>NC_080754.1:54138558-54443037 GCF_020826845.1 Diceros bicornis minor
TTTTATTTCCTAATATGACAAATATCTAGATCTTTGGTGTGCTCAATGATTTCTCAGTATGGAAAGATATCTTGAGACCAAAAAGCTTACAAACCCCTAGTATATATTTATGTAGGCCACATTGACATGAGACACTTAATATTAAAAGAAAAAAAAATCTAGATGACTAATGTCGGGGAGAAGTGGAAGCATGAGTCTGGGAAGCCAGGAGTGTAACATGCTGTGAAATAGGCACATCACAGTCAGAGATATCTATACTATGTAGATAACTATTTCAAGTACTACAGTGCCCATCCCCTGACCCCCGAATTTTTTCCTTTATGTGACTACAGGACAGATGGACTAAAGAGCAGAATATAGCCACAGGAGAGAGAAGTCAAGATGGCGGCGTAGGCAGACTCTGAACTCACCTCCTCCCGCCGACACAGCCAATTTACAACTACTCGTGGAAAAATTACCCCTGAGACAGAACTGAAAACTGGATAAGAGGAACTCCTGCAACAAAGGACAATCCTAATTGAGGTGGAAGGGGCAGAGACTCCCTTCTGGAGAGGAAAAACGCCGCCTTCACAAGCCGCCAGCTTCATGGCCGTCCGGGAGCAGCCCACAGGTCCGCAGCCTCCCTGGAGGCGCTGGGCCCCGAGCCAGGGAGCGCCCCTACTGTGGGCATTTTGTGGACCCAGCACAATCGAGACGAGTGGCAGAGTATCTGACTTTGCCTGCTACTAAACCATTGGGGAGTACCCCCAGAAAAGCTGGTTCACAAAGAAACTAAAACCGGCTCTTAAAGGGCCCACGTGCAAACTCACCCATTTCAGAAAGCAACCTAAAATCACCAGAAAGAAAGGTGCACAGTGCTTTGGTGAAAAGAGACTCACCTAATAGGCTCTGAGTGCATCTTGGTGAGAGGTGAGATCTCTCCAGGGACTGGGACATTGACGGCAGCCATTGTTGTGGCCTGGTGTGGGTGTGCTGACAGACGCCATTGGAGTTCTCCCTGGGGCCTGCTAGCCCAGGTCTGCCGCACCCACTAGAGCACCGATTTAATCCAATGCAGCCAGGGCAGGCAGCCCACCCTAGAGACTGGCCCCACCCAACTACGAGCCTTCAGGCAACTTGTGGGCCTGCATAGATTGGTGACTGGATTCTCTGCAGCCTGGCAACTGAACCCACTTCAGTGGGGCAGGATGTGCACAAAGGGCAGGTGGAGAGTGTGGGGTGGTGTTGGAGTGTGTGGGGCTCCCACCGTGGAGAGACTGGGTCCGCTTCAGGAGGTCGGGGCGCTCACATGGGGCAGGACTGTGTTGACTGTGTGTGTGGACCTGTGGGTGGCAGGGCTTGTCAGCTGCAGAAGACTTGTGCTTCTCAAAGACCCACATAGGGGGTTTGCCCCACCTTCCAAAGCCTGAAACAATTGGATGCTCCCGTGCCTGAGGCCAGCCCCACCCAGCTGCAATCCTCAGAGAGCTGACAAGAGACCTAAAGGCTGGAGGCTTATAGCAATTGTAAGCCTCTGAGCCTAACAACCAGCCACGTTGGGGGCCTACTCACTTAAAAGAAATACTGCAACACAAATGTGGTATTAGAACTTGCAGCCAACTGTGCTGGGCCTCCCCACACCTGATAAAGAGACTGAAGGGACCACAACAACTACAAGCAGCTGAGCATTACAACAGCTGGCCAGGAGCATAACTCAGTCTCCCTGGGTGCCTACAGAGAGAGCAAACAGGCCACAACAGAAGGACACATGTAGCCCACATAGGGGTTACCCCTGGAACATTGAGAACTGAGGGAAGCACACTGCAGGCTTCCTAAGACATCACTTATATAAGGTCACCTATCCAAGAGCAGGAGACGTAGCTGACCTACCTAATACACACAAGCACAGGGAAAGAGGCAAAATGAGGAGGCAAAGGAATACATTCCAAGTCAGGGCACAGGACAAAACCCCAGAAAAGGAACTAAATGAAACAGAAATGAGCAACTCTGAGCAACAGAAAGTTCAAACAAAGAGTGTTAAGGATGCTCACTGATCTGGGGAGAAGAATAGATGAACTCAGTGAGAATGTCAACAAAGAAAGGGAAGATATAAAAAAGAACCAATCAGAAATGAAGAATACAATACTGGAAATGAAAAATTCACTAGAGGGACTCAAAAGCAGAGTAGAGGATACAGAAGAACGGATCTGTGAGCTGGACAAAAGACTAGAAGAAATTACCCAAGCTGAACAGGTAAAAGAGAAAAGAATTAAAAAGAGTGAGGACAGTCTAAGGGACCTCTGGGACAACATCAAGTGCACTAACATCCGTGTTATAGGTGTCCTGGAAGGAGAAGAGTGAGACAAAGGGGCAGAGAATCTATTTCAAGAAATAATAGATGAAAACTTCCCTAACTTAAGAAAGGAAACAGACATCCAGGTACAGGAAGCACAGAGAGCCCCAAACAAGATAAACCCAAAGAGGCCCACACCAAGACACATCATAATCAAAATGTCCAGAATTAAAGATAAAGAGAGAATCCTAAGAGCCGCAAGAGAAAGTCAAGTTACATACAAAGGAAACCCCATAAGGCTATCAGCTGACTTCTCAGCAGAAACCTTACAGGCTAGAAGAGAGTGGCACGATATATTTAAAGTGCTAAAAGGAAAAAACTTACAGCCAAGAATACTCTACCCAGCAAGGTTATCATTCAAAATGGAAGGAGAGATCAAAAATTTCCCAGACAAGCAAAAATTAAAGGAGTTTGTCACCAAGAAACCAGTGCTACAAGAAATGTTAAAGGGACTGATTTAAGGGGAAAAGAGAAGACCACAAATAGGAAAAATTATCTATTTCCATGATAAGAGGGTAATGGATACAAATGCACAAAAAAGAGGTTAGATATGATATCAAAAACATAAAAGGAGGGAGGAGGGGAGTTAAAGAGTAGAGCTTTCAGACAGAGGTCAAACTAAAGAGACCATCAATTCTGTATAGAAGAAGAAAAGAACAGAGAAGGACTACTAAAACACTGAGAAAAAAAAAGTTACAAAATGGCAGTAAGTACATACTTATCAATAGCTACTTTAAACGTCAATGGACTAAATGCTCCAATTAAAAGGCATAGGGTGGCTGATTGGATAAAACAACAACACCCATATATATGCTTCATACAAGAGACACACTTCAGATCTAAAGACATTCACAAACTGAAAGTGAAGGGATGGAAAAAGATACTCCACGCAAATGGCAATGAAAAGCAAGCTGGGGTAGCAGTATTCATATCAGACAAAATAGACTTTAAAACAAAAACTGTAAAAAGAGACAAAGAAGGGCATTACATAATGATCAAGGGAACAATCTAACAAGAGGCTATAACACTTGTAAATATCTACGCACAAAATGTAGGTGCACCTAAATATATAAAGCAATTATTAACAGGCATAAAAAGAGAAATAGACAGTAACACAATAATAGTAGGGGACTTGAACACTCCACTTACACCAACGGATAGATCATCCAAACAGAAGACCAATAAGGAAACATTGGCCTTAAATGACACACTAGAACAGACGGCCTAGTAGATTTATACAGATCATTCCATCCAAAAACGAAAGAGTACACATTCTTTTCAAATGTTCATGGAACATTCTCCAGGATTGATCACATATTAGGCCACAAAACAAGTCTACATAAATTTAAGAAGATTGAAATAATACCAAGCATCTTTTCTGACCACAACGGTATGAAACTAGAAATCAACTATAGGAAGAAAATCAGAAAAGCCACAAATACGTGGAGATTAAACAAAATGCTACTGAACAATGACTGAGTCAACCAAGAAATCAAAGAAGAAATCAAAAAATACCTGGAGATAAATGAAAATGAAAATACGACATGCCAGAATTTATGGGATACAGCAAAAGCGGTTCTAAGAGGGAAGTTTAGAGCAATACAGGCCTATCTCAACAAACAAGAAAAATCTCAAATAAACAATCATCTAACAATACACCTAAAGGAACTGGAAAAAGAAGAACAAACAAAGCCCCAAATCTGTAGAAGAAGGCAAATAATAAAAATCAGAGCAGAAATAAATGAAACAGAGACTAAAAAAATGTAGAAAAAATTAATAAAATCAAGAGCTGCTTCTTTGAAAAGATAAACAAAATTGACAAACCTTTAGCTAGACTCATGAAGAAAAAAAGAGAGAAGGCACAAATAAGTAAAAT
This sequence comes from Diceros bicornis minor, assembly GCF_020826845.1. NCBI lineage: Eukaryota > Metazoa > Chordata > Mammalia > Perissodactyla > Rhinocerotidae > Diceros > Diceros bicornis. Next base: position 54,142,767 of record NC_080754.1, read on the forward strand.
CATAAATGAAAGAGGAGAAATTACAACAGACACCTTAGAAATACAAAAGATTATAAGAGAATACTATGAAAAGCTATATGCCAACCAATTCGACAATCTGGAAGAAATGGATAAATTCTTAGAATCATGCAACCTTCCACAACTGGATCAAGAAGAAGTAGAGAATTTAAATAGACCAATCACCAGTAAGGAGATCAAAACATTAATCAAAAACCTCCCCCAAAATAAAAGTCCAGGACCAGATGGCTTCCCTGGTGAATTCTACCAAACATTCAAAGAAGACTCAATACCTATCCTTCTCAAACTCTTCCAAAAAATTGAGGAGTGGGGGAAGCTCCCTAACTCATTCTACAAAGCCAACATTACCCTGATACCAAAAGCAGAGAAGGACAACACAAAAAAAGAAAATTACAGGCCAATATCAATGATGAACCTCGATGCAAAATTCCTCAACAAAATACTAGCAAATTGCATACAACAATACGTTAAAAAGATTATACACCATGATCAAGTGGGATTTATTCCAGGTATGCAGGGATGGTTCAACATTCGCAAATCAATCAACGTAATTCACCACATTAATAAAATGAAGAATAAAAATCACATGATCATCTCAATAGATGCAGAGAAAGCATTTGACAAGATACAGCATCCGTTTATGATAAAAACTCTGAATAAAATGGGTATAGAAGGAAAGTACCTCAACATAATAAAGGCCATATATGACAAACCCACAGCTAATATCACCCTCAATGGTGAAAAACTGAAACCTATCCCTCTAAGAACAGGAACCAGACAAGGATGCCCGCTGTCACCACTCCTATTTAACATAGTACTGGAAGTCCTAGCCAGAGCAATCAGGCAAGAAAAAGAAATAGAAGGGATCCAAATTGGAAAGGAAGAAGTGAAACTGTCACTATTTGCAGATGACATGATTTTATATATAGAAAACCCTAAAGAATCCACCAGAAAACTTTTAGAAGTAATACACGAATACAGTAAAGTTGCAGGATACAAAATCAACATACAAAAATCAGTTGCATTTCTATACACTAACAACGAAGTAGCAGAAAGAGAAATTAAGAATACAATCCTATTTATAATTGCAACAAAAAGAATAAAATACCTAGGGATAAACTTAACCAAAGAGGTGAAAGATCTGTACACCGAAAACTATGAAACATTTCTGAAAGAAATTGAAGAAGACACAAAGAAATGGAAAGATATTCCGTGCTCTTGGATTGGAAGAATTAACATAGTTAAGATGTCCATACTTCCTAAAGCCATCTATAGATTCAATGCAATCCCTATCAAAGTTCCAACAGCATTTTTCACAGAAATAGAACAAAGAATCCTAAAATTTATATGGAACAACAAAAGACCCCGAATAGCTAAAGGAACACTGAGAAAAAAGAACAAAGCTGGAGGTATCACACTCTCTGATTTCAAAATATACTACAAAGCTATAGTAACCAAAACAGCATGGTACTGGCACAAAAACAGACACACAGATCAATGGAATAGAATCGAAAGTCCAGAAATAAACCCACACATCTATGGACAGCTAATCTTTGACAAAGGAGCCAAGAACATACAGTGGAGAAAAGAAAATCTCTTCAACAAATGGTGTTGGGAAAACTGGATAGCCACATGCAAAAAAATGAAAGTAGACCCTTACCTTACACCATACACAAAAATTAACTCAAAATGGATTAAAGACTTGAATGTAAGACCTGAAACTATGAAACTTCTAGAAGAAAACATAGGCAGTACGCTCTTCGACATCGGTCTTAGCAACATCTTTTCAAACACCACGTCTGACTGGGCAAGAGAAACAATAGAAAAAATAAACAAATGGGACTACATCAAACTAAAAAGCTTCTGCACAGCAACGGAAACCATCAAGAAAACGAAAAGACAACCTAACAATTGGGAGAAGATATTTGCAAACCATACATCTGATAAGGGCTTAATCTCCAAAATATATAAAGAACCCATGCATCTCAACAACAAAAAACTAACAACCCAATTAAAAAATGGACAAAAGACCTGAACAGACATTTCTACAATGAAAATATACAGATGGCCAACAGACACATGAAAAGATGTTCAACATCATCAACTATCAGGGAAATGCAAATCAAAACTACAATGAGATATCACCTCACGCCCGTCAGAATGGTTATAATTAACAAGACAGGAAACAACATGTGTTGGAGAGGATGTGGAGAGAAGGGAACTCTCATACACTGCTGGTGGGAGTGCAAACTGGTGCAGCCACTATGGAAAACAGTATGGAGACTCCTCAAAAAATCAAGGATAGACCTACCATATGATCCAGCTATTCCACTGTTGGGTATTTATCCAAAGAACTTGAAAACACCAATGCGTAAAGATATATGCACCCCTGTGTTCATTGCAGCGTTATTCACAATAGCCAAGACTTGGAAGCAACTTAATTGCCCATCAAGGGACGAATGGATAAAGAAGCTGTGGTATATATACACAATGGAATACTACTCAGCCATAAGAAATGATGAAATCCAGCCATTTGTGACAACATGGATGGACATTGAGGGTATTATGCAAAGTGAAATAAGTCAGAGGGAGAAGGTCAAATACCTTATGATTTCCTTCATTAAGTAGTAGATAATAACAACAATAAACAAAGACACAGAGACAGAGATTGGATTGGTGGTTACCAGAGGGGAAGGGGGGAGGGAGGAGGGCGAAAGGGATAATTCAGCACAAGTGTGTGGTGATGGGTTGTAATTAGTATTTTGGTGGTGATGTAATATATGCAGAAATAGAAGTATAATGATGTACACTCGAAATTCATACAATGTTATAAACCAATGTTACTGCAATAAACAAAAAATTAAAAAAAAAAAAAGAATATAGCTGCAGGGAGGGCCACAGAGAATCAATGCAAACTAAAAAAAATACATATGTGTGTATGTATATGTTTGTATATATGTATATAATATATGTATACATATTTATGTGTGTGTGTGTATATATATTTTCCCCATGAGAGAATGTAAAATCATAGAAATTGTTTTGTAGAAAATGTGCATTAAGAGAAAAGCAAGACTCATTTTTATTTTCCCTGTGTTTGCAGAGATCTTTACAAGGTAAACGAGAAATTCAAGGAATGTTTAGTCAAGGATCTTTGGCTACAGAAGCCTGCCATGCTGAAACAGGAAAGAGGATTTATTTGAGGATACAGGGATATTTTGATTACCAAGGGAGAAACTGCAACCAAATTTCAAGATGGTCCAGAACCTGGAAGCAGCTAACATCAATCTTCAGGAGGTTATTAAATTGTTATCTTTCCTTTTGGAACACTATTGTTTCTCATCTTTGCCTCTCTCTGGGATCCTGATAAATTCATTAGTCTCTGTAGATTGGTGTTTTTGCTGCTTCATGTATGTAGTTAAATAGGACCTATGTATGTTCCTATGTTTACAAGCCAAACCACCGTCAGAGGCTAGCTAGCATCATTGAATTCCAATTCCAAATTGGACTGACTGGCCCAATTTGGGTTATTCGTTTAACTCTGCTCAAGATAGTTATTGCCCAGAGGTGTTTAGGAGCTGATGCTCATGAATGGCTATAAGTTAGTTCTCAGAGAAGTCCTTGTGAGCTGGACAAACACTGCCTTTCACTAGACATGGGATATGTAAATATATCCAACAGATTTCTACTTATCTCTAGGTAACTTAGTTAAACTACCCAGAGTCTCAGCCAATCGTGATTTCAGCACATAATCACTACAGCTTTAGTAATTGGTGTAAGTACCCTCTTTTCATATCATTGTAGGTAACTGTTTTGGTAGAAATCCCACAGATAATTCTCTTTCCGAAGCTTGAGACTCCCTAAGCAATTGTTACATTGTTACATCTTTCTCTGGGCACCAGACATTCACCTAAATTAATTGAAACCTGTATGAGTATGGGGGCTGATGCAACCTGAGAAAATAACTGTGGATATATGTAGATCTGCAATGAAGCATGCAGTTGACTTTTACATTGGGATCAATTTTTAAAGTGTTCTGTCCAGAATGCTCTCTGTTGGAATGCCTCATCACTGCTGGTGATGTTAGAACTACACCCAGCTGCACTCATAAAATGCAAGGTCTAAATACCAACCCTCCCTTACAGCCTGAGTCAATGGGACATGCACTATCTGGTCTGACAAGCAACGGTGGACCTTTCCTGGAATAGCCAAAACCGGACCTGTTTTCTTAAGAATGTGATGCACTCCCCTTCAATCCTGCCTAGAGAATGCTGAGAAAATGTAACACCTGACTCTCTTCTTTGGCCATGCACCGTGTCTTTTATTCCTCTAGTTAATGGGAGAAATTGGAAGTGGCATTTAAGCTTGCCTGTGTCTTACCAGTACTGTCTTACATATGTGTCTATGTAAGTACCCACTTAATTAAAAGGGAAAAAATAATTTCTACAGCTCCACAGTTGGGACTAGAAAGTTAGATCTTAATTAGACTAATTTAGTAACTAGGGCAATATGACAAATGCTGAGGTGATAGTTCTTTTTATAAACAATTCATTTGAAATCTCCATTTTCAATGATTATCATGGCTATGCTCAGATATCATTTCTTCCTAGTCTTTAACAGATCCTAGGGACCTGATCTGATATTATCAATCTCCATGCCGTCATATAATATAGCTAACCATTGATGTACTCAATAGGATACTTTCCCAAATGTTGAAATCAGGTGGCTATATTAGGTAACAGGACCAGAACTCAACTCCCAAATCTTCTCCTGGCTGCCTACTGCTGCCCTAGATTCAGGTATCATCCTTAGACCCAGGCAAGGGAGTTTGGGTCCCATGCTATAAACTTCCTCTGACCGTGCCCTCTCTCCAAGGAGCTAAAAGTCTGTAAAACCAAGGGATGTGTCCATCCAGAGCTTGGGACCCTCTCTTCTATACCATGGTTTGGATACCTGAAATCCTAGAATTCACTTCCCAAACAGCCCCAAGCCTGTTTTCAATGTTTATGTAGGCCATTCCTAGAGTCTGTTCTCTCGAGGAAACACTGCACAGCTAGCGGGCCCACTCTGAGACCCAAGAAAGGGCCAAAGGACTGGTGTTTGCAGGGATGTAGGTGGAGCTTGGACTTACAGGTTGGGATGGGCATGCAACTAGGCCCTCCCAGAGTGGGAGAGAGGCGAGGTGGAAGAGAAAGGAGTGGGTTACTTCCTTCTGGGGACTAGGAACTGGCTCTCCTTATGCTGCCATGTTTTGTTACAGAAACCCAATGAATTCAAGAATTGTAAATTCAAGTCTGGCTTTTCAGGCTATTTTGAAGGTTTATTTATTGACGTAGGAGAATAGACATATTTTCTTTAAATTCTGGCTTGATTTATAACTTGTTAAATACTTAGACATATGGTGTTTGGGCCTCCATTTGTACTCTTTCCAGGCACTCACAAATGTTAGTGGTCAGCATACCCAGATTCTTAGAATTTTCCAGAAAAATGCAAATGCTTTATTAATATATGATTTTTGCCCTAATTCTAAAGTATTTGTTTCATAGGCTGAGCTGGACAGGAAGAGATAAAAATAAAACCCTCTGGCTTATGACGGGACAACTTAAACTGGAATCCATCAGGCAGAGCAGCTAGTTTGCCTCTTTCCCAAGCCCAGAGCTACATTTCGTCCCTGTATATTCAATCTTCAAAAGCTGGAGAAGGCGAATCTAAGGAAATGCTTGACAAACGAGGGTGGGAGAGAAAGAGTTCATTTTAAGACTCAGAGAACAACCGACCAAAACCATCGATTCTAGGATTCCTTTATCTGAGACCCACCCTGGGTTCTGATAGACATTTTCTCTATCTACACTTGACTATGATTTCTTAGTGAAGAGGCTTCAAAAGTTACCACCGAAATATTATTTGTATTTCTTGGGCATATGTTAGGTTAAAAAACTACAGGTTGTGTACTTTTTTCCATGACTCATTTTACTGTTATGATCAAGTCCAGAACAAAAATCACTTTCAAGGGTTGTTATGGATGGGTACCTAGACTTGGCAGACCAGATATATAACTGATGCTAAGATTATTGTGCATAGAGTAGACTAAAAGATGCCCTCAAGCAGTGCTCTTTAGAGAATAGTGCTTAAATGAAGTCAGTGTCTGCCCAGGTGTGCCCCAACTTACACAAACACAGCCTTCAATGATGCACCAGAGAGAGCCAGGAGTGCTATTACACAGCATCTAAGTAGCAGCATGAATGCTAAAGATTCAAATTTCTTATTATCCTTCATCTGGTAAACTAATTCTGAAGTATTTTTTTTTTATTAAGCCTATAGATATCTCACCATTTGTGCAATTTTATGACACCTAATATTTAAATACAGTTCAGATGTCAAAGTTAGCAATGTCAATACTGCTCACTGTTGGTCTTCTGATGAACTGCCACATTTTCTGCAGGTCAAAATGTGGAAGCATTAGCCATATGGTCTGTTTCCAAGGTTGATATTTTATCCAGCTGTGTAGCAACATTTGTGCTCATAAAGCCTAACCTTTGCAGGGCTCACCCTGTCTGTAAGCAGGTCAGGTGGCTGTCTCTGTGGCGTGATTTTAGAGGCTGCAAATCCTCCCTATTTCTGATGTTTTAAAATATCTACTCTGTACCTACCATTGTACTCAAACCTGTGCTAAACGCTAGAGCTAGAAAAACATAGTCTTTGCCTTCCAAGTCATTAGTGCTGTGAGAGTAGCCGATATGGTTGGCTTGCCAAGGTGTGGAGAATTCTTGTAGTAGTGGTGCTTCTTGTCATTAAGTAACTAGGTCTCTATGCTGCCTGGTTAAAAATGCAAATGGGAGATAAAACTCACTGTTCTATTAACATCTGTATTAGCTAGGTAGCAGCTAAGCTGCTATAAAAAAAAAAAAGTAGGTCCTAAATACAGTGGCTTTAAAAGATCTATCAGTTCCTAGGAAATGTCTTCATCTGCATGATCAAAGCTAAACTGCAGACACGTCCGTGTTCTGGCACAAGGCAAGGGAAAAGACCAGATGTCGAGGGCAAGCAATTTTTTTAAACCAATGTCGTAGAAATTGTACTTATATTTACTTCCACTCATATTCTCTTAGTGATAACTAAGTCATATCCCAAAGACAGCTGCAAAAGAGTCTGGAAAATCCTGTCTAGCTGGGTGGCCACATACCCGGTCTGAACTCTACTACTATGGAAGAATAGGAGTATGGATTTTGACAGACAACTAGCAGTCTCCATCACAGAATCATCCAACGCGTCAACATTTTCTGCACTGTCCATTCAACAAAGTAGCTATTGCTTTAATAAAATTTTGAATTTATAAGACATAGAATAGGAATATTTTTAATGGGGAGAGAGTGAATAAGCACTCTGCAGGCTAGTTGGGCCTGATTGTAAGTTGAGTGTGGAGACAAGACTATAGTTGCCTAAGATAAGCTTGGAGGAGAATATGGCAGCCAAAGATAACCCTGGAGGCACTATGAGGGATCCTTTCGGGCACAGTGGAGATGTTACACTGAGCCGGTACTAGGACAAGGTCAAGATCCTCCCAGAGCTGTCTGCGGGCACACCAGTGATTATAATACTCATATATTCAGTTTTTGCAAACCTTATTGCACCTATGTTTGTTTCTCTTACTGGAAAAGTCATATGGGTATAGACATGACCTTTGGGCATTTCTATATATAAAAATGCTTTAGCATTAATATCAGAACAAATCATTTTAAAGTAATGTGTTTACACTTGAGAGATTTCATACTTTTTTTTCTTTCTGGTATCTTTTGGATTTTGTTAGAGAAATTTAAAATATGCAGTGAGGGTCATAAGCATATATTTATACTTATTCTTTTAAGGTTTTTAAAATGCTCGATGCTTCTGGGATTCTGTAGTTATGTGATGATCTGGCGCCACCCAGCAGACGAAGGGAACATAGACTTTGTGGCCACTTTTAAAAAACACAGGGCTGAGTGGAGCAAGCAGACAGGAAGGCATTCCTAGTGGTGGACTGAGTCAAGCTTCCCCAAAAACAGCCTGTCCTCCCCATTCTTGTGTCAGTAGGCAGTCAGGCCATTCAGGAACTACTGGCAGAAAACTGATCTTTTGAGTTAGATTCTTATTTTTCAAATGCTAAGTCCTACATGCAAAATTAACATTTTTCCACCTTGCACAATTTCCATTCCTTTCCTTTTCAGGAATAAAGTTAGGGTTTGGCTCTTTGTTGCCACTTCTCATAGTCCTTCCTATTCGCTTCACCTTCATTCCTAGAGGACATGGTAGAGAACTGAGAGAGCTCACTAATCTGCAGTGAAATCTGAATTGCAGACACTTTCCTAGATGTATCCATGATACTCACATAGGGGATTATCCTAAGGAGAAGCATCTTATTTACAGGGCTATAATTTAGATTTCTCTAACATTTTCATCTTTTCCGCACACCTTTTCACTCTCATCAGTTCCCTGGAGAGTGTCTCCATTGTATAAATTACGAAGAAAGGTGTGTTAAACCTTTCCACTGTTTGTAGTGAAAAATATAAGTAGGCTTTTGCCCAAATTGCTTTAAGTGTTTATTGCACCCTTCTTTATAAATGTATGCCTTTCCTAGACCCTTCACACAGGCAGTGCTGCTGATAAAAGCATGTTATTAAGGGCTAATTATCTCTGAAGATGTCCCTCAGGTTGAAAATCAACATAATATAAAAGAAGCTATGGTCACCTCTCCCATTGGGAAGAGTTTATTGGTTGCTTAAGTTGAAGAAATTGCCTACTGCATCTTTTTTATAGCTCATAGAAGGCTTTTTAATTATTGATGACACCAACTCACCGGGAATGCCTCCTCTGATTATTAATTTCAGGTCAGGAGTTCCTATTCAGTTTAAAAGTTAAGATCCCTGAAAGCATATCCTATATTAAGCTTTTCTTCACCTTGATCTCTCATTCAGTCTTCAATTCAATGCAATCAGTTTCCATTCCACCGCTTCTTGAAAGCTATTCTGTTAGAATTGGGAGACATCTTCTATTCTCCAAACGCAGTGAATGTGCTTCAGGCTTCGCTCTCTTGCAGCATTTAGCTCCCTTGGACACCATCCTCTTCCTAGATTCATCTCTTTCCTTGATTTTTGTGACATATGTTTTCTGATTATTATCCCATCCTTTCCTTCTTTGTCCCATCACTGGTTCCTCTTCCTGTTTCTACCCTTTGTATGACAGAATTCAAGGGTTCTGCATTTGGCCTTCTACCTGTCTCCCTAGGTTATTTTGACCATTCCAATGACTTCAGTCACTGCAACTATCTCTAGCCTGTCTTTCCTGTGCTCCAGACCCACGTATTCAATTGTTTACTGGACATTTCCAACAATGTCTCAAAGACATCTCAAAATCTCCAAAGTGTCCCAAAGAGAACTCATTGTCTTTCTTCTCAGATGTGATTCTCCTCCCTCCTACTATTTTGATGAAAAGCATCTATCCAGTCTCCTCGCAAGAACCCTTGAAGATTCTAGATGTCTCTCTGTTGTCACCTCCCACCTGCACCAAACATCAATAAGTGACCAGTTTATATCAATTTTAGAAACCAAGTAGCATATCTCCAGTTTTTTTTACCTTCTCTACCTCCACGGTTTCTTCATTAATTCAGGCCATCATCATCTCTCACTCAATTACTGTAATAACTACTAATTAACAGTAACTCTCCCTCTCTTTCTCTCTCCGTTTCACTCTCTCTCTTCTTCACTATGTCCTTGACAGCTCCACCAGAGTGAAAAATGCAAATCTGACCATATTATTTCCATATTAAAAAGTTGTTCTATTAATTATTGACAAAAGGATATGGAAATTTCCTACTCTGATTGTAAATTTGTTCATTTTTCCTGGTAAGAGTGTCAAAGTCTCCTGAGGATATGTCTATATTTTGTTTGTATAATGTTTTTCTTCACTTACTTTTAAGCTCCACTATTGGCAGCATGCATGTTTGGAAAAATTATGTCTCTGGTGAATTGACCTATTTATCATTATGAAAATCCCTCTATATCTCTGGTAATACTCTTTGTTTCAGAATCTACATTGTTAGATATTAATATAGCCACACCAGATCTCTTCTGATTGGGGTTTGCATGGTTTATCTTTTTCCATTATTTTACTTTCAACCTATCCATGTTGCATTTAAAATACAGTTCTTACAGAGATCATATTATAGTATTAGTAATTGTTTTGTAACTATTACTAATTACTATTAGTAATTGTTTTTAATCCTGAAAATATCACTTTTTCTTTGGCGTGTTTATTCCATTTACATTTAGTGTAACTATTGATGTGATTTGATTCAAGTTTAACATCTTACTTTTATTTTCCATTTGTTTCCTCTGTTTTTCCTTTGATCTTACTTTCTTGCTTTCTTTTAAATTAATTCAGTAATTTTTTTAGTGTTTTATTTTACCTAACCTGCTGGATTTTTATTTTATCTTTTTATTTTATTTTTTAAGTAGTTGCTCTAGGGACTAGAATATGCACCTTTAACATATCATAGTCTATCTTAAATTAATATTATTCCTCTTCATGTATAATGTAGGAAGTTCACCAAATTGTAATTCCATTTATCTTCATTTGATCATCTTTAGTATTCTTGTGTATATTACTATTACATGTTATAAACCCTACAGTATAAATGTTGTTTTTGCTTTAAGTAATCAAATGTCTTTCAAAGAAATCAGAAGAGGAAAGGATTAGAGGCATATTTACCTCCTTGTTTACCATTTTCAGCATTCAATTCTTCCTGCAGATCAAAATTTCTAAATAGTATCATTTTTCTCCAGACTGAAGAACTTCTTTGAGCATTTCTTGTAGTGCAGGTTTGACAATGGCAATAAATTCTCTCAGCTTTCATTTATTATTTATTCATTTATCTAAAAATGTATGCAATTCACCTTCATTTTTGAAGGCTATTTTTGCTGGATAGGATTCTAGGTTGACATTATTTTTTGTCACATTATTTAATGTCAAATTTTTGACATTATTTTTGTCGTTTTCTTTTAGCACCTTAAAGATGTCAATCCATCGTGTTCTAGCTTGCATTTCTTTTAATGGGATTGTTAGTTTCCCACATGTGATATACTTTTTACTGTGACTCCTTTTAAGATTTTTCTTTTTACCTTTGGATTTCAGTAGTTTGACAATGATATGCCTAGGTGCATTTTCTATGAATTACCGAACTTTTTGAGTTTGTAGATTTATGCATTTTTAAACGTATAAGGAAAATTTTCAGTCATGATTTCTTAAGTTTTTTTTTTTTTTTTTTTCTGCACCGTTCTCTCTTTCCTATCCTTCTGGGCCTCCAATCACATGTGTATTTGACTGCTTGATATTGTTCCACAGGTCAACTAATGTTCTGTTTGGTGTATTTTTTGTCTTTTCTTTTCTCTCTATGCTTTACTTTGGATAAGTTCTCTTGACCTGTCTTCAGGTTATTAAGTTTTTGTTGATTTCCCTGTAAAACCCATCTACGTTTTCATATATTGTGTTTTTTTAGATATATAATTCCTATCTGGTTTTTCTTTTCTCCATTGAAATTACCCAACCATTTATCTATTCTTCCCATATTTCTCTATTTGAGATAGACGTTTTAAACTCTTTTCTGTTAATTCTTGTATCTGGATCATCAATGGTCTGTTTCTGTTGTTTTTCCTTGGTTATAAATCCAATTCTTGCTTCTTCACAGGCTTTGTAATTTATTATTGCATCCTGGAAATTACCTGTAGAAGAAAGGTGAGGATTGAAGAATAATACTGTTTTTTTCCTCAAGAAATTTCAAGTTCTTCTCTCACCTATTGGTTAAAGTGAGGAGGTGATTATTCAGATTTCAACAAGGGTCCATTTGACTGGGACTGAACTACAGCTCACCTCTGCTCAGCCCAACCACCCACCTCCAACTTCCTAAGGAAAGCCTCGTCTCCTTGTTCTTATTAATATTTGATTTGGGATCCCATGTAACCCCTTTGGGTTTCTCAATTTCAGGCATAGGGAGAGTGTGGGAGATGGGACAGACAGAATGATTTCTTTCTGCTTATCTGTCCTGCCTTCACTTCCATTTTTCTCAGCAAATTCGGGGTGATGTGGAGAGGATTGCTGTGTTGAGAAGTTATTATTGTACTTGACGGTCATTCAGATCCAATACTTCCCATCTATTTCCACCATTGCCAGTAGCTCAGTTGGTTTTGTCTCCACCCACTTAAGTTCTGGCTCTTGAACAGCCTTCTGCTCTCCCTGAATTTCAGACTATCCAGGACACATTGCTCCTTTCTGAAGGGCTCCTCTCTCTGGTAATCATTTCATCAAAACATTCTTGTCTCTGTCACTCTTTGTTAGTCCCACATATAAGTAGCATTTTTATATTTTCCATATTTTTTTGGTGTTCCCATGGGAGCTAAGGTCTTCCATGTCCTACTTGGAAGAAGAAAGTGCCTAGAAAACTTTTAAGCATTTTTTTAGACTCTGTTCAAACGTTACTTCTTAAAAATCTTTACCGAATTTCTCATTTGAAATTAATTCTTCTGTTATGGCTCCTGTATACAACCCTATAATATCAGCTGTGATACTTTACCTAGTTGTTTATAGGATTTATCCTTCTATAAGATAATGAAATATTTGAGTCCAGGGCCACACTTTTCTCACCCATTTGATGCCAATAAGTAGTGTAGATTCTCCCTCACAATAGATACGTAATACATATTTGTTGAATATACCATATTTTCTATTGCCTCCATGACCTTGAACATGCTTGCGGGGCAGGGATTCCCATTGCATGAAATTCCCTTCCTTTCCTTTACCTGGGAAACTCCAGCTTAACACTTCAACATCCAGCTCAGTCATGTCTTCTCAGTCAGACGTCCTGGATCCTCTTTCAGAGCACTTATGGCATTGTATGGTAATTTTAATTTCACCAGAGTGAAAGTTGTGGAAGACGGTAGAAAGGAAGCAGCTAAGTGTGAGTGAAAGAACATTGGATTCAGTCTCAGGTGGACTGGGGTTTAAATGGACTGGGTTTGTACTTAATAGTTCTGAAATCTTTAGCAAGTTTCTTAATTTTTCTGAAACTGCATATGTTAAAGGCTTGACACATAATTGGCACTCTATAAATGGCAGTGATTATCATTGTGTGGTATTAACAAACTGTTTGTTGCTACGAAGTAGTCACAAACTATTTATTGAATGAGTGAGTAAATGAGTGAGTGAATGAATGAACAGTAGCTGTAGTGATTCAATTAAACTTTCAGCAACTTTAGCTTTTACTTGGATTATCTCTATAGACTACTTTTTCTTGTATCTGAGATTTGCTCATTCTCATCAGTTTACAGCTACTCTTAATTAGCTTCTTTTCTACAAGGTTTTGAAAGAAGCCACGTTGGCCCATGGTAATACCGTGCCTATTTAAGAACAATTTATTTCTGATGTCTCATGTGTCCTCAGATTTTGCTAAAAGATTGCAAATATCTGATATCTAAGACTCAACTTTCTTTCATGTGCTATTATTATTCTTTAGACAAAAAAAGAGAAGAGTTTGTAGTAAATACCAATCAATAGTGACAACAAATGCTCATTAAACCTTTATATACTTGATTTATACATGTTACATAATAAATTCACTAGGTGTAGAAAATATTTTCCAGCTAATACAACAGACATGTCACAATTTATGGCTTATAATTTTAAAGTTCATAAAAATCCAGACTGAATATTTTTCTGAAGGATTAAGAATTTTGTTTCTTCCATAGTAAAAGCATATTATTGTCTATGTTATCCAGTTCTTCAGAGAATCTTATTACTTTTTATGTTTGTTGTAAACTGACAATAGTATATCTGACATTTCAAGATAAAATAAATTTGCATTTCACAGTTATAGTCAAGTCATCCCTTTTTGCTGTGATAAAATATTGAAAAGGAAAAAAACCAGTAAGACATCCTGACACATCCACACATTGCTGAAACATAAACAAAATGAAGAACTTGAGAGCCCACAAATCAGTTTTCCATTGTAGAGATTCATTATCTGTTATCTTGCTTGACTGAACAGCTCTATGACTGAACAAGAATTAGAGTTCATTCATTTTTCCCCTTCTTGTAGCACGTTCATGAAACCAAGTGCGGGGATGAAACGAGTACACTACCAACCATGTGGATTTTTCTCTTGTACGTCAGGATGCTACCAGCCCAAGCGTGCTTTGTTTCTTTTCTCTCCAACACCTCTGCTTTATTTTCCTATTTCACAATTTGCAATTTGCTGAGCTTAAACTCATTTTAATTTTATATGCAAACGTTTTTTTTTTTCTTGCCAGTGAGTTTGAGTTTAGTATTTCCAAAACTACGTAAGATATTTTTCCCCCAAATGCTGCTGATTCAGCAGGGCATTTTTCCTTTTGAAAGGCAAAGCCATTTCGAGTGAAAGTTCTCCTAAAGATGATTTGTTTTTTCTTAGCCTTTTAAGTTTTGTCATCGTCTGCATTTCTCTCAACATAAAAGGCTCCCTCCTGCCTTTTCCTTTTATTTATTGTCTTCTGTACTAACAATACTTTTCCTGGAAGCAGGGAAATTTCTTACCCTCTGACTTCTTGCTGGTCAACACAACTCTCCACTTTGACATGTTACATTTGGGAATGAAATATTACATGACACTAGGCAGTGTTTCAAGGAAGATAAAGTAAGGAAATAACACATATCTGATCATTTTCTCGTGACATGAAAAAGAAAAAGTTTGTGTGTGTGTGTATGTTGGAATGGGACAGGACATAATTGTTTATTTTCAAAAGAGCATCATGGGCCATCTGTACAGTATTTATGAGGTGACTTGTGTATCTTTGCAAACCTATGACAGTGTTCTTCCTTATTCAAAGGAAACAGGAATTCAATTGGTGGCTGAAGAAAAAACCTGAAAAGTGCAAAGGAATTGGAACCAGGGAAGACAAGTGAGATATAGGAGAAGGCCTGTGTGGAAAGGAGCCAGATTTTCACCACCAAGAATCTCTGTCCTTAACTAATTTCTCATCAGCTCTGCAGACGAGTAGTTAAGTTCTTCATGTTTATAAATGAGATACTCAAGGATTTAATGACTAGGAAAGGAAAAAAAAAGGTAGGCAGTGTCATGCTCACCATGTGAGTGAGACTTCTGCACAGTGCCTTTCTTGCCATCTCTCCTTTCCAATAACAACAACCAGATCCGACATTATAGTGATACTTTATTTAAGTCCTGTGAGAAGCAGAGACAAACGGTGGTAGCTTAAATTCCCTGAAGCAGTTTTGCTATATCTCAGCCTTCATTGCTCTTTCCTCTTAGGAAGTAAAGGGTAATAAAAATTGCTAACATAGTTTTTTCCAATTAAAATGTTCATTGACAAAGTCTTAAAGACTTTAGTGTATCACCATCATGGTGACATGTTCTTTTATTTTGAAAGGACTGTGTCATTTGTACACTCTCATTCATAAACCATAAATATTTCTAACACGCCCAGGCATTCATGACTAGTTTCAACAAAACTAAGCAAAACAAAAGGAGCTGTTACTTCTTAAAAATAGGTGAAATCTGGGTATAAAAATATAACAAAAATCTCTAGGTTTGTGAACCCCAATTTTACCCACTTATTTGAAATTGTGTATAAGTCTATTTGGATATCACTTTGACATATAAATAAATATATATAAAAATAATTTCTTTGCTATTCAAATAAAATATGTTTCAGAGACTGGCCCTATGGCATAGTGGTTAAGTTTGGCGTGCTCCACTTGGGCAGCCTGGGTTCACAGGTCTGGATCCTGGGCACGGACCTACACTGCTCGTCAGCCATGTTGTGGAGATGACCCACATACAAAGTGGAGGCAGATTGGCTCAGATGTTAGCTCAGGGCTAATCTTCCTCAAGTGAAAAAAAGAGGAAGATTGACAACAGATGTTAGCTCAGGACATCTGAATCTTCCTCAGAAAAAAAAATATATATGTTTTAAGGTGACTGAATTAAGATTCTCATGGAACTTCTTAATAGCATATTTCTTCAAAATTTGGTTCATGGATATTTGCATTGGAATTATCTAGATCAGGGCTTCTTAAACTGTGTGTGATGAAGGTCTTTCTTTTCCTCTTACTCTGTGGAGGACTGAAATTTTTGTTCTACACTCTGTGCAATGAGACAAGTCCACTAATCATGGGGCTTGGATGTTGCAACAATTTCAGATTGTTCAGAAAGTTTCTAGGCCATTACACTCATTTGTATTTCTTTCTTCCAGGACTGGTAATAAACAGTTTGGAAACTTGCACTGGTCCCCAAAGCACATCTTTTTCTTTTTCTTTCTTTTTTTTTTTTGGTGAGGAAGATTAGTCCTGAGCTAACATCTGTTGCCAATCCTCCTCTTTTTGCTGAGGAAGATTGGCCCTGGGCTAACATCTGTGCTCATCTTCCTCTACTTTATATGTGAGATGCCTGCCACAGCATGGCTTGATAAGTGGTGCATAGTTCCATGCCTGGGATGTGAACCTGCGAACCCCGGGCCGCCCACATGAACTTAACCGCTATGCCACCAGGCCGGCCACTCAAAGCACACTTTGAGTAGCTCTGATCTAGCAGACTGGTGAAAGTCCTAAATAATCAGAATCTCATGAGATGGGTCTTAGGGATTGGCATTTTTGACAAGTCCCCGAGTGATATTTATGCACTCTAAAGTTTAAGAACCATCGCTTTTGGGTAAATCTAAATATTGTCATTGCTCTCAATCACAAACCCATGGAGCCTAATAGCAATTACACTTTATAGAGCAAAAGGATTTGTAACAGGGAATTAGCTCCACAGCCACGCTCCTGGTCTATTCCCACACAGTCACTTTACCTCTCTCTAATAGTCACTATCCAGGCACTGCATTCATCTTTCATCATCTGAAGATTCCTATTCTTTCTGCCCGTTAGACAAATTTGGTCTTTTTTTTTTCTTCCTTGGCTTTCAAAGCATTGCATCAGATGATTCATCTCTCCTGCTTCTACATTTTTTTCCCTTATTTTTTCTGCCAGTTCTGGCCATTAGCCTTGCTCCAAGTTCAACCTTATCTCTGTTATGTTTTGATACATACTTTCTCCCTTAGTGATTTTATTTATTGTGATGACTTCCCTCCATCATCTCTATATTAATGATTCCAGTTTTTCCCATTTTAATCCAGTGTTCCTTCCAGTACTCCACTCTGTCTATAATATCAGCCTTAAAACTCTTTTCTTCCTCTTCTTTCTATCTCTGCCAAAGCTAACAGCCTTCTGCACCATGCCTTGAAAATGGCCTCACCAGCTACATTCTGCACAATTCCCTTACGTGCTGTTCAGGTATCCTTCAAAGTGGATGTTGTCCCCTGGAGTTGTGCACCATAATAGTCCTGATTCTTTCAATCATGCAGGGTCACAACCAAGCCAACATACTTCGTTTCCATCTTCACTCATTTTACATTCAACAAAACCCAGTTGGGAGCAGCTGACACAGAGCCAGGGAAATGCATCCTGCAGCGTCAGCTTCACTGCAAGACAGTGTAGAGTAGAAAGCAAAGACAGATTTGAGGGCAAAGAGGCCTAGGATCAGCACACTGGCTTAGATACATTCAGGAACTGTATTTTTGCATGGATTAGATTGGGCTCTATTAAGAAGAAATTTTGCCAGGAAAACAAGGAATTCTGAAATCCTGCCATGGCAACTATCTTCCTCCTCAAGGGATCCCTGAGTAAGATATGAAGAAGGAAAAGCAAAACAAAGGAATACCTTATTTTTAATGAGGTTTGGACTCAACCCTTAAAGTAGAACTCCAGAAGGGAAGGTGAACCATGCAGAAGGCTCCTTATATATCAAGTAAACGAAACCCTCAAACCAAAGCAGGCCACATGGCTTTCTCTCTTAATTCTATACTCTTGGATTCGCTCTTCCAGATTTGTAACTTATGATATGTGTGGACAAAAAGGCAAAATGGGCCAAAATCAAAGAGAGAGAGAAATAAAGAAAGGAAAGTACGTGCCTCCATATGGCTTAAGTTGTCCCTTGGGTGAACCTCAGGCCAGGCAGTGTATTTCGACTTTGTAGCCACGTAGGAAAGGAAAGATGAGAAAGATGATGGTCATGGTAAGGGATCAGGCGCTGGTGCTCTCCTCAGTCCAGCCTGTACCGAGAGGAACAGAAGGGAGAAGGTGGGACTACACAAAGCAGAGCGCTGACATGTTAGCCCTTTCAAAACCTCTTAAACATGACCCAAATCAGTCTTCTACACTCTGGAGTTGGGAAAGGAGGGGCAGATCTTTTTCTGTACCAGAGCAAAGTGGACAGAAAGGAAAAGGAGTCATGGTGCCTGCTCTGAGGAAGCTCAAGGACATGGGCGAATGCAAGAAATCAACACGTAATTGTTCCCATTGCTTTCTGCAGTATCTGGCATGGGTGTGGTATGTGCTTTAAAAATTCTGTGCATAGGTTAATTGATATTGTCATAAAAATAAGAAAGTAAAAAGCTTACTACTTCTCAATATTTATTATTATGGAAGCACATTGATATGTCATGATATCCAGACCAAATATTAGCCTGGAAATAGATCTTTTAAGCATATCTTTGTCAACATTACTTTGAACAAAGATGTCCAGCACATAACATCAGTGCATATCATTACAAAACTCATCAATTATAGTGCTTGTTGCTATTTCACGTACGCAATCTTGTCTTCCCAACTCTTTATTGACTGAAATACCAAAAACAGACTATATTACCCTTTGAAAACGTGAACTTAACTAATGTTCAAGGATATTGTCTGAGTGATACTTACATTTGTAGGAGTTTGGAAAAGGGTAGCTTAGAAACAGTTTATCAGTGTTTTTCAGATCATTACAATATCCTTGCATCTGTTATAGAACACAGATTCTCAGGCCTCTTGGAGCTTCTGATTCAGTAGATATGATGTGGGGCCAGGAAATTGGAGTTTTTGACAAGTAACCTAAGTGAGTCTTATGATCAAGAAACACACCTGTAAGGTATCTTTCAACTCTAATATTCTATAATTCTATTATTATCACCAGATCACCAGGAACATATCTTTAATGGCTGTTTCTGAATTAGCATTGCACTGAGAACAGAGAGAGTGTTCAAGATTAATTTGATTGCTCACTGGCGACCATTTGACAGCTTCTCAGCCTTCAATTCATATGCACAGTTTACAGCGAGTGGTGTTTTGGACAGTGACTTGGAAGTGAGACTGTATCATTAGAAACGAGTTTACTGTAATCTTCAAAGCACTTCACGGTTTACATAGTATTTTTATTATGTGCTCTTTTGTGACCTCATCACAACCTGATAAAGTTGTTAAAGCACTATTATTGATATTTCACAAATGTGAAACTCATGGATGTTAAGAACCTGCCCCTTTCGTACTCAGCTACTACACGTGGAATTAAGATTCAAATTCAGATCCTAGGATTCTTTCCTCTATGATCTTTCCACGGTACCAGGCTGCTTTTCTAACACTGACGTTCCTACCTGTTCTTATTGTACACCCAGCAAAAGCAAATTCACTACCTTATTCCCGCTTAAAAAAACCAGTATTGCAGGTGAAACCAGCTAGTACCAAAATTGATAACTATTATAAACAAAACATGAGACCAAAAACAGAATATTCAACAACGTTATATCCTCCTAAGAAACAATTTTAGTAATTACTAATGAGCCAAAGAAAATACCCATCTAGTCCAATTTGTAAATCCCTACATCTCATCATTTTCCCATCACAGTCTTGGCCTTCATTCTTCTAAATGGCATAAGTAACTGGTGCATTTTTGAGAGGGTTGGGGAATGAACTTTCTCTCTTACCTAGGGAGTAAGTTAGAAAATCTTAGGCCCCCCTTCAGAGGATGAATTAATTGGAATTAGAGGGAAAATTGAACCAGAGGCTGGTTTTAATATGCCTCTACTTCCTTTGATGGCTCAAGACTGAGAACCGACTGATGGCAAGGTCCCCATCGCCTTTGTCCTTCCCTCAGGGAGGTGCTTCCACATATGATCCTTGGACCACTGCAGGTGCTTGTAAAATGTACAGATTCTTGAGATCCACTTCAAATCAACTTGATCAGAATTTCTAGGATTGGGTCCTTGATATTTATGTACACCGAAGTGAGAGATTCTGCCATTAAGCTGATCGTATATGCAGAGGCAAACCTTTTTTGAGGAGCTAGTTCCCCAAGTATATGTCAAACTTTTGGCAGCTTGCTGTAGCACCTGTTAGAATAGATCAACATTAATGAAGACTTGCTTATTTGGGGCACAGAGCATCTTGGTTCAGAGGAGTTGGAATATCAGAACTTTACCTTCTTGATGGCAGAAAAAACATGAGTTTGAGAGATGAAAGGATAGAGCGGCGTTTTTTACTGAGTTGAATGTTATTTCCATTTAATCTTGTTAATCTGCATATTTTTGTGAAAGTAAGAAACTATGTTCTTTGATAGTTTTATTAAATTCTAAATTGTGTCCATGTGCATATGGCTTGTATTTGATGCAATCAGAAAAGCAAGTAATGCCTAAGCCAACAATCTCGAAACAATTTCCGGTGGAAATAAAATTTTTTAAAAGTCTTCAAATAGCAAATATTGCTTAGCCATAAGCTATAGAAAGATTGAAGAAAAAGATAAAAAGAGAAAGTTGAGACACACTTTAAAATGTTAAGTTATAGTACAACTCCACCCAATGGATTTCTGTTGAATTTCACTTGTGTTGAGAAACACTATAAATACTAGATGCCATCTGAATTTATATTTGATTACAAATATTTGATCACAGTTATGTGGCAAATAAATGACTAGTGATATGGATAGAGAAAGGGTTAGAAGAAAATACATCCAGATATAAACAGTTTTTATATGTGTGGAAAAATTGGAGTGAATATATTTCTTATTTTTAAAATATTTTCCACATTTTCGTATATCTATCTGTCAATATCTCTTTATCTATATACATGTAAACTTAACAGTGAAAAAGGTCAATAAGCATCGTTTTTTAAAAATAATAAACATTTTACAAAGTGCTGATGGGCAGTTTTCTGGGGCCGTCCATATGTTAAAAAGGTTATGCTGCTTAGCTCTTGTATCATGTTTTTAATTGGCTGTGACTTGTAACCCAATACTTCAATAAAAAGAGAAGTGAGATAATTGCATTTTACTTCCACCTTTTTCCATTAACTTAGTTTGTTATTATGAGCAAATAATTTAATATCTCTACTTCGGTTTCCTCTTCAATGAAATGAAGACAACCACATTAGCTTTTTTTTTAAAATTTAGCATCAAGAATTAATTGAGGCAATGACTGGAAAGAACTGCAAGTACATGAAGAAAATATTCTTTAATATTCGGCAAGATAATATCATTATTTCTTGGAGCGGTTTGGAAATACTAGCAACCTAACACTTTTTGAAAACTAAACTCAAATAAGTAATGCTAAAACATCAATAAGATTGTGATAAAATCAATAAAAATGAAAAAATGTGTGGCAATGGAAATTTGTTAAGTCAAGCATAAGAAATAATTGGATATGCTTTATAAGTCAGTTAAAGTTAGGCTTAAGCTGCCTAAAAAATTCAAATATAGTGGCTTAAATAAGATAAAAGTTATCTTTCCTCTTATATAAGAATCTGTCTGGAGATAGGCATCTAAACTGTGACTGTGACACACGGAGACTGTGTCACATTCCACTGGTAAAAATTTAGCAATATAGCCACACCTAGCTTTAAGAGAGGCTGGACAAAGTAATTCCTAAGTGGTATTTTATAACTAGGAAAGAGGGGTAAAATGTTTTTTTGTTTTGTTTTAGGCTAACTAGAATTCTGCTGGTTATATTTATACTTAGCTTGGTCGCTGAAAACAGTTTGTGAAATCATTGCATCATCAGATGGAAACCATAGTCAACGTTTACCCCCTACTTGGTCTCATCCCACCCCATTGCTTTAAATTCCATCCATATGCTGATGATTCCCAAATTTATATTTCCAGCTTTGATCTATGCTGGAAGTATACCAGAATGGTATAGAAAACAGTTTACTTATCCATCCACTTGGACGTCTAATATCTCAAATTTAACATGTCAAATCAGTTAACGGCACCAACATCCACCCAAAATCCAGAAGTCAGCTTTGATTTCTCCCCTTCACAGGAAGTCAATCCTCCACATTTCCATTTTGTCTTTCTTTCTATAATAAAAACCCTGAGTTTTAGAAGGGCACCTGGCATCCCAGCTGCAGACTGTATTTCTAGCCTCTCTTGCAGGCCAGTGTGGTCACATGACTCAGTCCTGTTTAATGGGATAGGACTGAAGCCATACCTGCGGCTTGCCGGTCATGCTCCTGAAAGAAGTGGAGCGCAACTGGAATTTGCATGCCTTTGCTGTCAGGAATACTTTGGAAAACAGTTTGGCAATTTCTTATAAAGCCAAATATAAACTTATCATATGACCTAGCAATTCTAATTCTAGATATTTACTCAGAATAAATGAAATCATTTGGCTGAAGGGAAATGAAAACATGTGTCTGTACAAAGACTTGTACACAAACATTTATAGCAACCTTATTCAAAAGAGATAAAAACTAGACACAATCAAATGTCCACTAAAAGGTGAACGTATAAACAAATTGTGGTATATCCATCCAATGGAATAGTTCTCAGCAACAGAAGGGAACAAACTACTGATACACACACCAGCAAAGTACAATTTCAGAAACATTATGCTGAGTGAAAGAAGTTTTACACAAAAGAGTACAAACTGCATGCTTACATTTATAATGAATCTTAAAACAGGAAAAATTATTCCATAGTGGCAGAGGAAGATCAGTAATCGTCTGGGGGTACTGACTGCAAAGAGGCAAGCAGGAAATTTTAGGAATGATATGTATCTTCTATATCTTTATTTTATTGGTAGTTACAAGTTATATACATTTGTCAAAACCCATTGACTGTAAACTTAAACTGTGTGTAATTTATTGAATGTACATTATATATACCTCAATAAAGCTGGGTAAAAGAAAAGATGGCCTGATTTATAGTACAGACCAAATGGTGAAAATTAAAAATCAATCATGTTGAAAGAAGCAATTCTCAGAAATAGAAATACAAATGGCCGTTAGAAAATGTTCAAACTCAATATGAAGTAAATGCAAATCTAAGATATGATTTTCACATACAAATTATTAAAATAACAAAGGATTCTGGTTTTTGGTCTGGCACGTAAGAAGCTTGGAAGTTACCATTCAGTCCTAACAACAAGTAAAAAAGTGAATGAATTGAAAAATCAACAATGCTTCTTAGATCTGTAAGAGAAGTGAGATCACAGGGCAAACCACTGCCCCCAAATTATAGAGACCTACAGGCAATTATGGAGAATCACAACTTACTGGAAGAGAAACCTTCTTGGGAACCAGTGCCAGGGTAGGGAAACCTGAACTGTATTTGAAGAATTGCTGGAAGTGCAGTGTGGACAACTCAAAGAGATAAAAACTCCAGGGAGACCCAGTCATCAGAGGGACCCTATAATTTTGTGAGTTTTGCCGCCTCAAGTTCTACCAGATTCTCATAGTGAGTATTAGAGGAAAATCTCCTTATGCTTATAGCAGGGGAACAGGAAAAGGAACCATTTGGAAATATGCCACAGCATTCTGTTTTTCTTAACAAGGTCTACCCTTAGGAGAAATTATTTAACAAGAGCTTAACCTGCTGAGATTTTATCAGAGCCTAATTGACTTGGAAGGAAAATACCCAACTCCAGCTGGCTCTAGCCTTCCACAGGGAAGAAGGGAAATACTCAACTCCAGCTGGCTCTAGCCATCTTGTCCCACCTAAAGGGCAAGGGAAACAACTGAGAAGCATGTGGGAAGTTCGCAATCCTGAGGCACAGGCTCACTACAGGACTGAGACCTAATGATAGGAGTTGAATGCTTTCCCTTCTTCCACATCTCACCATCACCTTACTAAAGGCCTATTTACAGCAGTTCCTTTTATCTAGTATATCATGTCTAGCTATCAAGAAAAAAATTATAAGACATACTAAAAGGCAAAAAACTTGGTTTGAAGAGACAAAGCAAGCATCAGAACCAGACTCAGAAATGGCAGGCATGTTGGAATTAAGACAACTATGATTAATATACTAAGGGCTTTAGTGGATAAAGTAAACATTGTGCAAGAACAGATGGAAAATGTAAGCAGAGACGTGGACATTCTAAGAAAGGACCAAAAAGAAATGCTAAGAATCAAAAACACTGTTAGAGAAATGAAGAATGTCTTTGATGGACTTATTAGTAGACTCCACCTGGCTGAGGAAAGAATCTTTGAGCATAAAGATATCTCAAGAGAAACCTCCAAAACTGAAATGTAAATGTAAAAATGACTAAAAAATACAGAACAGAATATCTAAGAGCTGTGGGACAGCTATAGAAGATGTAACATATGTGTAATGAGAATTCCAGAAGGAGAAAAAAACAGAGAAAGGAACAAAAGAAATATTTGAAAAATCATGGCTGAGAATTTCCCCAAACTAATGTCAAACACCAAACTGCAGATCTAGGAAGTTCAAAGAACACCAAGCAGAATAAGTGCCAAAAAAACTATACTGAATTATATCATTCTCAAATTATAGAAAATCAAGATAAAGAAAAAAAGTCTGAGAAGAAGCCAGAGGGAGAAATACCTTGCCAATAGAGAGCAAAGATAAGAATTATATTGATTTCTCCTTAGAAACCATGCAAGCTAGAATAAAGTGGGGTGAAATATTTAAAGTGTTGAGAAAAAACTCCACCAACCTAGAATTCTGTACCTTTAAGAGTTAACCTAGAATTGTCCTTCAAGAGGAAAGGAGAAATAAAGACTTTCTTAGACAAAGAAAAATTGAGGAATTCATTTCTAGTAGACTTGCCTTGAAAGAAATGTTAAAAGAAGTTTTTCAGAGAGAAGGAAAATGATACAGGTCAGAAACGGATCTACGTGAAGAAAAGAAGAGCATTAGAGAAAAATAAGTGAAGGTAAAAGAAAAACTTTTATTTTTCTTATTCTTAATTAATTGAACAGTTAACAGTTTGTTCAAAATGATAATAGTAACAATGTATTCAATTATGTAAGCTTATTTATATTAAATATATAATATATGTACGTAATAAATATATATATTTTTTCTTATGTATGCTTATGTATAAATGAAGTGCATGACAGCAATGATACAATAGAAGTAAGGGAGGAATTCAGATTATTTTCTTATTATAAGGTACTCACACTACCCATGAAGTGGTATGTGTTATTTGAAAGTGGACTTGGGTTAGATGTAAATGTATATTTCAAACTCTAGAACAATCACTAAAAAGCATTAAAAAAAGATATAACTGATATACTAAGAGAGGAGAGAAAATGGAATAATATAAAATGCTCAATTAAAACCATAAAAAGCAGAGAGTGGAAGACAAAAATAAGAACAAAGAACGAGAGCAACAAATAGAAAAAAGTAATGTGTATCAGTTTAAAAAGTAATTCACAAGACATTGTCTCCCAAATAAGTGAGTATACCAGTTTCACTGCATTCTCATCAGTATTTACTACTAACTTTTTTCCACTAATAAAATAAAATAGCACCTTATTTTAGTTTGCACTAATAGACGTATAAAAAGCATTTTACAAAATCCAGCAGTCATTCATGATAATAACTCTCAGTAAACTAGGAATAGAGGGGAACTTCCTCAACTTGATAAAGATATCTATAAAAAACCTACAGTTAGCATTACACCTAATGGTGAGAAAGTTGAAGCTTTCCCACTAAGAGTAGGAAAAGCAAGGATGTCCTCTCTCACTATTGCTTTTCAACGTTGTACTGGAAGTCTTAGCTAATGCAATAGGACAAGAAAAGGAAATAGAAGGTTAACATATTAGTAAGGAAGAAATAAAACTGTCTTCATTCACAGATGACATGATTGTCTATGAAGATAATCTGAAATAATTGACAATAAAAGAAAAAAAAACCTCTTGGAAATAATAGGCAATTTTAGCAAGTCTGCAGGACACAAAGTTATACAAAACAAGCTTTCCTATACAGCAGCAATGAACACGTGGAATTTGAAATTAAAAACACAATACCATTTATGGTAGCACTCCAAAAAATAAAATACTTAGGTATGAATCTAAGAAAATACATACAAGATCTACATGAGGACAAACACAAAACTCTGATTAAATCAAAGATCTAAATAAATGGAGAGATATTCCATGTTCATGAATAGAAAGACTTAATATTATCAATATCTCAGGTCTTCTCAATATGATCTATAGATTCAGTGAAATCCCAATCAAAATCCCAGAAAGTTATTGTGTATTGACAACTGATTCTAAAGTTTATATGGAGAGGCAAAAGACCCATAATAGTCAACTCTATATTGAAGAAGAAGAACAAAATTGGAGGACTGACACTACCCAACTTCGAGACTTACTATAAATCTATAGGAATCAAGACATTGTGGTCTTGGTGAAAGAATAGACAAATAGATCAATGAACCAGAATAGAGCCCAGAAATAGACCCACAAAAATATAATCAACTGATCATTGACAAAGGAACAAAGACAATATAATGGAGAAAAGATTCATCAAATGGTGCTGGAACAACTGGACATCGACATGCAAAAAAATGAACCTAGACAAAGACCTTATATCTTGCATAAAAATTAGCTTAAGCTAGATCACAGACCTAACTGTAAAATGCAAAATTGTAAAACTTCTAGAAGATAGCATAGGAAAAAAATCTAGATGACTTTGTGTTTGGTGATGACTTTTTTTTTTTTTAATAATTTTATTTATTTTTTTCCCCCAAAGCCCCAGTAGATAGCTGTATGTCATAGCTGCATTTCCTTCTAGTTGCTGTATGTGGGACACGGCCTCAGCATGGCCGGAGAAGCGGTGCGTCGGTGCGTACCCGGGATCCGGGCCCGGGCCGCCAGCAGCAGAGCGCGCGCATCTAACCGCTAAGCCACGGGGCTGGCCCTGGTGATGACTTTTTAGACACGGCACCAAAGGCACTAACCATGAAAGAGAATTGATAAGCTGGACTTCATTAAAATTAAATCTTCTGCTCTGCAGAAGACATTGTATAGAGAATGAGAAGATGAGCCACAAACGGGGAGAAAATATTTGCCAAACACATATGTAATAGAGGACTGTTATCTAAAATATACAAAGAACTCTTAAAACTCAACAATTAGAAAACAAGCAACTCAACTAAAAAATGCGCCACAGACCTTAACAACCTCACCAAAGAAGATGTTCAAATAGCAAGTAAGCGTATAAAAAGATGCTCCTCATCATATGTCATCAGGGAAATGCAAATTAAAACAACAATAAGATACCACTGCACACTTATTAGAATGGCCAAAATCTAGAACACTGACAACACCAAATGCTGGCAAGAGTGTGGAGAGAAGAAACCCTCATTAATTGCTGGTTGGAATGCAAAATAGTACCACTACTTTGGAAGACAGTTTGGTAGTTTCTTACAAAACTAAACATACTCTTACCATACGATGCAACAGTCATGCTCCTTGGTATTTACCCAAAGGAGTTGAAAACTTATGCCCACACAAAAACCTGCACGCGAATGTTTATAGCAGCTTTACTCATAACTGGCAAAACTTGGAAGCATCCAAGACGTCCTTCAGTAGGTGAACGGATAGATAACCTGTGGTACATCCAGACAATGAAATATTATTCAGTACTAAAAATAAATGAGCTATCAAGCCGTGAAAAGATGTAGAGTCACTGTAAATGCGTATTACTAAGTGAAAGAAGCCAATCTGAAAAAGTTACCTACTGTATAATTCCAACTACATAACATTCTGGAAAAACAAAACTATGGAGAAAATAAAAATATCAGTGGTCGCCAGGGGTTGGGGGGAGGAAAGGATGAAAGAGGGAACATAGATGATTTTTAGGGCAGTGAAAATACTGTGTATAATATTATAATGGTGAACACATGCCATTATACATTTATTCAAACCCATACAACGTACAACACCAAGAGTGAACCCTAATGTAACCTATGGACTTTGGATGATAAGGTTCAATGTGGGTTTATCAGTTGTAATGAACGTACGACTCAATTGTGAGATGTTGACAAAGGGGGAGGATATGCATGTCTAGGGGCAGGGAGTATATAAAAATCTCCGTACCTTATGCTCAATTTTGTTGTGAACCTCATACTTGCCTAAAAAAAAGTCTATTAAAAACAAAACAAAATAAAATAGCCAAAAAAGAGTATACCTTCACTTTCCCATTCCTCCTTTCTTGTACGAATCTCATTGGCTTGAATGTGAGCTTGATGGCAGGAACTGAGTCAATCATCTTAGACCATTAAGTGAAAGTGAAGTGTGAAGAAGGCAGAACAACACACTAGAAGGATCCTGAGTCCTTTTTACTATAGAGACTCGATTACATTCTGGATTGCCTGCACTTAATTGCTAAGTGAGAGAGCAGTCAATATTTATTTCGTTTAATCTACTGTTGTGTTGGATCTTGTCAAAGCAGCCATCTTGTATCTTAACCCAATGATTATGCCCTTAATATAATCACTTAGTAATGGTCTTCCTTGGACTATTGCATTAGCCTTCTCACTTGTCTCTCTGTTTACATTTAGACTCATATGTCCAATCCCCTCTGGTCACCAATGTAATCTCTTAAAAATGTAAATCATTTATCATTCCTCTGCCTAGAACTCAATCATGACTTTCTATATTAATTGGAATAGGATTCAAACCCCTTATTTTGGACTTCATCTCCTATCTTCCTGCCTACCTCTCCATGTAGTCTTATCTCCTCTTTCCCTTTATTCACCACATTTAACCACACTCTCATTCTCTCCACTCCAGGACATTGATATTCTTCTTCCAGAAGCATTTCAGACCTGCCTATGGCTCCTTATCAATTATGGGCTCATTTCAAATGTCACTTCCTCAGAGAGGTATTTTGTGATTATTCTACCTAAAATAGAATCCCAACCTAAGAAAATATCTTTTTTGTTGGCTTGTTTTACTCTTTTCGTGGAGTAAACCAAAAGTGGTTTATGTGTATATCATATTTTTTCCCGATAAAATACAAACTCAATTAAGACAAAGGGTTTGTCTGTGTTGTTCAACCTTCTACTCCCAAAACAATACCTGGTATATGGTAAGTACTTAATAATATGTGTTAAATGAATAAATGAATGTTCCCTAATTGTGTAGTTTGCATCATTTTTTATTCTATCTTTAGTCCCATAATTACTGAGGCTCATCCTTCAGTCTTCAGCCTCTGTTCTAATCAATTCCAAGTTGACTGATGAATTTCTCAATCTAAATATTGGATTCTTTCACTTTCCTTTAATCTTACTTCCTCTGTCTTGGCCTAGGCCACTAGCATCTACCAGACTGTAGCAATGGCCTCTTAAATAGTTTCTCCTTTGCCAGGGTTGTATGACTCCCACTTTTTTCTTCCCTCTTCCCTACTTCTCCTAAGCCCCTTTAATGTTTCAGTAACACTGGAAATTTTTAAATTCTCTCAACTTACTACATTTTAACTCACAGAGGGGAAGTTTGCATATGCTTTTTTTTTTTTCCTACAGAAAACTCCTTAATTTCACTCACCCCTCAAACTAGTCTGGAGCTCCTACTCAACCATCTGAGCCAAACCTAGACAGAGCATCACTTACGCTGAGAAGCCTTTCTTGAGCCCCAACTGTTGGTTGAGTGTCTTTCTTCTGTGCTCTCACAGTACCATGTTCTCATACAGTTTTAGCAGTTATTATTTCAAATTCTTGTCTGTATCTCCCATCTAGACTATTTTTCCACAAGAACAGAATACAAATCTGTCTTGTTCCTGGTTGTAGCCATTATTTATCAAAGTTCCTAGGGCATAGTAGGTCATCAGTAAGTGTTTGGTAAATGTCTGAGTGAGCGTCACCTTCACAAAAGCTAGCTACATTAGATGCATATGGTTTTCTGGATTAGTATGAAGATGGGTACATAGGTCATGTTAACTCACAGTGAGCATAAGAATGGTAAATCTAGTTTGTTCTATAGTGGAGAGAGTTGTGACAGTTCCTTTGGAATGTTTTGGGAGCAACTTCTGCAAAAGTAAGGCTGCTATTATAAAATGTTTCACAAAATCTGATGAAAAAACTGCCCTGGGGGATCAGAACTGTAGGAGAATAAAGTTGATGAAAGAAAATTACTGTTAGACATCTCATGTCAAATAAACCTTGTAACTCTTGTTTTGTGCCTCCCAGCTTGAGTGCACAAGAGAAAAATGCAAATTTTCCAAATGAAGTACAGCCAACAGTGCATAAATCTCAAGAAGACAGTAGGATACCCTTATTAAAACTTGGCAAGGATCAGAAATGAATGACTTTTTCTCTGAAATGCCAGCTTTTTTCTTTTCAAGATTAGCTTTTTCCTAAAGCTACATCAATTATAAATAATTGTCTGCTAACAAAACTGGCACAGCTAAACTTAAAGAAAATAAACTAAGAAATTAAACTGATTAAAAAATAAACAAGAGATTTTAGCTTTTGTTGAGCAAGCGGCTTCAAAAGAATGCCAGATGACTTTGTCTATGTAGGAATATTAATTTAAAATGATGACAGACATAGATTAATGTTTTACCATTGGTTAAAAAAATTCTCTGGGAGGGGCCGGCCCAGTGGTGCAAGTGATTAAGTGCACGAGCTCTGCTGTGGCGGCCTGGGGTTTGCGGGTTCGGGCGTGCACTGACGCACTGCTTGGCAAGCCATGCTGTGGCGGCGTCCCATATAAAATGGAGGAAGATGGGCACGGATGTTAGCTCAGGGCCAGTCTTCCTCAGCAAAAAAAGAGGAGCATTGGCAGATGTTAGCACAGGGCTGATCTTCTCACAAAAAAAAAAAAAAATTCTCTGGGAATATACACTTTGGACTTATAAAGAAAGTTACTTTATATTACAGTTCTTTTGGCAGTCATCTTAGTCAAGATTCTTGTTCTGCCCAACTGAAACCAAGCCATGCTAGGTTTAGTAACAAAGGGAAATTTATTTTAAGGATACAGGGGTGTATCATGGAACTCAAGAGCCAGGATGTAGCTAGTCCTCAGGAAAAGGAAAGCTTCCAGAAAATTCCCTCCCTCTCTCCTTTTTTTCCGTTCCTTTCATCTTTTTTTCCTTCCTGTGGTCCACATGGCAGAATATTGTGACCCCAAGAATTTCTCTTTCAGTCTCAATTTCACATTCCCACAAGAGAGAATCTGACTGGTCCAGTTTGGATTCCTGTCCAATAAACCATTACAAGGATGTATTGGATCCTGCAGGGAAACATGGCTGCCAAGGCCCACAGATTGTTGCTAGGTAAAAGTAGGGGGAGGAGGGGCAGATTATTGGTGCCCACTATAGTTGTTTATCAATCTTTTGATGGAACAAAGAAATACTAACCTCTTATTAAATTGGAGGGTGCAGTAAAAAATGAAAGAAAATAACAATATGTTTGAATAAAGTATTCTCTTTTCCCAACGTCTTTCTAAAGATCTCATGAAGTGAGTTCTATCTTCCCCTTCTCTGGACCTGTTTATACAAAGTGTATGTAGGTGTAATGATATTGGCAACATGCGTTTCAAGGACCAATGCCAGTTCTTTTTTTTTTTTAACCACTGGGTGTAGTACATGCTTGTCTGCAGTAAAGATACGAATAACATTGAGAATAATTGAGAATCACTTTAATAAATTTATTCAGGTCATCAAGCTCATTTCTGAAGACCTTGCAATAAACACTGCTGAATAAAAAAGACCTAGTATGGGCTTCATCCCGCTCTATTTTAGGAATGCTGGATGAGTGTCTCTCTCAAAATTATCTCCTCCACAGTTTTTTGACGGCCCCCAGGACCATTTCAGCTCTCCTTTTAGCTTTGGTTACTATGTATATGCTGCTGACACCCTGATATATATGGCCCGCCTCCATCACTTTCCAGTAACTAGACCTATATTTTATTTTTTATTACTTCCTACTGCTTTCTCAAAAGTAAAAACCTCAAAACTGAACTCATTTCTGCACCACCTCTTCAGTCCCCACTCTCTATGAACCGCTCCCTGTTCCCAACTAATCACATCTCTTCAGTCTCGAATTCTGTTGGGGTTTATAAAATCCCCTTGACTTTATTTCACTTGGCCCGTGCCCTCTGCATTGATTTATCCCAGACTCATCATTTCTTGGACTAATATAACCGTCTTTTAAATTTGTCCCTCTGTCTCCATCTTCTCCTTTTGCTCTATCTTCACATTGCTGCCAGAATTACCTGTGAAAGATGCTGCTGTGAGCATACTGAGATGATTATTTTTTATTTTAAAAACTATTTGGAATCTCCATTGTGAACAGGGTAATGTCTGAGGGGCTTCTAAATTTGACCACAGCTTAGCTTTTCATCTTTATTTCCCTGCCACGTAGACTATGCTTGAACCACCAGAAAGTCTGACCTTGCCACAAACATGTCATGCTCCCATACTTTGTGAACATAGTACTTGATCCATTACAAATTAATTATTTGTAAACTCACTTCTCTCAATAGACAGTGGGTTCCTCAAGGGAGCAGTCTTTTTGTACCCACCTTACAGTAGTTTCTGTGATAGAGAAGCTGTTGAATAATTGCTGATTAAATGAAGCTTTGTCCACCCAGCAAGGCTATACATTTATTTTTCAACTGGGAAAGAACTGCACATTGTAGGAAGCAGAAATTTATCATATGCCCTGATGATTTTCTTCCACTTGTGAAACATCAGTAATAATTGCCCTGTGTTATGGAAATTTATTTGCTGAAGAATTCTGTGTCATGGGTGACAGCCAGAAATTACAATGCTGAGAATAATCATAAAAGACAATGTCACCTTCTAATTACAGGTTTCTTCTTTTTCTTTATTTGGGTTTAGCCCTTCAGAGGCATTTAAATATATTTATATCATACTAATTTAGGTTTTTGAGAAATCTTTTTGTAATTTTATGTTGCCTCTAATGCTCAGCTATCCTTGACAATTTGAAAAATCCCATACATATGTAGTAGATGTCGTATTCAGTGTCTGCCAAGGCATGAAGAAAGTAGATGCTCCATTTCAAACTGAGGCTACATTGCAGGACTTGTAAAAAGATGGTAGAAAACTCATTTTGTAATCCTGAACTGACCACCAGCCTCTGCCTATAGAAGAATTTGAAGGGCCAAGAAGTAGCAATTGAAAGAGAACTTCTGGAGAGCTGATGGTATGTTATGTGTCCCATCTTCCTTCAAAAGAGGAAGGCTTGGTACTAAAAAATATAATTTCAATAGTTAAGAACATGTTCTATAAATATAGAATGTACATGTTCCACAGTTTATTTAATTCATTAATTTACCACCAGAATGGTAAAGTTGGTTCAAAAAAATTGGATTGGCTGTCTATATGTAGACATTGACAAAAAATATTAGTGTAAGATTTCCAGGTTAGAAGCAAAACCAGTTAATATACTGCAGGGTAATAAAACCACAACCTTTGGAATTATTTTATGTAAAGGACAGAAATTATTTGCATATCTAGATGCAAATGGTATGGAAGATGTAGATGGAAAAAACCTACAAAATAACATGTAACTTTACAGACTCAGAGTCTTATGAATAGCAAATGATAACCACACAAAAGTGCATTTTCCTAGAGAATAAGACAACCAGTGAGTGGGGTCTTATATGGTATTCTAGTATGCCATTGAAAAGACATGCAGTTATTTCTTTACTTTATTTCCATGTTTTGGATAATGTTTGTCAACAGTCCCCTACCGTCATTTCAAGTCTGGTAGGACATACATCGATGGGTCCTTGCAGGTGGGGGCACAGTGGGCTGGTTTTTGACGCCCATCTGAGGAGTAAGAAAGTGCAACTGTTAGGTTGGCTGGCTGCTGGTGCATGAGCCGGAGGGGTGACTGTGCTGGCTGTCCTGCACACCCACGGCATGACAGGGCAAAGTATGCGAGGGATTTTCCATAGTTCAGACAGGGAACATGCAAAAATGTAAGAGAAAGCGGGTCATGTAAAATTCTGTCCAGGAGGACCACCGAGACCTTGCAGAAAGAAACGAGAGTAATCACTTGATGCCTAAGGACTCGATAAGCAGAGGTCTGAGGAGAATGCATCACTGCATCTAGAGGAATGCAGCGAAGAGGTCCCCAGTAGATGGGGCTGGCCTGCTCTAAACACCTGGTAGACTCAGTACTGATCAAGTTAGGACTTGTCTGCTTTAGTCCTTATGCTTTCTTGTGATTCTAATGCAGGCAATTAATAAGACTGAAGCAAGAATGGATGATGAGGAATAGAAACACAAGCCTTTCTTAACAGGTCCTTGACTTCAGACTTCCCTGCATCAGCAGGCCCCACCACTGCAAAAGGGAAAAACTTTAATGCTAAATCACATGCAAAGTTTTGACAATTATGTGGGACTGGACATTTTTATTACTCATCTAAGAACTTTTATTACCTGTGAGTGACCAGAAAGTCCCGAGGCCTGCCACAATTTTCCTCCAGGCAGCAGCACACCAAGTACAAAATAACATTGCTTAATGAGTTGGTCTTGCTTAATGGAAGTGTGTGTGTGCGCGAGAGAAAGAGAGAGAATGTGTCTTTTTAAGCATGACCTTGCACTATCCTTTGAATTCAGTAAGTCTGTGCTCTCGATTTCTTCATTGTGGGTAATTTCTATCTCTTTAAATTGAATATCCCTAGCTCAGAAAACTTGCGTTCAAATCTTGTCTTCACTTTGGCACAATGAAGCATGAATATGCAAAAACCCTCAGGAATACTGTGCTCTTGATATAGACGTGGTAAACTATTTGCAGAATTGCTAGTATGTCAGTTAAATGCACTCTGCTTCAGCAGAGATGACGTCGTATCTCCAGAGGTGTCATTGTTTTTACATGTTTCATTTCATTTTGGCACTAATCATGGTTCTGAAAGACAAGCTTTTCATATTTTTCATTTTACTGTGTAACTTGGTTCTTCTTTGTTTTGCATAATTGCACATAAGCTAAGATATTTTCCTCAATATAAGTACGATAATGTCCTTTTAATGCTTTTGAAAAGTGCCAGAATATTTTGTACATTATTTTTATGAGTTTGCTTTTACCATTGCACGAGTAAATGCATTGTAAGAATTCTTTTTTGAAGTAAAAAAGTGATGTACAGAAGTGATCAGAGGTTTTATGCAAATTACTGCTCTCGATTGATTGGGTCAGAGCTGAAGTTTGTTTACTGTTTCCTCTGTCTGGAATGTTCCTTGCCAAGGGGCCCCATGTCTTCCTCTCTCCCGGCATTTAGAGGCTTCCCTGTCCATCTAACCTAAATTTGAACTATTAATTATTTTTTCTTTCTTTATTCTGCTTTATTTTCTTCAAAGCACCTGACATATATTTATATGTTTATTATCCTTCTGTCTCCATTAAAATATAAGTTTGACAACAGGGAGGGCCTATGTTTTCTTTACTGCAGTATTTTTGGGATCTAGAACAGTGGACTTTCAATAAAAATTTGTTGAATAAATGAATGAATGGATGAATGAATGGATGCATGCTGAAAATACCTTTCCTGGTAAATTCCAAGAGCATACCTGTCAGGGAAACAGTTCTGCACAAGAAAATTCTAGTAGTAGTACACGTCCATTTGAAACTTGTCACAGTATTAGACTTAAAGGAGAGATTTCGTGAATTTATACCATGAACACTAAGATACCAACCACCACAGCCACACCACCACCGCACTATGTTTTACCATTTATTAAGCCCCTACTATGGGTCTGACTTGGTGCTAAAGACTTAATATACATCGTTATTTACTCTTCCATACTATACCACGTACGGAGTAAGTGTATTGTTATCTCATTTAACCTATTAAACTGGGTTTTATAACTCGCTCAAGGTCACACAAAGGTGAGTTGTGGCAGAACCGGGACTCAAACCAGGTCTGCCTTAATTTTCAAAGCTCAGAGTCTTGGCCCGGAGACTCTCATTGCCTTTTCTTATCTATGCTGGTTATAATCTTATACAACTGAATCTGCCAAGGGAAAACATTAAATGTGTTCTTAGATAAGTATTGGCAGGCACATTACTACGGGAAGCAGTGGTGCATAGGTTAGTATCTTAACTGTAATAGCTGAGATTATTAGTCCAGTAACAAGAAAGACACAATGTGGATAAACTTAGAAGTTTTTAGACGACTGACTGCAGAACCAACCACTCATCCTACTTGCAGCATATAAAAACACAGATTAAAACAAAACAAAACAAAACAAAACACTACAGCATATTTAGAAAGCCAAAAATAAGTTCACCACAAGTGACTCTCTGTTTGGAACAGAAAAGTTTGAGAAGTGTGGGTTGCTTATATATCTGTCTATCTCCATCTCTTTATACATTACACTCACACACCCCCATGGGTCATACATCCAGTATAAAAAAAAACAGTTCTGGGCTTGGCAAGAGACCTAGATTCTAGTCTTGACTTTGCCTATTGTGACCTTTGATAAGCGATTGAACAGAGCATGTATGTGGGAGTTCTGAACGGCCTTGCCTTCCTGAGAAGGCTCTTTTCCCTCCCTCCTTTCTCTCTCTCTCTCTCTCTCTCTTTCTCTCTCTCTCTCTCTCTCTCTCTCTCTCTCTCTCTCTCTCTCTCTGTCGGGCTCCCGGGCTCTCTTGCTCCCTCTGCGGGCCGACTGAGGCAAGACCAAGCGTTCTGGTTGCTATGGGTACCGAGGTAACGCGGTAACCATGGAGACCAAGGCGGAAGCTCTGGGCAGCTAACTGCGGCCGGCGGCGGTGACGCGGCAGGCTGGGGTCTGCAGGTGGGTGGGCTGGTTGCGGGAGGCGGATGCGGGCGGAGGGCCTCGGAGTCGGCGGTGCGGAGGGCGGTGCGGGAGCGGGGCTGCACGGCGGGAAAGGAGCCGGGACTCCGGGTCGAGCTGGGGCCGCTGGCCCAGCAGGTGTTTGCTGAGCCCCTGCCATGTGCCAGACACAGTGCCAGGCCCGCGGGCTGCAGGACGCGGCCTTGACCTCAGGAGCTGAAATTCTTCTTTTCTCTAAACAAAAGGCTTCCCACGATGCTAATGGAGATATGAACCGAGGGTGAACTCCAGACAGGAAACCCGGGCAGCTGCCGTCAGCTGTACCCATTCTACGACCCGGCCTTTTCAGATGCTAGCTTCCTTTATCCTTGGAAGTCATTTGCGCCTTATTAAAAATATGGTGCCCTGACAAACCATTATCACATCCCGTTTCGTAGCCTTCTTTCTGCCTGGGCGGCCACATGCACCCACTTCATTCTAGGAGTCCACTCCTCCCAAGTGAAGGTCACCGTGAGGGATGCCGGTTTCCTGAGAAATCTGAAACTGGAATTTTTTTCTTCTCCCCCAAATCAGCATTAGAGATACTCAGACATTTGGTCCAGTTATTTATTTTTTTGTAGCCTGACTTTTTAAATCCAGAGTTAGCAAGACTCATTAAAAAAAAATCGTATAAAGTTGAAGTTACAAGGGATTAAAACTATGCAAACTGTGTGCTTCTGGAAAACAAGAACAAAAAACCCTCCACCTCTGTCTAGCACCTTGTCTTATAGGCTACAGAAAGTCTTGGCCTGACCTCCTATAATATTGCCAGCTGTATTACAAATTAATTAATTGAAAGCACCTTGATCCTTTGTTTATTTCCTTCAAAACATTTCCCCCAATTATTTTATTTGCTTTTTAATTTTTTCCTACTGCTTTCACCAGCGTGTAAGTTCAGTGAAGATTGGTGCTATACCTGTCTGGTTCACCTTGTTCCTCAGTGCTTAACCTGATACCTAGCACAGAAAAGGTATTCAGTGTATATTTGTTGAATGTTCATTAAACTTTGATAGGATACATGGAAAAAAGAAAACAAAAAGATTTGTTGAAGTGGGAAAGAGGATGTGTTTGTTTAAAAAATTTTTTTGCATAGGGTTGTGCAGTAAATTCAAAGCAGTAGAAAAAAATTAAGTACTTAAAACTTAGAGAATTATTATTGGCAGTACACTATGTGTAGACACTCTACTAATTGCTGGGGATTCAAAGACCAATGGTAGGACTGCCTTCAAATATTTGGGATACTAGGGGAAATATCACCTATATAAGCAAAGCAGCAAAAAATAACACAAGGCAGCATATAATAGCAAATGAGTGTAATGCATATGATGTCCTTACAGACGGAGAAGCTCACTTTTGATGGAAGAAGTCTTCATGATAGAGGTGGCCTTCCAACTGGGCATTGAAGAGAGTAAAACTTGGTGAGCAGAGAAGTGGAAAATAAAGCGTAACGCTTACAAAGATTGGGATACAGAAGGGAAGATCTTAAGTACCAAGGAGAGCAGCTGGATACTTTTTTTTCCTATTGGTTCAGAGAACTACTTAGAGACAAAAATTTGTGACCTCATATTACATGGGAGCAATTTGACACCCAAACGGTTTTCAATGGTGTTTAAATATATTGCTGTAAAATTTAAAAAATATTTGATGTCAAACAGTTCTTTCTCTAAATTCCCTTTTTATGACAGGTTAAGAGTATGAAAGGGGGAAAAAATCTGAATGGTATGAATTAATCATTTTAAGTATGCAGAACAATATTTAGATTTCAAGTCTTAAGAGGTGCTAACAGGACTGGGAATAAAACTAAAATTTCTGGCTTTGTCATCAATCTTGAACAGATACCTTAATTTTCCCATTCTTAAGATATTCACAAGGTAATAGTGGATTGTATGAGAATGGGTGGGATAGATAAAACATAAAAAAATAAAAGGACTTTGGTTTCTGAAAGGTATGACATGAATTTAGTACTTTCATTGCTATTTGTAATCATAAAGTTTTTGGTTGATTCAGAATTAATAATAATTGTATATTGCTTTACTGCTGTGCCTTTCAAACTTTTTTTTAAGCTTTCTTTATCTTAAGTCTGACCCAGAGGCTCATTATGTAAAGTAGGTGAAATCAGAAGCTATAGGTAAAGCAGAGCCTTGACGCCCCCTCATTCCCTTCTCAAGGTAGGTTCTAAGGCTGCCCCTTCCCTGAACCCCAGGCTCTCTGGAGGCCTTTCAGGAGCCCACTGCTTTACAGACCACAAATCAGAGACATTTGCGTGATATCCTGCATATATAAATCACCATTTATATGTGGATAAACTGAAGCTCAGAGTCACCTGATACGAAGGTCTTCTAAACTTAAACCCAGTGTCTTTTAATGTTACTTATTTTCAGTTGGAAAGTATTTTGAAAGGGTATCTTGCCCCTTAATATCTAAAAGCAAACTTACTCAATTGTTCTCAAGGGAAACTGCACATAGAAAGTAAAA
The DNA here is from genome assembly GCF_020826845.1 of Diceros bicornis minor. Classification (NCBI taxonomy): domain Eukaryota; kingdom Metazoa; phylum Chordata; class Mammalia; order Perissodactyla; family Rhinocerotidae; genus Diceros; species Diceros bicornis. Next base: position 54,182,186 of record NC_080754.1, read on the forward strand.
AATGAGTGACTTGGGTACCATTTAGCTTCCTGAAGCAGTGTTTAATTATCAGATATGTTGGTTGACTGAACGATTGAGTGCAGCTTGGAAGTCAATACCTGATTTACTTTCAGGGCCTGTGCTAGGAGAAAATGGCATATATTTATTTAGTAGGCCAGTCAAGCACAAAATATTACACTAGGGATCATGAATTATCAATCTTTGCTTTTAAGATTTTAAAATATATTTATTTAGAATAATATATTTAGAATAAGGATAATGTCAGCTAGAGAAAATATTAAAAGTACAATTCTTTTTAGAGTTTAAAACTACCATTTTTATTTAAATTCATTTTCATTTAACGTTTCTCCCTTGGGTCTCTGATTTCTAAGTACTATGGTAAACATGTTAATCCATCCAAAAGAGCTTGCTTATTAGACTCTTTTAAAATATGTGCTAAAGTAAGGAAAAATCCTCATTCATCGGCTTTTAAGTTTTCAGGTCTAAGATGGTCTGGGTCATTAGAAGAAGCAACTGACCTTAGATGAGTTTTCAGTTACAAAAAGAGGCCCATCCTGAAAACAGTGGTTTCCCAAACCTCCCATTCTGCCAATGGTGTGATGGTAAATTCTGTAGGAGACTAGGCAACTCTTGACGAATGCTCTGAGTTCTAGATTTATGATCATCGTGATTTCCTTGTTTCCATTGTGGGGTAACAGGCCTTGATGCTTGGGTTGCATTCCCAGAATAAGAAGTTGTGTAGAAGGATCATCAAACCATCATGGAGAATTTTGGGCCATTTTGTGTTTATATGTGTAGGGAGGAACAAGATTGGGGAGAGAAAAATGATGCAGTCTAATGAATCAGTAACCACACAAAATTTTCCCAATACCTACTAAACTTTTGGTATTTAATTACAAGAAAAAAAATTGAGTGACCAAAGGACAGGTGGAACTATGAGGTTTGCATAATGAGGAGTTATCTGTATTTCCCTGGTTCCATTAGGCAGCTAAAGTTTTGTACTTTGCTATTCTTCCTGCTGACATTGTTATATCCTTGCTGTCCCAAGAGAGGTGACTAATTCTCTGTTGGTTTTATGAAAGGAAACAGGCAGAATAGCATGACTCACAATTATAATCTTCCTTTTTTCTTCATACAAGAAAATTGGCTGGTGTGTGTGACTTTATAAAACATTTAATTGAGAAGAAGCCTTACTAATTGCATTCAGTACAGTGAAATGCCCCAAATAAGACCATTTATTGGTTAAATCACATTATCAGCAGAGCTATAAATCTGAATCATCTCATCCTAATGAAATTTACAGACTTTTCTTTCATTCATTTCAGTCTTTGTGCATCAGTTCAGCTTTATTTAGATGTACATACACATATAAAGTTGTATATTTCAATGCATAAATGAAATTAGGGCAATTAAGTTATTTTTTTTTTTTTTTTTTTTATTTTTTTTTTTTTTGTGAGGAGATCAGCCCTGAGCTAACACCCGCCAATCCTCCTCTTTTTTTGCTGAGGAAGACGGCCCTGGGCTAACATCTGTGCCCATCCTCCTCCACTTTATATGGGACGCCGCCACAGCATGGCTTACCAAGCAGTGCGTCGGTGCGCGCCCGGGATCCGAACCAGCGAACCCCGGGCCGCCGCAGCGGAGCGCGCGCACTTAACCGCTTGCGCCACCGGGCCGGCCCCCAATTAAGTTATTTTAATCAGACACATTAACTTACGGGATTCTTTTGTTTTATTATTTTTAATGGTAATGGTAATGATAAGACCATGGAACTTTTCGTGAAAAACTTATTGACAGTAGACTAGGGTCCAGCAATTGGATTTCCTGATTATGATCAAAAATGGATATAGACTGTATGCTATATGAGCAGGATTATCCCTGAAGGTTTTCTAAAGGAGGCTTTTGTAGCCTCTGTTTGATAAAAATGAGACAAAGATTTTACCTAGAAAGAAGGGATAGACGATTCATCCTCTGTCCCCAAAAGCAAACCAAATCTTAGTTTTCCATTCCTGTGGTATCTTTAGTTCTCTTTGACACTGATTTTAGCTTTGACAGATAGGACTTGGTGGTTGAGAAATAATGTCCCTCCTAAGTCCTTCCTTCTGTCAGAATGTCCCAAGGTGTTGTCATTGTTTGTGTGGCTCTCCCTTTGATTGTGAGTTCCTTGAGAAACGGTCTTCTTTACCATTGTGACTTCAGTACCCATCATAGGGGTCACAAAGAAGCAGCTAAATAAATGTTTGTTGATTGAAGGCACAAATATGCTTAGTCCTATGATGCAACCACTAAATGCTTATAATATAAAATTATTTTGTATAATTCCATTATAGAATTATCCTCAGAAAATAAATTCCTTCAGAATTTCCTCCAAGGTAGTAAAAATCTACCATTTCAGGCTAGATTTGATTTTTGGAGGTAAAGTAGTTTGAAACTAGATTTCAGTGAATAAAGTAGTTGCTCCTGCTGGACAATATCATTTTTAGTTTTAAATGAGGCACAAGAAAGTAGATTCGTGTTTGTTGGGTGTATGATGGACTCTGAAGACAATTTCAAAAGAGGCATTCCAAAAATGTTCAGATCGGTGGTTGCATCATTGAAATTATGAGGAAGTCTCCCAAAGGAATAATACTGAAGAAGTACTCATTCGATTGTGTAGACTTTGATGTCACAATAGCCTTCCGCTTGCTTACTCCTATTCTGATGCCTTCTCTCCTTAAGTCTTTGAGCAAAGCTTCTAAACTTATTTTCTGTTCTTTCTAAAACTTTCAGTGACTCTCATTAGCTGCAAAATAAATTCCAAATGCTTTAACTTGGCCTTTAAAGCCATGCATTATTGGGCCTCAGCCTACATTTCCAAACTTATGCCTACTTTTCCCCCTCAGTGAAACCTGCACGTCAACCAAATGGAACCATTCATGAGTCTCCATTCAAGAGCTGTTCTTTCTCACAGTGTGGAATGATCATCCAATCCATATCTTCATGTATAAGCCCTCCTTCTCCTTAAAGCCCCACTTTAAATGCTAGCCAGCTTGAATTCTCTCCTTTCTCTCACTTCTTATATTATTACGTCTGTACGTTTTATGGCCTTTATAATTTCTGCCTTGTTTTATGGCCTTTATATATAGGTCTTCTATGCCCTATTTGACTCTATGCCATTTTAACCCAGAAAACAAATCTCCTTGGGCCTTGACTCCTTCATGCCTCTCAGCGCAGTACTTTGCCTATAGCAGAGCCTTAATAAATAGTTATAGGGATTATGAGCACATGGGAACTCATATATAAACCTACAGTATCACATGATTTGGGCATTTAAGACTATGGACCCTATGATAGTGCCTCTTACATTTCTTTAAGAGCATTTGGAATTTGGAAATTTTTATTAATATAAATATCTAATAATTGTGCATGTGATTCAGTAATTCAGCATTATGGAGTAAATTATTATAGAACCATGAATAATTGGGATACTCAGGAAATAGGATGTTCTGAATAATTTAATTTTCTGGTTAACTTGGAGTTAGGCAGAAAATCTTCTTTGTTTCATTTCTTGTTGAAAAATTCTTTCTAAATATGCTAATTTTCCGTCTTAGGCAAAGAGCATCATTAAAATTTTCTTTGATAAATGAGGATATTAGAATGCCTTTGGGTAATTATTACATACCTTAATTTTCATTTTACATTACCATATATGTTAAAAAAAAGTTTTTGAGTTTGGATTATATCTCTAAGGTTCTTTTCTTTTCACTATATTTAGCCTTGGATGTTATTTTTGGATGGGAACAAATACCTGATATATATTTTTATAACCTTAACCATAGAAAGAACCAGAATGTGTGCTCTATTTGTCTTAATGAATGCATTCTTCACTTTCAGTTGAATATTTCCTCAGTCTTTTGCTATGTAATTATTGGTAAAATTTTAGTTCCATCAGATATTTTATATTTATAACTTTATTTATATATAAGTACTTACGTAATTTATAATATATTTAGCATACATAATAATTTTTTGTTGTTTAGCCTTTGATTCAACCTGTTCCCTCATAATGATTTCTGTTTGTAAAATTTTCCTGAATGATAAGTAGTTTTGAATTTGTAACTTAATTGCTTTACTTCTGGCATAATTCCTTTGTCTTTATTACTTTTTCAGAAAATTCCACAAATCGCAAAAATATTTAGACAATATTAAGACAGCAATCATGAACACCAAAGATTTTGTAGTTCTTCCATGGGGAAAACCTGGGAATTCCGTAAAGCTAAAATATAAGTAAGTGCATATATATTTATTACTTAAATAGAAATAATTGCTTAAGTTTCTGTATATTGTAATTTAAAGTATTTTTTTACATGAGGCTGTTTAGAAGTGAACTCAAATTTTGTGAATTCTTATCTCCATTTTCTTCACATTGCTGTATTTTTATCTATAAGAGAATAGGTTTGCAATATTATAAATCTATAATAGTTTAAAAAATGAGGACTAAAAATATTTATGCCACAAGAATTGAAGTGAAAAGTTATAAAGGAAGGCTGGACTCATTAGCTTTTGAAGCAATAGAACAGAAAGTTACAAATATTTTTATAACACATTCAAAATTAAAAAAGAATCACCCTCTTTTAAACTGGAATTTAGGGAGTGTTTTAGGTAAGAGATACTAGGGAATAGAAAGCACTAACTACCTTAGCACTTTGCATAATTAATGGATTTTATGTTGAATTTACCTTTCTCAGGAAGTGTACCTTCTGTAATAGATTGCCTGGCAGATGCATTCAGCCAGAACCAAGCAATTCCGGGTATCCTGGGAATTTCATGACATGGCAGGGGTACCGGAAGGTTCAATATACTGTTTCCCTTTGAGATCATCTAGAGTCACTAGAAATTCCCAAGGCTTTCTTCTCAAATATCACTAAGGGCCAGCCAGTGTGGGTTGGGGACAGACCGTTGATTTTTAATTTTAGTTTCTGAGTTCCCTGATCCAGATCAATTGTCCTGTGATTATTCACTGTCTTCAAAGCTTTCTTCATTTTCCCTTCACTTTTGAGATACTGTGTGTAAAAGCATTGTGTAAACTGGAAACTGTTGTACAAATATATGGCATTATCATTATTAGGTTTACCATTTTTAGTGGGGAGGGGAGCTATCCAATTGCTAGTATTACCAATTTTCCTTATTTTATGCAACAAGAGAAGAGGACATGCATTATTTGATTTTGGTGATGTGTTTCAAGTCTGTGTGCATATACCTATAAACATTTATCCAACAAACATTTATTAAGTGCATATGTTCTAGGCACTGTGCTAGGGAATGGTGGATACAAAAGTAGGAAGTCATGATCTTTGCCCTCAGGTAGCTTGTAGAGGATGTGAATAAGTAAAATTACATTTACAATATGGTGTGAAACATGGCGTGATGTGAAAGCTCGGGGGCTATGAGAACACAGTTCAGACTGCTGGGACAGGGGTAAGGAGCTCTCAGGCCTTGCCTGAAAGATGCAGTTAGTCAGCTACTTACTGGGTGAAGCTTGTGCGAAGGCACAGAGACCACATAGTTTTGGGACTTGCAGACGTATCCAATTGGCTAAGATTTATAGAGCAAAGTTAGAGAGAAGGGCAGGGTTGTATAGATAATAAATTAACTTGTATGCCACACTGGGGAGTTCAGAATATATCTTGGAGATGAGGGGGAATCACTATTCCCTGGCCTGTATGTCTCCCTGTTCCACCCATGATCCACAACCCATAAAAACTAGGATGGGAACACCCACTCTATGGTAATTACCCTGGGCTTCCCTTTCTCGCACTTTCCTTGTTCCAAGCCTATTTTCATTTGATGTTGTCAACATTGTCTGACATTTTGTTGTTCTCCAACTCCTCTCTACCTGTTTCTCAGCCCCCAGCCCATTTCAATGGGTTGTTTCTGGCCCTTGGATTTGTGGGGTTAACATGGCCTCTGCGATATCAGCTTAAGTTTTCCTCAGTGGCCTTGCCGGCCCTTCTGGCACTCTGTCCAAGGCTGTCTCCAGGAGGAATTCTTTGTCTTGTTCCAGACCCAAAGCATCCCACTTGACCACTTGGTCAGTAGGCCAGTCCTTTTGTTCAGTCTCACCTCTTTCCTCTACCACAGTGAGGACTTCAGAAAGGTTAAAAGTGTTTTAAGCAAATTAGTGACACAGTCTCATTTGCACTTTGAACTCTTCCTCTGGAAGCCATGTGGGAAATGTTGTAGACCATTGAGACTTTGGGCAGAGAGACTAGCTTGGGAGCTAATCCTGAACTGTGTCTCCAGCCCATTCCAGAGTGACCCAGTGCAGGATATGGCATCATTGTCCTCCTGGTTGCTCAAGTAAGAAACCTGGGATTGTCTTAGATTCCCTCCATGTCCTCTCCCTGGTCAGTCATCTACTTCTGGTCAGTCTCCAAGTCCAGTTAATTCTATTTTCTTATATTTCTCAAATTCTCCCGTTTTTCTCACCATTGTCTCTACCCAATCAGACTAGAATAATCTCTCTGTCGTATTAGGATTACTGAAATAGTCTCCTAACTGGCTGTCTTGCTTCTAGCCTTGCACCCTCTAATTAATTTTCCATTATACAACCATAGTGATCTTTCTGAAATGCAAGTCTGATCAATTCTCTTAAAACCCTTTAATGATTCTCATTGCCCTTAGGGCATAAATCCCAGTTCCTCAGGACGGCCTTCGTGGCTCTTCATGATCTGGCCATTGGCCGTCTCAGCAGTTCCGTTTCCTGCCACGTTTCTCATCCTGCACTTAATACCTGTTCACATGGAAGGAACTTCTAGTTCCTTGGTCCACACATCACTCTTGTCTCCTTGTGTCCACACTTTTTCTTTTTCCTGGAACACTGCTTTCACCACCTCTCATTGGCTGGCTAACTCCTTTCATCCCTTAGGGCTCAGTTCAGACTTCACTTTATCCAGGAACTGTTCCTACAGTCCCAGGAGCGGGGCCTGTGCCCTTTCTGTGTGCTCAGGCTCCTCTCTGTACTTGCTAGTGAGAGCGCCATCATACTGTATTTCAATTACTTTCATGCTCGTCTGTGTTCCTCTCTACTTGAAGCTCCACCGGGTCTCATATCCTATCTCCTACTACAGTGATTCTTTGTAGTAGGGGCTGAATTACTCCTTGTGGAGCAGATATAATGAAAATAATTCCTCTGCCTCAATATCTTTGCCAGCTCCTCTGAACCTTCTGGATAGACTTTGCCTCCTATCACTTTCTGTTTATCTCCCTGGATCGTGTCTGCTTAGGGGTGTATCTTTGGCCCACTTGCTCTTTGGTGAGGGCTCACCGCCTCTATAAATGAGTTCCCTTTTCTAATGTTTATTATTCTTATTTTGGTTCCTTGCCATAGCATGCATGGGTGCCCATGCTACTTGATTATTGTAAAACGCTAATGTAATAATGAAGGAAGAGATTTAAACTCATGACAGATAATAAAAGCTAGAGAACTAGGTTGGCTTAGAACTTTCTCTTAGAAAGAGTCAGTGACTAATGCTGACAAGAGACCAGAATTGTAAAATGAAGAAACTGACTTGTGTCAAAAGCTTGATGAGCTGCAGTATTATTGTCAAAATCTCTTGCACAAGAATCTATAAGGCTCTGATCTGTCCTCACAACGTTCTCTTCTTGCTTTCCTCCAGAGGAAACAATAGGCGGAGCATGGCTCGGGTCCCATTTAATCCTTTTGCTGGCTCCTATACCAAACACTTAGTAGGTGCTTTCTTCCTAACAGGCCCCAAACAGGCTCTGAATTTTCTTTTTATTATACATACATGATATAAAGGTAGAAATTCATTGAAGGTTTTTCAGATGATCAGTTCAGCAGAATATGTATTCTGCCTATACAGAAAAAAATCGTTATTTTAAAACTATGCTTCAAACTAGTTGATTCCTTTAGAGGAAGGACAGTACGAAAATGAGAAAATAATTTTTCTGTTGTTTTCTATTTGTGTGTCATGGGTATTTGTGCATATATAAAGACATAGCTCATGTAGAAAGTGAATTATGATTTGGAACCTCTAGTAATATAAGAGGAAATACAAGTGTCTGAGATTTGAAGAGATACCTTACTTAAAGGAGACTGTTAATGGAAGGTAAATGCTAACTTTAGAAACCATATTTCAAACAAGTACAAAAGAAGTAGTTAAAATACTTCATCACTTATTTATTGTTCGTAATTTTAATTAAGGGCAAAAGATGATATAAAACTATTTCGCCTTGTTTTTTACCCCAAATGAAAGTTCTGTATTTAAATCTTATTCAGAAATGCTCGAGAACTGAGGATGGAGAAAGTACGGTTAGAGTTGGAGAACCAAGAGATGGAAAAGAAACTACAGGAATTCCAATCAACAAGAAACAAAGAAAAAGAAGAAAGAGAGTGGGTGACATTTTTAGAGAATTTTAGAGGAACAAACTGAATTATGTAAAGAGCTATTTTAGATATTCTTTTCATTTCAGTAAAGACCTTTCCTGAATGAATAATTTCTGGCTTTTCCTGATTAACAGGCAATATTAAATTTTCCCTACTTTTTCTGCTTGTATCCCTTATATACGGCATGTTGCTTTTAAAAATTCCCATTACTTTCGTTTCCTCTGAACCTTATTTGGTCTTACACTTTCTTATTTCTCTTCTTCCATTACTCTTCTGAACCATGTATAGTCTGGAACGTTTAGGACAGCAATGCAGAATTTGCCCTTTGTTTTCATAAAATTGCCATCAACAGGAGATTGCCAGTTTATGGTGAGGGTCATTTTTATTTATGAAAAGATTTTGAGGGGCAGGAGTTTACATGTACATGTATAAGAATCATTCAAACCCTCAAGTATGTTTGAAATATTTTTAGCAAATGCACTTTAGCTGAAAGTTTATTAATGAGAACTCTCTAATATTATGCTTGCATATCTGTACTAATGTTAGTGAGAATTTATTATAAAAATAAATAAATATGATAAAAGTCAAATAGAACTGATAATTATGTAATGGAAATTATCTCTTCTTAGCTGTAGGTTGACTCCCAGCCCATTTTATAGCACCACTTTTAACAATTAAAATTTTTTTCCCCACAAATGTCTTATCTTTGTGCAGGCTTCTGTGTGTATATATATATATATGCCTATGAATGTGTGTGTACCTAATGTATCTTTCACGTTTTTACAAATGAGGTCATCTATAAAAATAAGTGAGTTGATTCACTCTCTACTTTTCTACTTACCATATCTTAGTGCTCTTGCCCCATTAGCTCACATTGATCTCATTCTTTTCATGGCTACATAGTATTTCTTTGTGTGGAATAATAGCATTTTTTTCAGACGTTTATTAAGTTTTCAGTATTTTGTGATTATATATGATGCATGAATTTGCTTCTACACATATTTTTGCTTACATATGCAAAAATATCTATGGGATAAATTCTTACCTGTGTAATTTTAGGTCCAAGTATATGTGCTGTTTACATTTTGGTAGATATTGGAGAAATTGTCTTCCAAATAGGCTTCAAAGGTGTATAACTTTCTCCCAAAGGGAATGGGATTGCATGTTTCATGTGCTTTTACTGGTACTAAATATTACCAGACTCTTTGTGTGTTAAATTTGCTTTTATTTAGTGCTCAAAGTGATGACCATCAAATATCTATGAAGTATCTTCTGAACCATTAAAGAAAATTCAAATGTTCATTATAGTTTCAGCAGAATTTATTTTAGAGTCTAACTCTTTGAAAACTATGCATGACACGTACACACACCCTCTCTAATAACCAGAGTGGTGGTTTAATCAAGGCATCTCAATGTTATGCATCATCCCAGGTCACAATGTTTATTGTGTATGTTGCTGCTCTTCTCTTAATGATCCAATGGCCAGTTCTTTTTTTTTTTTTTTTTAACCTTCATTGCTTTGGACTTAGTTGTACTTTTCAGTGGATCATGAATACATCTGGGAATCAGAGTTTTTGAAATCAGTCCCCAAGGGTGAGTTTTCCTTAACCGAGGAATTTATAGATGTTTTTTAAAAATGTTCTAAAGCTTGACTGAGTTTTCAGAATAGTTAAATGCTTCTCTAAGGTCACATAAATAGTAAATGTCATAGCCAGAACAAGAACCTGCCACTCACTGGTCAGGAAGATAGAAGTCCAGTGCTCTAATCTTGGCTTTATTATTTATTATCTGTGTGACCTTGGGCGAGTTTTTGTCTCATTACTTTTTAAATTGGAATTGGAGTCACTGCCCTGTTGACTTCAAAAAATTTTGTGAGGTTCAAATAAAAATGCTTTGAAAACTGTAAAATTAAACAGTCTGCCTTCTTTGAAATCTCTGTTACCTGTCAATGTGGGAACTAATTTGAAGTCTTAATGAGGAATTTATCACTTAATAGATCTGCTGAATATTTTTGTGTATTGTTTTGTTTCCTTTTCCTCTTTACTTTTGTGGACCCTAAAACTGCATGACAATCTGTAAAATTTCCTATAAATCAGCAGAGCTATCTTTAGTCATTGTAAATGTCTAAAAAATGGAATTCTTGCTCTGTGTTGGAACATTTCACTTTTATTAATTTCTTCTCAAAAGTTCCAAAAATGGTAAAGCTATATTTTAGAATTACTGAGGATATTGTGGTATTATTGATATTTCATTTTCATTTTGTGGTGGTCTGTTACATGTTAACAACTGAATTTCCATTTCCTGAAACAGGGAAAACATATTTGTTATCATTAAAAGGAGAAACATATTTAGTAATTACATTTTGTCTTCTGTTTATATATATTAAAGGTCAAGTGGATGTCACTGGAAATCTGGGCAAGTGGGCAAATTGGGTAATCAATCACACACGATGTCACAAATTAAAGGAAATGTTTTTAAGGTAAGAAAATACCATTTGATTCTCAGGCAATTTGCTAAGTAAGAAGATATAAATTATTTTTTCAGATTTTGCATTCCCTTTCATACTTAAGAAACTACTATTCTTGTTTTAACAATTTTGCATATTATCAGATCTTGATTAATTTTTTATGGGTTAATGTGCAGCTTTCATTATTCAGGTATGATTTTGTTTCTCATCTGCAAGTTGATTTTTAAAAACTCACCTAGAGTTGAATTTTCTACACTGAATTTTTCCATTCGATTCAGTTCTGGTTTCAAGTTTGTGAAACAGAATTATGTAGATCTATATTAAGGTTAAAGCTGTTAATTGATATAACAAATTACAGACTTTTTTCTGTCGTTTTATTATATCACATTTGTTTAATGTGTTTCTATTATGCCTGAATAATAATTACTATTCACATACTGTTGATTCCATGCGTGAAGATACCCAAGGAAAAAATGCTTTCAGATTTCTCAGCTATAGAATTTTTTTATCTTTACTGTGTATTGTAAAATATAACAATACATTATATTTAAGATTAAAACCAGATGAGTGTTTTTATGTAAAGAAAATGGTTTTGCTTCTGGATTCTTTAGTACGAGATCCGTGACTTTGTAAGTTTTAACTTATATAGCTTTTTCTTTTTTATATACCTATCATTAAATTTTCATTGGACCAGTTGGCATCTACAAACATCTTACTTGGCACTTCTAACATTTTTGTCTCCAAAAAAGCATTTTATTCTTTAGTGTCATTCTCTTACTGAGGTATGTTTCTTTAATTTTTGAATTAAAAGTTTTATAATCCACTCTCCATTTTTCATGCTAAGATAGTATTCCATATTTCAGATGTTATTGTAAATATGATATGTTAACAATGCTGACTCTTTGTGATTATTGACTTATTTATTCAATAGCATTTATTAACTGCCTTCTTTGTCTTATAGTGAGTTATCTCTGTTCAAGGAGATTCTCATCTAATGTGAAAGATGCACATATCAAAATATTTATAGGAAAAGTCAGTATGGGGGCCGGCCCCGTGGCTTAGCGGTTAGGTGCACGTGCTCTGCTGCTGGCGGCCCAGGTTCGGGGCCCGGGCGTGCACCGACGCACCGCTTCTCTGGCCATGCTGGGGCCGCGTCCTGCATGCAGCAACTAGAAGGATGTGCAACTATGACATACAACTATCTACTGGGGCTTTGAGGGAAAAAATAAATAAATAAAAATTATAAAAAAAAAAAAGTCAGTATGGAATTTTTGCCATAACCATTTAGTGTATGAACCCTTTGTACTTGGGAAATAATAGTTTAGTTCTACAAATATTTGACAGTCTACTAGATGTAATTTTAAGGAAAAAGTGGAATGAATCATAATGCTTGTCCCCACAAACCTCATAATTGAGTAGGAGGGTGAAGGCATGGGGTTGGGGTGCTGGAGCAGGTGGGTGTAGAAAGTAAGATTGGGCAGGAGGGTAGAAGGCCTTGAACACCAGACGTGGAGTCTTCACTTTTTCATTGGGTAAAGGGAATCCCTGACAGCTTTTGAGCAGGAGAGTGGTAGGATTCAGGTAATGATTTATGATGGCTGGTCTTGTTCAAATTCCCAGAGCATTTGGAGTTTATAAGTAAAGTTTAGAGCACATGATATCCAAACTCTTTTGATCATGCACCACGTCAATTAAGAATATGTTTTAGGGGCCGGCCCCGTGGCTTAGCGGTTAAGTGCGCGCGCTCTGCTACTGGCGGCCGGGGTTCGGATCCCGGGCACGCACTGACGCACAGCTTCTCTAGCCGTGCTGAGGCCATGTCCCACATACAGCAACTAGAAGGATGTGCAACTGTGACATACAACTATCTACTGGGGCTTTGGGGGAGAAAAAAAAAAGCAGGAGGATTGGCAATAGATGTTAGCTCAGAGCCGGTCTTCCTCAGCAAAAAAAAAGACGAGGATTATCATGGATGTTAACTCAGGGCTGATCTTCCTCACAAAAAAAAAAAAAGAATATATTTTAGGCTTATCATAAACTTTTTATTTTATTTATAGACAGAATTTATTTATATACATATGAGTTTACTAATATATCATGTGAATTGTAAAACAAAATATGGGAATTAATCAAGGATGATATAAATATAAATAGATGTTCTTTTCTATTCTTGAGTCTTTTCCTGAGCTCCCTCAGGCATGCATACTTGTACTTTGGAGGCCACTGGTCTGGAGGCAAAGAGGCTATCTAGAACACTACTGAAACAATCTAGAGGTCAGATGAGAAGAATCTGAATGAGAATGGAGCAGAGGAAATACAAAGGAAATATGGAACCAAAAAACAGTGAGAAAGGAAAGTCAAATATGTAACTGATATTCAGGCTGGATTGCCTAGGGGACAGAGTAAAGAAGGGAGTTGGAAAAAAAGTTCTAGTGTTTAAAGCTAGCTAGCTTCCTTGCTTCCTATCTTCCTCCCTCCTTCCCTCTCTCTATCTCTTCCTCTTTCCTTTCCCAGCTTTATTTAGGTATAACTGATAAATAAAATTGTAAGATATTTAAAGAGTACATAATGATTTGATATACGTATACATTGTGAAAGGATTCCCCCCATCGAGTTAATCAACACATCCACCACCTCACATATTTACTTTTTTTTGTGGGAAATTTAAGTTATAGTCTTTTAGCAAATTTCAAAGATATAGAGTTTTGTTTGAATTCTCATGTGTTAGTTGAACCTGAGAGAGTAAATGTGCTCCCTAAGAATTTATAAAAAGGAGAAGAAAGGTGTCAAGCATAAAGCTCAGGAAGGGCAGATGTGAAGAATAAGGTTCAGGGAATATGGAGGCAAAGAGAACTTGAATATTAGCACTGTCTGTTTGATACCAGTCAACAGTTTAGCTGCTTTTCCTGTTTTATCTCCTTAAGTGCTTATATCACTCTTAAGAGGCAGTTGTTATTTTTCCATTTCCACAGATGAAGTAATTTAACATCAAAGTAGTTTAATAACTTGCTCAAGGTCAAGCATCAGGGCCAAGATTTGGAATGCAGGCGTTCAAGCTGGTTCTAAGGTAATTTGCCAGCTCTCCAGTAAAGGGGGCCTGAGAAGAGAAAAGATGGTAGGAGTATAATCAAAGTAATGTAATTTCATAGAAGACGAAAGTAAAGGAGGGTGTTTTTCGAAGAGACAGAGAAGTCAAGTTTGCCTAATACATCGTGTAATGAAAAAGTTTGAGTGCACTTTTAGACCAGTGTTTCTCAACAAGGGGCAATTTTGCCTCCCAGGAGATGTTTGGTAATGTCTGGAGACGTTTTTAGTTACTACCACTGAGAGGGTTTTTTTTTGCCATTGGTATGTAGTGGCTATAGGCCTGAGATGTTGCTATACATCTTACAATGCATTGAACAGCCCCCACAACAATGAATTATTTGGCCTAAAATGTCAACGGTACCAAGGTCGAGAAACCCTGTGTTAGGGCCCGGCCCCGTGGCTGAGTGGTTAAAGTTCAGCCTGTTCCTCTTCAGTGGCCCAGGTTCACGGGTTCAGATCCCTGGTGCAGGCCTACTCCACTCACCAGCCATACTGTGATGGTGTCCCACGTCCAAAGTGGAGGAAGATTGGCACAGGTGTTAGCTCAGGGCAAATCTTCCTCAGCAAAACCCCCAAACCCTGTGTTACACTATATAGATAAAATCTTGACTCATTTCATTAGCTCTGTGATTTTAGGCAAGTCACTTAACCTTTCTGAGCTTTTGTTACCATGTTTGTAAACATGCATAATAATACTTGCTAACTACTTCAGAGTTTTGAGCAATGTGTGAGATAATATGTGTGAAACCAGTTGTAACATTAACTGAAAATCACGTTAAAATGTCTATTTATGGAGAATGAGAAGTTATATAAACACTGAATTTGATTTGATGATTGGATCGTTATTAGATATAAAAATATATTTCAAGTGATTGGAAAAGAAAGGCTGGTGGCAATGAGTAAAGACTAATGTTGCAGTGAACGTGAGAACAGAGGGTGACCTCTCAAGGGTTTAACAGGATCAAGGAAAGCCTTTATTATGTTGTTTTTTAGAATCAGGGAGAAGATGTGAGCCAGATTGTGGCTGAGTGATGGACTCGCTAGTGGAGGAAAGATTGAAAATGCAAATGAGAGAGGTGCCAGTTGCTGGGGGTATAGTCTTTGAAGAGGTGGCTCATTAAGGAGGCCTTGACCAAAGGAAGGAGGGCTCATTTTCTCTGAGACAAGAAAGATGGCAGAGAAAACAGGTAGCAGTAAAGGTAAATTTTTAGAGGTTGCATTTGATAGGGGATGAGGCAGGAAGCTGTGGAGAATTCTTAAGGGGAGACCTCAACATTCTTGGTAAATTTGAAAGCAAGATCAGCTGTTCAGATTAAGGAATGGAAATGGGGTGAATTTGAGTTTTTTGGAATGGAGAAGGTTTGGAGTAGCCACTGTAAGAATCATGATTGAGGTTTAGCAGCAAATGAATAAATGGATGTCTGAAGAGCCCTAAGAGCCCACTGAGGTTATTCAGCATGGATTTGTAGGGCACCCAGTCAGTATTATTTCATCACAATGGTAGGTAGATAGGGGAGGTCTAAGAGGAAGGAGGTAAGTGATTGTGGTTAGCACTGAGAAACTCTGAATTTGGGATTTTGAAGGTGTGGCCATTCAGATTGCTGCTTAGGCTGAAGGTTTGGTCATAATGATCAGGTGGCTGAAGAGGCACCTAGGTGTTCATAGTAATCAGCATGTTGGAGGGTTTTCAGCATCAGGATGTCAGGTGAACATGGTCGTTGACATCTCCACGATCATCACCCAGAAATGTGATGAGAGAAATACTGAGCAGATTGCTGAAGTTCGGGTGGAAGAGGATCCTGGGTATTGATAAAGGCAATAAGTGGATGGTGAGGACTTTCAGTAGAAGCAACTTTGCTGAATGATGAGAGCAGGACAATATTCTGGAAGCAGCACTGAGGAGCAAACGGAGAAAAAATCCCTTCTTTCCTGGTGAGTTAAGAAGCGTAGAAATAGAGCTAGTTTCTCTGGAGAGTTCTGTGGAGAAGGTTTTGTCTGAGGAAATGTGGGTCCAGTTAATGTGAACTTTTGGAAGAGATATTGTTAGGAAAGGTTTAAGGCATAAGATAGATGACTATTTAAATAAGGGCTCCATGGAATCACAGGGGAGCCTGGATTGTAGGACAAGCAGTAGAGAATGGCAAAGTTTAATAGCTAATTAGATTAAGAACGAGAATATTTGAAAAGGTGGTTTGTGGGAGGAGTGTAGGCTCAGCATGGCAGATTAGGGCATTGGTGGGAGTTTCGAGGCGTTTGTGAATGTCAGAGAGGCTGATGATGACAGCGTAGTCTGACCCCAGTGGTCCAGATGACATATGTGTGTGGTAGAGCCACTGTGCTGCCCTGGCCCCTGATGGCACCTCTTCAACATCTACTGGTGGAGGTGTAAGTGGGTTAATAAGGCATAGGCTTCAGTGTATTGAATTCCTGATGTTATGGATATGCATACATATGCATATCCATCATATATATGCATATGGTTGTGTGTGTGTGTGTGTGGGTGGGTGTAGGTGTGTGTTGTGTGTGTGTATCCCTTGTCCAATCCTACTCCACCCTCAACTCTTCCCCAGATAAAAATCAGACTTAGGAGGAAATTCTATTTGCCTAAAAATAGCAGCTAGCAGCGTGTTCATTGAAATATTTTCATGCAGTTCGAGTCATCTGAAGTAAATATGGCTATATTTATAGAGCAGAAAATATTATTCACAATAATAGAAACAAATTATAAAATTTCCCTAATAATGGGTTCTTTGGTGTATAATGGGTTGCTTTGGCGTATCCATTATGCCCAGGTAGCTATAACCACACTGATCATGTTGCAATTCAGATGTATCATTAAGGTAATGATATTGTTTAATTTGGTTAAGAAAAATGAGATTAAATTATCTGTAACTTGTATAACAATGCCAGTTTAAAAATAAAAGTGTGATTCACATAAAAATTGATTATTTCAATCCTATTTTCTTTTCTGCTGTGTTTGGTACATAGCATCTGAGCAGCTACATAAAGAATGTGAACAACAAATGCCTTTTTGAAGCAAAACCACTAGATTCACTGAGAATAATTAGGCCTAAATTTTCAAAAATGACTGCAGTTGATACAGCCATAGACATAGAGGCAACCATTGTTCTCATACTCTCATGTACAAATTGGGCAATTGAGCATGCAAATTGCAAATTGAAAACCAGGCATGAATTGACAGTGTCTGTATAAATGGGCACCATCCTCCGTGCTTGTTTGTGTACTTTGAATGTTGATTTTAATAAGACCAAGGCAAGTATGTGCAATTGGTGAGTCTGTTTTATTTCTTAAAAATCTTAAGAGCCAAGGATTTTAAGTGATTATTTATTTGAAATATCTAGCAGTGAATCTTACTTACTCATTTTTTTTTGCTACAATTTGGGAAAGTCAGGGATCACAAATAATATATTTGAAGGCTATGATACTTAAACATGTAGTTCTCTAAATTAGGCAAATAAAATAATAATATTGGCTTCCACAGTTGTATAAGCAGAATAGTGCAGTCAGAATCCAGTTTAGATTCAGTCTACACAAATATTAGACTGTGTGTGTTTCAGAAAGATCTGAGATAGAAATGGCTTACTGAGCCTTTACAATATTTGAATACTAGTGCTTTCCTAAAATTATTTCATGATGATATATAATGACTTTTGTTCAAAAAATAATGTATGATATATTTTAAAAGACTGGTTTATATGTATTTCCAAACATTTTCTTTTTATGAATTTTCTCTTAATTTAATTAAAAGGTCTATATATGCTTTAATGATGATCTCCTATTAATTTTATATTATTCTTTCAAGAAGTGTTTGTTTTGTTCAAGATGCACCAGAATGTTATGGGCTTTTAACATTTTTGTTAGTAATTTAAACTTTCTTTGAATAAGAGAATGTATACCTGACAAATAATATCTATTCCATTAATACAGCTTTCTGCTGGAAAAGTGAAATTAAAATTACTGAAGGAGCAGCTTCAAGGTAAACAGTTTACTGTGTATTATTAGATGCTAAACATACAATTTTTCTTTTATATAAGAAATTAAAGTGCTAGAATTTTCGTGCAGTATAAAGATTCTAAACCCCCAAATGATGGCTCTTTATATATGATATTCAAAATATATTTTGTTTATTTTTTGGGGGGTGGGGGCCTTATTTTATGTCAAAAAATGTCAACTTAGAGTATAATTGTAATAATAGGGATTTTCCAAAGTGAGGACTTTCATAGCACTGTTTGTTAAAGTTTATCATATGATTTTTTAACCAGGAAGGGAATTTATCAGTATAAATTTATAAATTGAAATTTCACTCTAGGAAATTAAAAGAATATCAAAAAATTACTTTATATTTTAATAAGTGTTTTGACAATAGGAAAAACCAAAAATCAATTTTGAATTTATAATAATTTAAGATTTTTTATAGGGGATAAACATGTTTAATTTGAATGGTTAAGATCATTTGGTAGAACAAGTTCTAGAAATATATATAACATTTGTTCTGTGTGGGCTTCAGTTTGATCCAGAATGTCCTGTGGGTGCATATGTGTGGCCCTGTGGTCACAGGGGACAGGGGGGACCTTGGCTCCCCAGTCTACTGGGAAGATTAGACTTGGCTACATGCCTTCTTATTGGGCAACTAATATTTAAATGTTGTTTGAGAATTTCAAAATGTGCATAATTTCATTACTATCAGTGAGAAAACTGAACATTGTATTTTAATGTGATTGGTTTGAGTTTTTTTTCTTCCAGGGCCAGTGAAACAATCACTTAATTGTAAAATGGCAAATTCTCCTGAAAGTGAAAAACCCAAGATAAAAGGGAAAGTTTGCGGACAGTGTGAGAACAAAGCTGCTCTGCTAGTACGTATGCTGTTGTCAGATACTGGAATGGAACTTGCACACGGTCTCACGCTCCTCCCCCAACCTAACCTGCTTTGGTAGCCGTATACTTTTCCTCCAGTGCGGTTAGGATGGGTGAAGTGTGCATGCTGCCTGGTGAGGCCAACACACGTGCGATGCCCTGAAGCTCAGCCTCTCAGTCCTGTTTAAGGATGTGCCCTGACTCTTGTCTTCTCTCCCTTGGATCGCGCCTATCAGCGCGCAAGCCTGCTGCAGTATTTCCCAAACCAAAACTACAACAAAAATCCTTCTTTGACCCCCACATCTTCCTTTGTACCCCTTTTAGGAAAATTTCTAGAGTTCTCTACAGTTGCTGTCATCATATTCTCTCCTCCCATTCTCTCTTTTTTTTATTGAGGTATAATTTATGTACTGTGAAATGGACAGATTTTTGTTTTTTGGTGAGGAAGATTAGCCCTGAGCCAACATCTGTTGCCAATCCTCCTCTTTTTGCTGAGGAAGATTGGCCCTGGGCTAATATCCGTGCCCATCTTCCTCTACTTTATATGTGGGACACCTGCCACAGCATGGCTTGATAAGTGGTGGGTAGGTCCACGCTGGGGATCCAAACCTGCGAACCTTGGGCCACTGAAGTGGAGCTAGCACACTTAACCACTACACCACCGGGCCAGCCCCTGGACAGATCTTAAATTAGATGCTTTTTCACAAATGTGTACAGCCACATCAACACGGCACAGTTCCCTTGTGCCTTTTCCAATTAATCCCCACTACAAAGCCCACCACTGCTCTGATTTTTAGCACCATACGTTTCGTGGTGCCTATCCTTGAACTTAGTGTAAATGAAATGGTATGGCATATATTTTTCTGTGTAAGGCTTCTTTTGCTCCACATGAAGATTCATCCATGTCATTATATTTATCAGCAGTTTGTTCCTTTGTATTACTGAGTTGTATTCCATTGTATCAATATACCAGCATTTGTTTATTCATTGACATGTTGAATGACATTTGGGTTGTTTCAGGTTTTTTTATTGTTATGTTTGAGGCTGCTATGGAATTTATGAGCAAGTCTTTTTCTTTCCCCTTTAAATGATTTTTTTTTCCTTAAAAGTTTTGAAGTAAAGTTGAAAAAAAGTACAAAAAATAATGCTTTCTGACATCTCTCTAACTTTTCATTGGTGCTAATTTCATGAACTTTCTAAAAAATTATGGTAAAATACACCATAATTTAAAAGTTACCATCTTAGCCATTTTAAGAGTAGAGTCCAGTGGCATTAAGTACATTCCATTGTTGTGCTACCATCATCACCATCCATCCACAAAACTCTTTTCACCTTGCAGAAATGAAACTCTGTGTTCATTAAATAATAACTCCCATTCTCTCCTCCTTTTGGCCCCTGGCAACCACTATTCTATTTTCTGTCTCTATGAATTTGACTCTTCTAGGTGCGTCATATAAGTGGAACCATACACTGTTTCTCCTTCTGTCATTGGCTTATTTCACCTATCATAATGTCTTCAGTGTTCATACATGTTGTAGCATGTGTCAGAATTTCCTTCCTTTTTAAGGCTGAATAATATTAAATTGTATGTATATTCCACATTTTGTTTATCCATTCATCTACCGATGGATGCTTGGGTTGTTTTCACCTTTTGGCTGAATAATGCTGCTATGGACATGAGTGTACAAATAACTGTCCAAGTTCCTACTTTCAGTTCTTTTGAGTATATACTCAGAAGCAGAATAGCTAAGTTCTCATTCTCTCTTGAACCCTCTCCATTGAGTATTAGGTCTCCACTACTGTCCTGCAACAGTTCCTATCAAGGTCACTAGTGACTTCCACATTCTTAAACACAGTGGCCAACTTTCAGTAATTATCCTAATCTATCAGTAATATTTGATACAGTATCCCTCTCCTCTGTGATGACTCTTTGCTTGGCTTCCTCCGGGTCACCATTCTTTGCTAGCTGTCTCTTTTCAGTCTTTTTTGTTGGTTTGCTGTATTCTTGACTCCCTAACATTGGAGTGCCGCAGGCTCGGTCCTTAGGCCTCTTCTCTAGTCTATCTATGCTTACTCTTTATGTAATTTCATCCACTCTTTTGGCATTAAAGACCATCTCTACATTTGTGGTTCCCAAATTTGCATCTCTAACTCATACCTCTCCCTTGAACTTTCAACTCAAACTGCCTCATCAACACCTCTACTTGGGTGTCTGACAGGAGTCACTAACTTAACAGGGTTCAATTCTGAGAACCCTTAATGTCTCTGAACAAATTTTCTCCTCCTACAGTCTCCTATTCATATCAATAAAGGTCAGCTCAAATGTTACCTACCCCGACAGCCCTCTATAAAATAGCAACAGCTGAGTTGCACTCTCTAGTTTTGTGAAGCTGCTTCATTCATTTACATAGCATTTATTGTCCTTTAACATATTTGTTTGTTTATTTTCCATCCACCTACAATATCAACTTCACGAGTGTAAGGATTTAGTTTTGTTCACTGCTGTGTGCCCACCACCTAGAATTATGCCTGCAATTCAGTAGGCACTCAAAAATATTAGTTGAATGAATCATTTCTTTAAAACTTTTCTGTAATATAGACTTTAGATGTATCTTCCTTTCACTTAGTATTGAAGATACTCCAATATCTTTTGCAATCTAAAATATTACACACTTAGGAAGCAGTTTTCCCCTAAAGAATTTAGTTATTATAACTAATATTTGAAGATTACTATAACTAAAATTTGTTATAGTTTCAGAGAATTTAGTTATAATCACTTCTGATTTAAAACTATGTTACTAGTCTTATTTCATGGCAGTTTTAACTGGGCTCAGAGAGTTAGGATGCTGTAAGTCTAATAAAGAGCTAATAATATTAAATGTAAAACCCCAGCCCTGGGTGTAAGGCCAGCACCATTACATCATAGTGTTTCCTTATATTATTTGATATAATGGTGGAAAATAATTTAAAGAATCTTAGCAAATTGTATCTATCCATAAATGTTTAAAAAATATTTAAAAAATGCTAATATTCTTGAAGTTGGAAGTATGAAAACTGAAGGGACTTACTGTCTGAATGGAATTGCTGGGGTCCCCTGTCCACGAATATGTAGGAGCTGTGAGTCAATATTTCTTGTGAATCCTATTCTATGTTGACCACTGTTTAAAGGCCAAGGAATTTGAACAATATGGCATATGGAGATAAGACTTGACCTGGAAATAAAGGATCTGTTTTTCCAGAGAGAAAGAAAAGCAAGACAAGGACAGCCCAGACAGGACAAATGGCATGTGCCTTAGCTGGAAAGCAGATGAGTGATGATGTGTGCAATAATTATAAAACTGATTTGCCTGAAAACTGTCATATATAGAAGCCACAATTTAGGCCCTACACATTCTTGAAGAATTTTGCCCAGTTTTTAAGAAAGAATGTTCTTTGATTTGAAATGAAAATAGTATCCCATGATACTTGTCAAAGTACAACAGTAAGTTATTTAAAAATTCAGGCTCGGCCGATCTAATGAAGTAGACTGTGGTAGTGTTAAACTCTGAGCTTGTCTTGTGCTCTTAGCTTCCATCATCCTAGATGGTAATGCTGACTGGATAATTAGAGCCAAGCTTTCTATATCTTATGACAGTACCTTCATCAGGGAAAACTGTATGAGAGGTAGGGGTTAAGAGCTTATGTTTTGGGGGTTTGAATCTCAACTTTACCTGTTATTAGCTATGCGACCTTTAGCAAATGACTTAATTCCTTTATATTTCTGTTTTCTCATTTGTAAAATGGGATAATACAGATAATGATAGTCTATACCTCTCACTTATTAAGGAGAATGGTTAATGTGTGTGAAGTATTTAGTGTTGTGCCTGGCACATTGAGAGGAGACAATACATTGTATGTATTTTATTGTTGGAACATTTTCTTATGTCCTGATGCATTCACATATATTGATAATATTGATGGTAAAAATAAAACCCCAAACTTCCAGATTTCTTATTTTTTAACGGAATTCTAGTAGCTTTACGCTGTTTCTACATGGCAAAAGTGAAATGGATAAAAGTTAAAAATCATACGTTAGATTGACAAATGTGGATAATTTAATTAAACTCAGATGGATTCAGGAGGCTTAGCACAACTGATCTAGCCTTGATCAAATTAAAAATGTATTTGCTAAAACTGCACTTGGGTATTCCATCATTGAAGAAGCATCTGTGATGATGGAATGGAGTCTTTATCTACATTTTTAGTATGTTCCTGCCAGTTATACAGACTGCCTAAGAAGATTTTCCAGTTGGTGGTCATTTTAACCCAATTTAAATCCAAATATGCTTGTCTAACAAAATACATAAGCTTCCTCTGCAGCTCCAGCTTTGATCTTCCAGTCTACCACATCCATTTGGCTACTTTCATTAAAAGTCTGTTGTTAACAAATGCTTGGCTTAGAATTATATTCTGAAACTGATTTTCAGTCCTCTATATTACATTGTAAAAACAGTGCCAAATACTTATGAGAAATTCATTAAAATGTTACCAGATATGTAAAATAAAAATTATGCAGAATGCATTTTGAAATATACATTAATACAATAATACTACCATATATGTATGTGATATTATAGCTTTTTAATTGATTTCATGCTTGAAAAACTATGGATTTGGATGTTTTTATCATCATTTCTCTAAGAGACTGTAGCTCTTGAAACAAGAGTTGGTAGGTAGGACTAGTTCCCATACTAGGGATAGTGCATATTTTTTTTCTACTTAAATAAAAAATCCAGTGCTTTTCAGTTAATCACATTTGAAATAACAAAATTGGATTTTGACAAATACTAGACCATGCAGTCATTTGAAATATTGGATTTTTAAATGGCAGATTTTATCAAGGTTTTTCAATAAATGATTAGAACTGCAGTTAATGGTCAGTGATTGATTTAATGATTAGTAATGTGGGCTGTGGGTAAGAGCTTGAGCTTTGAGCCAGACTATGGGGATGAAATCCCGGCTCTGTTAGCTGTATGACTAGACAAGTTTCCAATTGTTATGTTCTCTTGTTACCTTGTTTTCACAATGGAGAGGTAATGATCATTCTAACGCTATGGGATTGTTGTGAGTATTAAATGAGATGGAACGTACAAAGCCCTTAGAACAGTGAGTAAGTGCTCACCACATCTTGTGAACGTTGTTGTTATTATTTGACTCTAGCCTTCCTTTTTAGTTTCATTTTAGTTATATAAAATTTCTCTCTTTTAACCATTTTTTAGTGTTATTTTAATCATCTTATATTTAATAAACCTGGCTACATTATTGTAGGTAACTCTGTCATCATATGGGGACTTCTAATACAATTTTTAAAAATTAATGGACTTAAAAATCTCCTGTTGAGTTTTTAAGAAGAGTTTAGTTTACTTCTCTACGTCTTATACATCCTAGTGCCTTGTTACTCAATATGTGGTCTGCACACCAGCAACTGCATGGGCATCACCTGGGAGCTTGTTAGATGCGGGATCTCCGGTGGCATTCCAGACTTCCTGAACCAGAGTCTGCATTGTAACAAAAGCCCAGGTGGTTCGTATGCGTGGTACAGTTTGAGAAGCATCACTGTATTGCACGTTTCAGTCCACCATTGACCAGTACAAGCAGAAGAGCTTGGTCGACCCTTCCCCAGTCTGCCCCAGCTACTTTATGCTTACTGTTCCCCGATATGAGGAGAAAGGAAGGAGGGGGAGAATGGTGGTGTGCACCCTAAGGGGAGAGGAAATGGAAGAGGGTCAAGGGAATGTGAGCTCCTTGACACAGACTTTTTGACAGCATCTCTCCAAGCCCTCATGCTTTCTTATTTGTGCTACTGGTCATTCTCAACCTAGGCCAAACTTAAGAAAATGAGGGATCTTAGCCAAATTTCCACTGCTTTTTGTCACATTGTAAAGAGTGTTGAAGTGACTGTAAAACTGCATGGTAGTAATTTCACTTGCAGTAAACATTCTGTTTTTTTCTTTACTTTCAGTGTTACTTGGTACCATCATAGATACAGGTATATCACATTACTCAATTTGTCCCTAAATTAAAAAAAAAATTATATTTTAATACCATAGAGAATTTGGAAGATAAATAGAAACTTTTCCAGGGCCGGCCTGGTGGCGTAGCTAAATTCTCACTCTCTGCTTCGGCTGCCCTGGGTTCACGGGTTCAGATCTCGGGCGCGGACGGATGCACCACTTGTCAAGCCATGCTGTGGCTGCGTCCTGTATAAAGTAGAGGAAGATGGGCATGGATGTTAGCCCAGGTCCAATCTTCCTCAGCAAAAAGAGGAGGATTGGCAACAGATGTTAGCTCAGGGCTAATTTTCCTCACAAAAAATAAAAAACATAATGAACTTTTCCATAATCATTTCACCAGTCATAAACATTGCTGGCATTTTGATGGAGTTCCATCAAGTTTTTTTTTTTCTTATACTTTCTTTCCTTTGAGGAATCTTCTAAGAACACTTTTAAAACCATATTTTGAGAATCATCAGTGAAGGAAGGCCATTCAAGGAAGTATATGGAGACTTTTAGAGACAAATAGTATACATAGAATTTGAATAATTGTGCCATGTAGCTCTGTATAGAAAGATAAAAGAATTCATAAAAATGTAGTTTTGACCCAGACATACTGCTGTTTAGTTTTTACTAGGTCAAGAAGTTTGACCTGAGGCTGCTGATTCTTTTATGTTTTATTCAGAAATTATACACACATACATGCATCTGATAGTTATGTCTAAAATCTACATTGTAGCTATTATATTTATTTTGATATGGGAGTAATTAGAGTTTACAAGTTAGTTTTTCTCAGAGTTAAATCTTGACTGGGATAAGTTTCCTTGGGCTTCTCAATTCTGGTGACATATAGCTATGTAATTGGAGAAATAAAGATGAGAGCAATGACATCTTTACGCAAATATGTTCTCAAAGTTATATTATAAGATTTTAACGATTTTTTAAAATATCTTTTAAGGTATGCCTTGAATGTGGAGAAGATTATTGTTCAGGATGCTTTGCTAAAATTCACAAGAAGGGGGCACTGAAGTTCCACAGAACAACTCTTTTGCAGGTAATGACTTTTTAAAATGCTTTACTTGTAGTGTATTTATAAAATGTTTCAACTCAAAGACATTTAAAACATGTTTAATTATCTAGAATTTAGGATGATTTACATTAATTTCTAAAATTCTATGTACAGTCTTTACATATATCTTAAAATTATTTTACTGAACACTAACTTGGATTGTATTTTGCTATTTAAACTGTGTTTTAATATAGTTCCTGAAACACTTAGCTTGATTAGAGTTTTCAAATTATGCGTTCTATCTGTGAACTTGACATTTAAAAATTAGACAATATTTTTATCTATTGTTGTTTCAAATGAGCACATGGCTTATTTTAAGTATTATTTCTATCAAGTTTACAAATAGAAATCTCTTATGTTTTCTTTTCATGTTTATTTTTAAAAATTAGTCTTTTGTTTGTCCTCACCTATCATTACTTAAATAAGCTTTTCTCTCAGGTTTCTACTTTTCCTCCTACATATCAGAAGCTTTTATTTATCCTCATATAGTCATTGTTTTCTGAAATACCTAAACTCAAACCTGTCAGATGGTTTTAAAATTCTAATACTTAAGCAATAAATATGGCTAAATATAGATATGATGTTATACCAGTTACATTTAATAATGCATTGATTTGTCATAGATTTCATTCACTGTACAGTAATTTTTTGAGCAAATATTTATTGAGTGCTTTTTAGGAAGCAGAGTCTGTGTTAGGCAGTGACCTTACACAGGTGAATGACACTAAGGTCCTGCTCTTAAGGACCTGGGGGTAAAAGTGAGAACAAGGACCTGGTGTAATGGGTTAAGGGTTTTCATATTATCTTGTGGGCAAAGGGAGGGAGATGATCAGATCAGTATTTAGAAAGATCACTAGTAGATTTTAATCTTTACATGTTACTTCAATATAAATATTGGTAACTCTCAAGGATGCTGATGACCCAAGTCACGATAACTACAAAACATAAAATAGACCTTGCTCATATCAATGTTTACCGGTCAGTTACTTTCGAGTGGCTACTCAATATTTAGAGCCTCTGGGCAGAAATGATGAAGGGAAAACAAAAAACCACCACCTACTGTACCCCTCACTCAGGATCGCATAACCAGATAGTCATAAGAAATGAAAATTAATGTATATACAAGTGAGTGTACTTGTTAATATTGAAGTAATATAGAATTTAACCAAAAGCACTCCATTTTCAGAGTAAAAAGTGTCGTTACCCCACCGTGAGTTCATATTAGGAATTTTCCATTCCATGATTTGTTCAGCACATTTTCTGATTATCACTCAGTGAATTTAGATGCTGTGTTAGTTGGGGTAGAAGATACAAAGGAGTATGAGACATGGCTCCTTCCCTCAACCTCAATATTTGACCTTCGAGATTTATCCAAGTCTGATTCTCTTCTCTCTCTCCTTCCCTTCCCCTGTCCTCCGTCTCTGTCCCTTTCTTTCTCCCTCCCGCCCCCATCTCTTTTTACACACACACACACACACACACACACACACACACACACAATCCATTTCAAAAGACCGTCAAACTTTGCTGTGATATAGCTTGTTGTTTTCCAGAGGCAGATACGATATGGGTCAAATCATGCTTACTAAAAACAACATGACATAGACTATGTTTTCTAAACATTGTGCATTTTTCTATTCTGTATTAATGTCATTAGAATAGTTGTATTCTATATTTTAACTTAGAAGAACATGATATTTGTAGATTAGATCCATATAAAATTCTAAATGTAGAATTGATAAAGAAGTGAGAGAACTAATATTTACTGAGTATATACTTCATGGCATACACTGTTGTTTTATATTACCAGCATCACAATTTCTACTTTAGATTGCAGGGGAGGAAAGTTTGGTAAGCCAGAAATAGTAGAATGGTATTTAAGTTCCTAGTGAATCTCAAATTATGGAAGACACGTTCATCTCTAAAAGTTTACATAAATGAATTTCGTAATATGTATACAAATCAAAGAGCATAGCAAGTAATAATATATCCTTGAGAGGTTTCTTCAAATACAGGGGTTCTTTTATGTATATATTTTAATGTTAAATAATAGTGAAGAACTACATATCTTCCACATTTATGTTGCTCCTCTGTATTACCCTCCAGCCTGTGGAGACTAAAGTTGCTACTTGATACTGTCTTGAGGATAGTCCTGGGAAGTTCGTTGCCTACTAGAGAAGTTGAGTTGTGAGACTGACACTTAAAATGGAGCATATAGAGGACTACCTGTACTGGGAGCTAAACATACATTGTTGTTGCTCTTTTTATATAACATCATTTCACCTACCCAGATTGCTAAGTAATGAAATACTTTGAAGGAGATAATTTTTTATAGATAATTCAAGTAAATTTGTCTACTTATTCACTCAACAAAAAATGTAAACTAAAAAGTTTTTTTTAAAGGAAACTATTCCAAAATGTATAACATATGCCCTCCCATCTTAGTAGAGTACAGTGAACACAGTCTTACTATGTATTGGTGACTCCTGCCCCTTATTTTGACCACTCGCTAGTATAACAGTTAATAAGACAGACGTCTCAACCAGGTGATGCAGTATGCATAGCTACACCTGCCTCCTAAGAGATTTGCCCTTCTGGTTAGTACTTCATTTTTCTCCTATATCATGGCCGTACCCATTCTCTGTCATCACTTCTTGACTTTAATCAATTGTTCCTTTAGCTATCTGCCATTTTCCTCCTATTTCTGTCCTCTGTTTAACCCATTAATTTTTTTACACTTTGCTTTTTTTCTCCTTATTTGCATCATCCTCCCTGCTCTTTCTCTGTGCCGTAAGGTTCTTGTTGCTGTTGTGCCTTGGCCTGGTGACCATTGGTCAGCAATGTGGGGATCTCTCTTTCTGTATAGCCTTTATTACCCAGTCATAGAGTGTTTTTAGTTTTCCACCATTTTGGTAACTATAAAAGTCATGAGACTTTTTTGTTGACTACTGAATTCATATCTAATCTGAGACGTTAGGGCAGATATTTGATATTTGAATATTGAGCGTTGCGATATGAAGAGCTAGCATTCTACACTAACGGCTGCCATGCTTTATGCTCTTTAACCTGTGCTGATGTTTCTGGTTATTACGAAGTATAGCCGGATTTGATGGCTATAAACCGTTTTAGCCCCCTTCCTACATACAGCGTGTGAGCCTTTACAGATTTCCCGTTCAGTAGGGATCATTTGGTACTAGCATATCTTGTTTTACTTAAGAGATAAATCCTTGAAAAATTGAAGGCAAACTATTACCATTTCTATGTTGACTAAGATTATAATTTCCAAGGGCCTTTCTTTTGGTTTATGAATGATTTATACTTGGCAGTGATTTCAACACAAGTTTTTTTTTTGCCTTCTCCAACCTCTAAGTAGTTAATTATGTGCAAAATAAAGTGTAAATACATGAGAAGAATTACTAAGGATGGAAATTCTACTTCTATATTTAGAATGATTTTCAAGACTACAAGTTGCAACAAAAGGTTTTTTCAGTGGGTAAGCCTAACATTGATGAAAAATAAGGTCCTAATATGTCGGGCGTTCCTATTTCCTTTTAACAACATATGATCAAACAGAACAGATGAGGTTAATTAGAGAGAATAGAAGATGGGGGAAAACAAGCAAAAGGCATTCTATTGTGAAGTCTGACATGTACAAAAGGAGGCTGGATTAAGTAAATCATTAATAGATTCTGGTAAATATGTTTTCTTAATTGGAATGGAGATTTTCTTAACTGGAAAGGAGAGACCTTGGGAAGGGGGGAGGTTAGTAATGAAAGAAGAGATAATTGAGGTAGAATTTCCCTGTTTTCTGGTATGAGGCATTTATATACAGCCTCTTTACTTTCTTATCTCCAAAGAAAGGTATGCATATATAAATACAGATGTACATGGGAATATATATTTACTTGAACATACCTACAGGAAAACAATTACCAGGCAGAACCTCAGTTATCGTCAGAATATGACTCATGCTTACTGACTTAATGGTAGATTTTTTTTCTTTTAGTTGACGATGACCAATATCAGCTTTGAGGCTCACACTGTCATTATTCTGTTAATGTTCACAATAAGACAGTATTTTTAGATCATAGCTAGTCATTTTGGATAACGTCATGGTTACTTACTTGTATGATCTTAATGTGATCCATTTTAAATGTTGTGCATACACATACTGTAGATGCTATCGTGTGCCACTAGATCCTCCTCTTTAGGATTGAGACACTCACTGCCTTAGCTGCCTGGAGTGTTGCCTGCAGGTGGATCACAGTGGAGTCTCTTCCCAGGAATTTCCTTTGCCCAAAGGGAGCTGCCACTGCCTAGCTTACACTCCATCCCTGGAGGCAGCCCATTTTCTGGTCTGTGTGAGAGTACAAATTCCCAGCAGACCCCTTGCCTCAATTGGGGACGACTCTGAGGGGCCCTCACAGTTCCTCCCTTGGGATTGGCAATTGCATCAAATCCAGCTTTCCTCTTTGCCCAATTCCCCTTCCTTCACTTGTCCACAGGTGTTCTTCACAGTGCACTCCCCAGTAAAAGTCAGGCAGTCAAATCACAGTCTCTGTTTCCTGGGGAACCTGCCAGTATGTAATTCAGAGTGAAATTACAGATAATTGTTGGCCTAATTTTAGAGTGTGCTGCAATTTTTGAAGGCCAATGTATAACACCTCTGTCTTCACTTTCCAAATTCTGAACCAAGTGAGAATTAGATATTAGAGTCAAAATATAGAAATAAAAATATCAATTTTATTATTGATACAATCAAAATTGGTGGTTGTGGCATGGATGTTCAGACAAATTCAGCTTCCTAATACTTCCTTGAGTTGAACATTTTTACTGTCCCGTCTCCCCCAAATTTGAGACCTTTCCCTCTGGCGAGGCAGGGCCTACCCAGTAAAACTCCTTAGTGGATGTCTAGAATGGAATGAATCCCTCTCTGGGCAGGCAGCCCTTAGAGAGAGAACCCAGAAGGGGCAGAGGTGAGTGTGCTCACTTTCTTCTCCCAAAGTCTCACCAACAAGATAGAAATATAAGGATGGGGAGTAAATGTTCCCTGAAAAAGGAATTATCAAAATTCACATGATTTTAGAGTATAGATGATGTAAATATTCTAAAAAAAAGTATAAATTTTCTATTTATAAATATAAGTTAAAATTACATAAGAAAAAATAAAATATTTAAAATATATATGAACAACTGAGTATTGGCATGTTTTTCACCTATTTTTTTAATGGGATAATGCTTATTTCTTGTGCTATAACTCTGTATTCATTGCTCTTCAATATGATTATCACTTTACACTTCTTCTATGAAGGGGTTTTTAAAACTATATTATTATTGACTATTCTTTTTTTTTTTAATATTTTCCGATAAATTTCAAATCCTGTGAGGAGAGGGACTGTTTCTGTCTTGTTCATCATTGTATTCTCAGTATTTAATGTTGTACCTGGCACATGTAAATCTTTTTTTGAATGAATGACAATGTGAATGAATCCCTAATGATATGATCAAGCTCCTGAAATAATTTAAAACTATATTTTAAGTAGCAAAGTATTTTTCTCTGAATTTTGAAACCAGAGATTGGATAATAAAAAGAGCTTATGGTATGCTAATGTGTTATGTTGGTGAAATGTTGTGTGAGAACTCGACCTTCAGTTAACTTTCTAGCTCTTTCCCTGGGAAACAGGTAAAGGTAGGGATGGCAACTATGTTCCTAGACAACATACTTATAGTAAACATGACTCCTGATTGGCAAATTGCATATAAACGGGAGAACTGTAAATCCTTGGAGTAAGCCAGAGCTCCCTGAGTGTGGTGAGCTTTGTAGCTGGCACGTCTGCTGTGGGGCTCTGGAAGCCTTGCAGATGGGGATTGACGCTGGTGGAAAATAAGGCTTCAAAGCCAGGTGTATCCCTCATCTCTCTGAGCTGTACCTCTGTGTGAACTGCTGCAAGACTCCCACCCACGAACAACTTATGCTGTGCTGTTGGCAAACTGTTGTTCCTGTTCTTATGCTTCTGAGTAGACTGATGCTAAGAGTGGTTTGATGACAGCCTGGTGAGTCTGAAAGTTTAGTTAACTCAGGCAGACTCCTTGGTGGACATTGCAGTAAAATCTTTGATTAACCAGAATTTCAAAAAATAGAGTGGTGGGATACCTGAAAGCTAAATGAAGAACAGTTGCACAGGCATCACTGACAAGAATTTTTTAAAAACAGCTTTATTGAAATATAATTCACATACCATACAATTCATCATTTAAAGTGTACAATTCAGTGGATTTTAGGATATTCTCAGATATGTGCTACTGTCAGCACAATTAATTGTAGAACATTTTCATCACTTCCAAAGGAAACCCCACACCCTTTTGCTACTATTCCCATCCCCCTATACCCTCCTCCCCCCAATTCCCTGGCAACCACTAATCTACTTTCTGTCCCTATAGATTAGCCTATTCTAGACATTTAGTATAAATTGAATCATATAACGTGGTCTTTTATGACTGGCTTCTTTTACTTAGCATAATGTTTTAAAGGTTCGTCCATGTTGTGACATGTGTTGGTGCTTCATTTATTTTTAAGGCCAAATATTCCATTGTATGGATAAACCACATTTTGTTTATCCATTCATCATTTGATGGACATTTGGTTGTTTCCACCTTTTTACTATTATAAATAATGCTGCTATGAACATTTGTGTACAGGTTTTTGCGTGGACATATGTTTATTTCTCTTAGCTATATCTCTAGTAGTGGAATTGCTGGGTCATATGCTAGTTCTATCTTTAATTATTTGAGGAACTACCAGAGTGTTTTCCAAAGTGGCTGCTCCATTTTACACTCCCATCAGCAGAGTATGAGAGTTCTGATATTTTTGCGTCCTAGTGAACACTTGTTATTATCTCTCTTTTTGATTCCAGCATCCTAGTGGGCATGAAGTGGTATCTCATAGTGGTTTTGATTTGCATTTCCCCGATTACTAATGATGTTGAGCATCTTTTCATGTGCTTATTGGCCATTTGTATATCTTCCTTGGAGAAATGTTGGCAAGAATTTTTGAGACAACCTATATTTGGGACAGTTTAATAGCCTGCACTTCAGTGAAACTACATCTATAATGATGACCTTTTAGATGCCAGTACTAAGAAAAGCTAGGGAAAAGGAAAAGATGACATTTGAAAGGGGTATGGAAAAGGCAGAGCAGGGCTTCTCTTATCGTCAGTGAAGAATTGGAAGAACATAAGTGGTTTGAGGGAGTATATTACAGAATCAAGTGACAGACAGAGCAACAGATAGAGTGGAGCGAGTAGATGCAGTGCAAGGGTTTAGTGCAGAGATGGGCCCAAATCCCCCTCAAAGGGAAAGGAGCATGTTTCTGTAATGTTTATGCTAAGGGAGTCTTTAAGATAAAACTCACATGTGCAAGCTCAGAAACTTGCAGGGCTGTTGTGAGGATCAGATTAAATGACAACAAATATAAAAGTATTCTGCTCATAACAGGTTTTCCATTCACTAGGTTTTACTAGTCAGGATATAGTGTTTGTAGATATTCAACACAATTCCTACATCATCTAAATTTAGAACCTAGAAAACAAAATATATTAATGATAAGTCATTCTCTAAAGAATTAATGAAATGGATAGTTTGGTTTTAGGGCTGTTTTCAGAAGTATTATAGTAATATACACTTTGAAAGGCTTTTGTGAAAAAAAAATAATAAAGTTTTAGAGAAATACAGATGTCCTCCTTATCCAAATAGAGAATAATAGAATCTCAATATTGGAAGGGACCTTAAAGATCTTAGTCTAACCACATGTCTGAACCTTTAATCAATCACATTGATGCTGGATATTGGAGGAACCTTTATCATTTGCAGTGCTACTTATGTTTTCTTACAGTTTTTTCATGGGGAGTCTGACAAATTTTACAGTAGTTTATGTGTATTTTATGTTCATTGGTCTTTCTGGGATAAAAATCATCCAATTGTGATGTAACAGCATTACTACATATAAAAATCAAATTAAAACATTATTGATTGTTCTTAGTGAGTTTATTCTGCTATGCCTAAAAATCTGTTATTCAAAGCATTGCATATAAAATCATTTGTTCCTCATGTAGCTCAAATATGAGTAATTGCTGAAAGCAGCAAACTCATCTGGATTCATTATACATATAATATTAGTTGAAAACAAAAGTAAGGACTTGCTAAGATAATTAATATAGTGCATAATTATATGGCATCCAAATTTCCTGTGTGAATTTCCCGCATTATTCTCTTGTTGCTATTCTGGCTCACTTTTAAGATTACTCTCTAAGTAGAATTTTTTAGTGTTGTAATAAGATTTGAAAGGCACACCTATTAAGACTGAGATCACTTTTTGTTATTTTTCTTGATACCAAGTGATTTAAAAATTTTTGACCATACATTCCCTTTTGAGCTATTATATTTATAAGCTATATTGTCTTAGTTTAAAATATTTTAGCTGCATTAAGTGCATTTGATTTCATTATTTCATGTTACTTTATGATAGTTCTAAATATTGAGTGCAGGTTAGTTTTATTTGACATTTACTGTCTATTGAATAGTAAGCTGCATTTGTAATCAGGGGCATGTGTCCAGATTCTTGCTTATTTTTATTATCTCTTTATGTGTCAAGGGGGAATAATAA
The DNA here is from genome assembly GCF_020826845.1 of Diceros bicornis minor. Lineage (NCBI taxonomy): Eukaryota > Metazoa > Chordata > Mammalia > Perissodactyla > Rhinocerotidae > Diceros > Diceros bicornis. The sequence continues at coordinate 54,216,767 of NC_080754.1, forward strand.
TACATAAATCTTTCATTAATAAGGCCTGTGGTTTTCATTAGACCTTTAGAGGAAAGGTAAATCTAAAGGTCCTTCAAGTTCTACTTAAACTTATACTTAAATGATGCTGGAGTAAGCAATACACCTCAGCCATATGAATTCCACCCTTCCAGGATTCAATTCCTATCTAGCTTGAATGGGTAGTTTTTTTATCCCAAATTTCATATGTATTTTTAGAATATGATGAGCAGAACTGGATTTAAAACATGATTCTGTTGTAAGTTCCCCTGCTGCATTTTTCTTTTACCCTGTAGATATTTGGTTTTCTCCTGTTTCTTCATGTACTTATATGGGGACTTTTACTCAAATTCTGTTTTTCTGTTCCAGTTGTCTGCTATATGGAAATTCCTGTCCTTTGCTTCTCTACCTTTCCAGCTGGCCTGAAGTTAACTTTTTCTTTCTGTTGATCCTAACAGTAGATGAAACCTTTGGTCAAATCATTTATGGATATCTTTTTCTTCAGCTTTCATAGAAAATTTAGAGTTGACTCTGTGGTAAAGCTCATTTTTAGGGAACAAATTTCTACTAAGACTGTGTAAAGACAGAGTCATCAGAAAAGCAAGAACAATTTCCTCTAAGAATAAAAGATATATTTTAATAATGTGAAAAAATTGAGAGATAAAGCTCATCTTTTTCATTCTTGTTTAATGGATTTGGATGTTTAAAATTATGTATTTTTATAAGTAAATTACTTTTACTTGGCAAAGATATTTTTACTAAGTGGAAATTTAATAGATTTATTGTGTCTTGTCATAGATCCGTGATAATTTGAGGAATTTTTATACTTGGTGTGGTTGGTATTCCTTCTTTTCTATGTGGCTCCCAACTCAGAGAAATTTAGTCTGATTTGTTATTGTTGATTTTAGATAACAGGATCTGTATACTGCCATCATGCAATGAATCCAAGGTGGTGTATAAATAGAAATATGCTGGCAAAATAATCTGTAGAGGTTTCTTTGGATAAATAAGTCTTGAGCAAATGTTTTGAGGATTTTTAATAAAAGAGTTTATTTTAATACAATTTAAAGCATAATTTTTGAGTGTACATGTGTGTTCTGCCATAACATGATATATGATTTCTGAAAAACTTCCCATTCTGGAAAATTGCTCACCTAACTAACAGGGCTTCAGGAAAAATTGGAGTTAGAGGAAGGCTACTCCTATCTTATGGCACTTTGTAAGCAGAGTCCTAACAGAAACAGTCAACAATCCTAATAAAACCACTGTCACACATGCCTTGAGGACTTGTGCTTCCGTTTCTGTGATGTAGGTCCTGGTAGCAATTTGTTTCCAGCAGAGATCATTTTCATCAAAATGAAAAATCTGAATCAAACTGTTGCCTCCTTTATTAATCCATTGTTTTAAATCAGGAGGCATATCGTCATAGCTTCTTTATCTGCAGCCACAATCTTTCCAGATAGCTTAACCTAGTGGAATGCATGGTTGTTAAAGCCATTAAAATAGTTAGTACTTGCACTAAGGGAGGCATTGCTGTAGATTTTCAGCTTTTTTCCTAAGGTCTTTATATATTGCTAAGGTTTTGGCTTTAATTGTGAGACAGATTGCCCCAAAACAGAAAAGTACTGGAAAACAAAAACTTAAGAATCAATAAAACTCCACAGTTGTACTGACATCATTCCCCTGCTTACCAATTGCATCTGAGGTAATTCACATCAAAGAAACCAGAATAAACCGTACTTGGGAAAATATTCCTCATGTGCGAGGAAAGTGTTTTCTCAAAAGCTGGAGATTATATATATATAATTAAAAATTCCCATTAGTGCATAATTTGATCTTCCTGAAATGATTTTATAGTTAAAAGCTATTTGAGTCCCAACTATATTCAATTACTGCAACCAATGAATTCGTAATGTTTCTTCAGTTCTGCTGTAACACAGTTTTCCCTGTGTGTGGGTGGGTGTGTGTCTATGTGCATTATCTCTATCTCTCCCTCTCTATCTGTTTGCACAGCAAGTACAAACAAAATAACAGAACTCCTCTGCAGAAATTAGAGTTTTTGGTTTTTAATGCAAGGCTGTGGTTGCGATAAATCTCTTCTAAAATTTTGCACCTGGATAATCAATGAAAGTTAACACCATGAAGAGCGACATTCCGGCATTCTTTTTCTTTTTTCAAACTTAGGAAGTAATGTAGGTCTAAAGTATGTGTGAACTTCTTTGGGCTGGAACTTCTGGATCACGTAAGGAGGCATGGCTCTGTCACCGTGATCATTAATATTTACTGCTGGATAGCTGGGGTTTGGGATGATGATGGTAGTTAGAGTTTTGAAGCACTGACACTACCATAAAGTATGTCATTTTTCTAGCTAAACTAAAACTTTTACTCTTGGACCTTAACTTCTACAAGGTACCATCCATTCCAAAATGCTATAAAATATCAACCCTCTTTACTTTGATTAATGATACATTGTCAGAGTGATGAATTCTTCTAGAGTGTAATTTGAAAGATAATATCATTCTAGGGAGAAAAAAAAGTTCAGGTGAGAATTTAGAACAGTTACCAGATGAAATCCTACCATCACACAGTGTAGTGAAGGATGTGGAGGAATCTGGAAATGCCAGCAGTAAATCACTTTCTTTGGCTTCAGTTTAAGCTTCTATCCTACAATGAGATATATGATTTACTATGTGCCTTGAAAGCTGTTTTGGTTTGATTTTCAAACATTTTTAGCATGTAGAGCAGTTGCACAGGTATTTTTACTTATTTCCAGTCCCCTCTTCCCTCTGTTGCTCCCTATTAGTATTGCTATATTTAAAATAAATATATATTTTATATAAATATATATTTTAAAATTTGAAAATATGTAAGATACGGTGTTATGCTACTTGATATGCATAAGTTTCTATTTTAAGTATTTTATAACAATAACCTTCACATTCTTGTTCATTGGTTACTTATTAATAGTTGTTGTGTTATTAAGTGAAAGATAAATGTGTTCTGTGTTGCAAATCTACGTGTGTCCTTTTAAGCAGAGACAAAAGGCTGCAAACTGTTAGTAGTGGTTACACCTGGGAAGTACCATTCATGAATTGGAAGGAACCTCAATTTCTTACTTTTTAATATGGTGAGATTATGATTCATTTTTACTGGTGTTAAAAAACAAAATTCAACTGAGTAAATTCAAAGATCTAATTGGCTTTATTAAGCGATTCATGGATCGGGCAGTATGGCAACTAGAAGGGTGCTCTGAGGGGTTGTACCAAGTGGAAGGTTTTTATAGGCAGGAGGGTGGGGGAGGGGAGTTATTGACAAAAGAAAAGAAAAGATTATTTTTAGGCCAAGCCATCCCCTCTTGGGGGAAGGGAATGGCAAAAGTTTTATCATGCAGATTGCCGCTTCTTCCTCTGACAGAGATGGAGAGGGCTCACGGGACAGATTACCTCATTGGTGCTGACCAGAAAATTTCAGACTGGCCATTAAAATTATCTTTCTTGGGAGAGATTGAAACCCAATTAGATCAGGTTTGGCATCATGGGCTTTAGCACAAGTGGTGCTATTTTGGGCTTGTGGTTTTCTTTTTAACACTGTGTTTCTGTAATTTTAAAAAATGCTGCTAATTTAAGGCGAGGTCTATGTTAGTATTTCTCAGTGGGAATGCTCGGGTGTATTTTGGGCGGAAACTTTTCTTCTTGAGGTGTACCTTTCCTCACATTTCAAAATATTCATTAAACCTGGATATCACCCATTAAATGTCAGTAGTACTCTCCAATGATTGTGAAAACCCAAAACACCTCCCCACATTTTCAAATCTTCTCGCCCCAGTTGGGAAGCACTGATCTTTGTATTAGTTGGGTCTCTTTATACTAGCTTGAACAAAAAGGAATTTTTTCTTGTTGCTGAAGGCCTCCCGGATGTCTCGTTTTGTGGGAGTAGGGATGATGTAGCCGAGTCACGGTAAGAACGAGGATTGGAAATTGGAAAGATGTTGAGAGTCCAGGCAGACTTCTGTTTCCACTTTCAACTTTATTTTTTTTCCTCTCTGTGTATCTACTTTATTCTTTTCTTTTTTGTAATTAATAAATTATGAATTTACATACTTAGAGGATCAGTGAGGGAGAGACCAAATATCACTTTCTTAATTCCAAATCTAAATTCTCATGAACTCAGCCTGGTGCTCACTTCTTGTCCAATGAACCATGGCCCAGAGGGTAGAAATATGTTGAGTAATTGTCTTCCATGGTGGGGCTAGTGAGGATGAGCACTGCTGTGGGTCAAGGAGGGATTACCATAGAAGAGGACACTACTGGGAACTGAGCCTTCACTCTAAGACAAGTCTGTGCAGTCAGCTGCAGTGACACAGGATGCTACTTCTCTGTTGATGTATTTTTTAGTTCAAACTACTTTTATCAAGATTTAATTTACATACTTTGAAATTCACATTGTGACTGTACAATTCAATGATTTTTAAAGTAAATTTACAAACCTGTAGAACATTTCCATCACTCCAAAAAGTTTTCTGGTGCTTTTTTGCAATCAACCCGTGCTCCTACTCTCAGCCCCAAGCAACTACTAATCTGCTTTCTGTCACTATAGATTTGTCTTTTCTAGAAATTTCATATAAATGGAATCATTCCTATGTAATCTTTTGTGTCCGACTTCTTTCACTTAGCAAAAGTTTTCTGAGGTACTTCCATATTGCTTCATGTTCATTGTAGTATTTCATTCCTTTTTAATGCGGAAAAATATTCCGTTGTATGGATATCTCATATTTTGTCTATCCAGTCATCAATTGATGGACATATAGATTGTTTAGACTTTTTGGCTATTAGAATAATGCTGCTATGAATATTCGCATACAAATCTTTGTGTAGACTCGTATTTTCATTGCTTTTGGGTAGATATGTAGGAGTGGAATTGTTGAGTCCCAAGGTAAGTATATGTTAACTTTTTAAGAAACTACAAAACTATTTTCCAAAGTATCTGTACCATTTTACGTTCCAACTAGCAGCATGTAAGTGTTTCATTTTCTCCATATCTTTGCCAAAACTTGGTATTGCCAATCTTTTGAGTTATAGCTATTCTAGTATGTGTGTAATGATATCTCATTGTGGTTTTAATTTGCATTTTTCTGATGACTAATGATGTTGAACGTTTTTTTATGTGCTTATTAGCCTTCTGTATATCTTTGGAGAAATGTTTATTCAAATCTTTTGGCCATTTTAAAATTAGGTTATCTTTGTGTTATGGAGATTTAACATTTCTTTATATATTCTGGGTATATGTCTTTATCAGATATATGACTTTCAAGTATTTTCTCCTAGTCTATGAAACTATATTTTTAATGAAAATTTTAAAATGCCAATTCTAGGTCCACTAAATTTATGTTGGTATGCTTGTTACTGTCCATAGGTCTCTGGGGCTGTGTTCATTTCCTTCAATCTTTTACTTCTTGCTTTTCAAATTGGATAATTTATCTTGGTCTGTCTTCATGTTCACTGAATCTTCCTTCTTCCATTTCAAATCTTCTGTTAGCCTATGTAGGTCATACTCAAGAATTTTCATTTGGTTCTTTTTTATGATTTCCATTCCTTCCTCCCTCCCTCCCTTCCTTCCTTCCTTCTTTCCTTCCTCCCCCCCCTTCTTCTTTCCCTTTCTTTCCTTTCTTCTTTCCTTCTTTCTTTGCTCCCTCTCTCCCTCCCTCCCTTCCTTTCTTCCTTCCTTCCTCCCTCCCTTCCTCCCTTTCTTCCTTCCCTTTCTTTCCTTCCTTCTTTCTTTCTTTCCTCCCTCCCTCCCTCCCGCCCTTCCTTTCTTTTTCTTTCTTTTTTTGTTGAGGAAGATTATCCCTGAGCTAACATCTGTGCCAGTCTTCCTCCACTTTATACGTGGGTTGCTGCCACTGCATGGCTGAGGATTGGTGTAGGTCCGCACTCAGGATTCGAACCCACGACCCCAAGCCACCAAAGTGGAGTGTGCCAAACTTAACCACTACACCATGAGGCTGGCCCCTGATGATTTCCATTTCTTGATCAGCCCTTCTATAGCTCTCTCATTTTCAGGATGACCCTGTTATATGTTCGACTGGTCCACTGCTTACCCCCACTGGGATAAAAATCTCAGGCTATCAGAGCTGTAGGTTTTCCCCATTCATTTATAACCAAATGTGCTAGTTTATTGATAGTGCCACTGCAGCTGCAAGATTCTGTCCTCTACTGGGAATCAAGCACACTGCCTGTGCAGCAAGCTCAGTCTCGCCCTAGTAATATTGACAAACGTGGGAAGGGAGATAAAAGATAGGGGCAGCCCCATGCAAGGAAGCCATGGACTCTTGCTATCCTTCACTAATGTCTTAGCAGTTTTTCTTGAGTAGACACTTCTCAACTTGTTGTTTGCTTTTGGTTGGTTTCCAGAGCCCTGAAATAGTTTTTAACAAATTTATCCAGTTTAACATTTGTTTTATGGGGATAGAATTATTTACTGACCTCTTCATTATACCATCGTCAGAAGTCTACCTCTGTCTATTGAATTTGATAGGAATTCTATTTACTGGATATTTGAACTATTTCTCTTAGAGAGAAGTAGTATATTGTGATCTAGATAAAATGGTAGCAATCATTTAAATGCACTACTTTTTGTCATCACTCTGCTAGGTGTTTTTCATGCAGCATGTATATTCTTCACAACAGCTCTGAAAGGTAGATAGTCTTCATTTTACAGGTACAAACTCCTAGGCTTCGAGAGGTAAATTATTTGCCTTTTTTTGCTATTATTAATAGTGCCATTGGTTTGCCTGTGTTGACATTGCCTTAGATAGCTTGGGTATAAGGAAAGAATGTTTAAATGGACTTTTTAGTCATTTATATCTCAGTAAGCCAGTTAAATTTGACTCAACCAACATCTCTCAAGTATTTAACCAGCATCAAGTAATATTCTAGCTGAAAAGTGTGAAGGACAGGGCTGCAGGGAGGAGAATTGAAAGAGAGTGATGGAAAACATGGTATATAAGACAGAATAAGACACGGTCCTCTCTCTAAAGGAATTCATAATCACAAAAGAGAAGACAGATGTATTCAACCAATTATAACTGACTGACAAGTCTTCTTTTTTTTTTTTAATAATTTTATTTATTTATTCATTTTTTCCCCAAAGCCCCAGTAGATAGTTGTATGTCGCAGTTGCACATCCTTCTAGTTGTTGTATGTGGGACGCAACCTCAGCATAGCCGGAGAAGCGGTGCATCAGTGCGCGCCCAGGATCTGAACCCGGGCTGCCAGCAGCGAAGCACGCGCACCCAACTGCTAAGCCACAGGGCTGGCCCCTGATAAGTCTTCTGACACAGTGATTCTCAAGCCTTAATGTGCTTTCAGGTTACATGTTAAACTGCAGATTCTGATTCAGTGAGTCTGATGGGACCTGAGATTTCATATTTTCAGCAAGTTTCTGGGTGATGGTGCTGCTGCTGATTTATGGATCACATATTGAGGAGCAAAGCTCTGGTATTGATGTATGCAAGGAGTTATAAGAGCATGCAGAAGATATGTTAATTTTGCTGTGGTTAGTTGAGGAAGAAAAGTTAATCTCAGAGAGATTAAACAATTTGTCCTTTTGAGCTTGCATTTATAATGCCATTGGATATACGTTGGAACTGGATAATATTTGATCTGGGCCTAAAATGATAAATAGAATTATAATAGGAAATCTAGCCTTTCCAAACAGAGAGGAAAACTTTGGCAAGACATGGAAATAATGTATTTCTATATGTTATTAATGGGAAACACCTTTTTAAGACAATTTTTTTTGCTAGCTGAAACAGAATACCCAGTTAGGGGAAGTTTCCAAAAATGAGGCTATATATTAGGGTAATGATCACTGCAGTAAAAGAAGAACCTCCAAATCTCAGTGGCTTAAAACAGTGAAGTTTATTTTTTACTCATCTAAGAATTCAACATGGATGGTCCTAAGACAGCTCCCCCTTAAGCCATGATTTGGGGACTTTTATCTGTAGCACCACCATCTTTGATATGTTACTTCCAAGGTCACTGTCATCTTTTTGCCAAGCTTGCTAAACAGTCAAAGGGTAGAGAAGGCACACCTGTTTCTTACCACCTTGCCATTGGAAGTGAAACTCATTACTACTCTCACATTCTATTCAACTATCACAGAGCTCCACCCAGATTCAAGGGGACATCTACCTAGGTGGAGAGATGTGAGTGCCTGGCAATCAGTTGTCCATTCTTCTCTGGAGTGAGTATGGGAGATTGGCTCTGCAGAACAGGAAGTTGCAAATCATTAACATACGTGTGATATATTTTTCATATATTGAGGAACGTTTAAGTACATGTTGTAAAATAGCATATTATAGTATTGTGGTGAATTTCTAATCTTAATGAATCTGTTAAATTTTATACCTCTTAGTTAAGAGAGATGGTTTAAGTATTTTCTATAATGCTACTCTTACAGAATACTTTTAACTTTGTTGTTCAAAAATTTTGTTTCTTCAAAGTTCATGTTGCCCTCCAACTGCCCCCCTGCCCAATATGTAGGTGACAGAGGAGATGAGTGAAAGAAGATTCTCTATTCTTCCCTTCAATTTTCTAGTGCTTGGTCAAAGATGAAAATAAGCAAAATAAATTAAAGCAAAAACTCAACAACCTAATCCCTGCATAAGCATTTATATATAGAATTATAGTTTTTTTTTAAAGGAAGGAACAATGTTTATGTCTATTAGAGATAAAATTTAATATATTTTAAGTTTCAGGAAATCGAAAGTAAAACTCATTTTCTGAGTTAACGTAATTCAGTAGGGAAAAGGGATGAGGCTAGAAGAAGACAGACCTTGGTTCCAACTCAAGCCCCAACATTTTGTATCCATTTGGCTTTGACCTGAGCTTTATGAGCTTGGGTTTCCTTGTCTATGTGACGGGGATCAAAATATCTGTTCCCTTTCCTGGCGTGATAATTTTAAGAATAAGAAAAGTAAAGTGTACATACATACTCTTGCAATCGAGAAAAGTTGTATTTAAATGTAAGCTGTTCTAGGAAAGAAAATTTCCATTTATTGGCAGTTTATTTATACTGAGTTAACAGAACTTTAAGATATTCAGGTATAGTATTCCATTTTGTCAATTATCCATGATGTTTATCTTATTTTCTAGCAGTAAATTTAATTTAAGAATAAAATCATTTTCTTTTGGCCATTTCAGAGTCTCTTAATATGCTACACTAAAATGTTATAAAAATTATTGGGACATTGATAGCACGATTTATTTTAGGATAGGAGTAATCTTTGTTTTGTGTTATTTAAACAAACTTATATTTGTATGATAGTTCTAACTTGATCATTTTATGTAAAATTAATACTATTTTCTTTGAGATTTTAAAAAATGAAAACTAGACATTTTAACCACCTTTGAAATCAATAGATCTTTATTCTAGAGAATTTAAAATCAGGCTTAGATTAAATTACTCTGTTTAAAAAAACTTGTTAAAATACAGGTATTTCTGGAAGGTTGAAGCATTACCATTAGCTTGAATTTCTTTTAAAAATAAGGATTACACAGGTCTCTATAGGCTTTTTGATGATCATTGGGAAAATCTGGAGCAGATACCATAGGTTTATGTATGGACAGCAATATGTGCATAGGTCACGTTAGTCATTTTTCATAGATAGTTTATTAATTCAGTGTGAAACAACACTGGTTAATATGATGTTCACTGATTTATTCCAGAATCAGATTGTGGTGAATCTTAACAGATTTACGAAAAGTCATAACTGGAAAATTTCAGTGTGATCTTAGCTACTTACATAGGTAACTAGATGAAAATTTAAAAATAGGAATTTTCCATAGGAGAGTACAAAATAATTATTTCTGATTCCTGCTGAAGTTTTTCTCTGTGTTGAGGACATTTGACAAGATGTAAGACCTATTGCTTGTATTCCTAACGCCAGGTTCTCAGAGAGCCTCTGAATGGTCTGTGTCTTCTCCCTGGAGTTTGGTTCAAGCTCAGATGGGATCTAGAATCCTGCTGGGCCCTTGGCAGACCAGGGTGGTTGCTGATAAGAGACCCCTCAGAGAATAGGGCCTTCCTGAGATTTGCCTTTTCCTTTTCAGCTCCTCTTAAGACATGCAGAAATGTTTTTTGAATTCTCTTTCTCAATCATTTATTCTAATTCTGGAGTTCTTCCTCTCCTTCCCCCAACACCTTATCTTTACCATATGTTATTTGCCAGCCACTGTGGTAGCCATACAAAGATTTAAGAAGACATGGTTTTTCCTTCTGTGGGCTTATATTGTATGATGGGAGAGGTAGACAACAAAAGGTGTTGTAAAATCAATATTGTATGAGCTGGTGGAGGGTACAGAGGATGGGCACCTCACAGCCAGGGGAGGAGGGCACAGAAAGGCTCCTGAACCTGTGGGAGTAACTTGGGATGAATCCAGAAGGAGGAGTAGGAGTCTGCAGGCAACGAAGATAGTAGAAGAGGGAGGGCCTTCCTGGTAAGTGAAAGTCGTGAGCAAGGACACAACTCGAGGGACAGCTTGGGGTTTACTAGGGAGCCACAGGTGGAGGCACTTCCTGATGTGCACTTGTGAATAGTTAATACTTTCTAAAGATCTTTTATCACCAAGGAATACTCATAACTGCTTATTCAGTCTCCTACTAGATTAGCTATATTTAGTTCTTTAGACATGATGTTTACAAAGAACACATCTATCTTTTGGGGTTGACCTAGTGAAAAGGCTATGAGTCATCAGAATTATACACACCTGGGTCACTTCCCAGCTCTGCCACCACTCACCGTGTGACCAGGGCCGAGGTATTTAAACTCTCACAGCTTTCCGTTCTTTATGCCTCAAACGGAGATGAAAATAATCACGCTTCAGAGTTGCCTTGAGAATTAAATGGTATGCTTTTAAGATAGTATGAGCCCAAACTAGCCCCTCAAGAGATGGCAGCTGTCACTGTTATATTGATATAAATTGATATATCAATTGTTGATATAAATGTCAATTTGTACTTTTAAATGTTAAATAAAATTTACTGGATTTTAGGAGTCATAGAATAATGAAAATATGATCTAATGTATCTAAGTTACTTAGGGTCACATATTAGGCTTTTTAGTCATATTTTATTTCTTTTTTAATAGGCAAAATCTCAAATATTATCCAGTGTGTTGGATGTTGCCCATCGGTTTATAAAGGAAGTTAATCCAGGTGAACTCAAGGGGGAGAATCATTCAAGAGAGGAGATTAGTAAAAGTCAGCATAAACCCAAGTCTCTTCTGCAGGGGAGCAGCTCTGAGGTAAGCTGAGGAAACTGTTGTAGACATTGTCTGTCATACATGATCATGTAGACCATCATTCATATACTTAACTGGAGCTGTAGAGTTTTACAGACTATTTTGTCACATTATTGTTTAATATGAATTTGTTTTTTGTGAATCAAACACATCTTGGCTGTAAAAATCTTTTTAAGAAGATTACTTTGATTCCACTGAATGCTGACTTTTTGATGAATGATTCTTTGACCATGTGGCTTTCTGGGCATTTCCAACACATCAGGAAATGAATGAGTATTTGGGAGAAATATAAAAAAAAGTAGCACAATGCAATATAACAATTTCATATTAATCAGGACTCCAAGGAGGCTAAAAATACCAAACTTTGCCAAGTGTTTTAGGTGACAGGCAATTTCAGTTATTTAAAATTGGATTTATACCACATTCTGGTAGTTATTCAGATTGACTACTGATCTCATGAGGTGCTAGAGCTCATCAGCTCATGTCTATATATATATATATTTTTTTTTTTTGTGAGGAGATCAGCCCTGTGCTAACATCTGCCAATCCTCCTCTTTTTTTTGCCTGAGGAAGACTGGCCCTGGGCTAATATCCGTGCCCATCTTCCTCCACTTTATATGGGATGCCGCCACAGCATGGTCTGCCAAGCAGTGTGTGGTGCACCCTCGGGATCCGAACTGGCGAACCCCGGGCCGCCGCAGCGGAGCTCACGCACTTAACCGCTTGCGCCACCGGGCCAGCCCCTCGTGTCTATATTTTTATAATAAAATTGTACTGATTCTTTAGCAAGAAACAAACCTTCTCAAATTTGATCTGTGTAATAGTCTTTCTTCTTTTAGATGCCCCTCACCTTTTCACTGTGTTAAGAAATAGTGAATAACTTGGCCAAAGTCACACAGCTTGTTACTTGGTGGCAGGGTGAGGCTTGAACTCCAGTCTGTTGAGTTCCAAACCCGTGGTGGTAGAACATGAAAGAAATGTGCTCTATGCTTGTAGGACCTCTTTCCAGCAGAGGAATTATGCTTGAATTGTCTAGGAAAGTCAGCATATTTGCATGGATTTTGCTTTCTAGCAGACCTGCCAACGGTGTTTGTAAAGAATCGCGGAATGCATTATATCCTCATCATTATAATAACAATGTTGAGGACCTGCTATGAGCCAGACACTGTCCTAAATATTTTATATGTATTATCTCTTTTTGTTCTTTATTAATTATTCCCTTTTTTTTCAGATGAAAAAATAGTGGCAAAGAACTGTTTTTATAAATTGCCCAAAGTACCACTAACAGTGGAACTTAGATTTGAACCCAGAACTTATGACTCCAAATTACTTGCTTTCAACCACTACACAGAGGCTGTGGTTTTAAGGGTTACTCCTTTGTGCCTGCCATTTCATCTAATTTATCCTATCAATAAAAATAGTGATATATGAACAGCTAACATTTATTAAACACTTTATACTAGGCATTGTGCTTAATCCTCTACTTGCTTTATTTTATCCAATAATCACAATAACCATATAAGTTTTGCATTATTATTACCCCATTCCAGATGAGAAAGGCAGAGAGGAATTAAGTAACTTGTCCTTCTAGAAAGCTATAGAGCTGACTACTTTGCCTGTGCTTTTAATCCCTACAATAAATGCTGTCTCCTGTCCCCAGAGATAACTGTGTCCACTATATAGACCCTCCACCTCTTGTCTTAACTTAAAAACCATTAATTTGGTAGTTTCGTCCAGGAGTGTATATTAGAGTCAACTGGAGAAATGTTAAAGAAACACACATAACCGAGTTCAGTATCTCTATGGGTGGGACCAGACATGTGTGGTTTTAACAGCTGCTCAGTGATTGTGGTGAGTACTCCTGGTTGGGCGTAACTGTCGGCCCTCAGGTGTGCACCTGTGCGCAGTACACACACTGAAGAGATGCCCCCCTCATGTACTTGGTCCTCCTCTGTGCTGAAGAGCAGTGGTTTAAGTATCACAAGCACTGAGTGAGTTTGTTAAAAATGTGCATTCCCAGTCTGCCACTCAAATTTTGATTTTTTGACATCTGGGTTAAGGCCCAGGAATCTGATTAACATAATAATTCAAATGCCTGGATGAGTTAAAAGAGTGCTAAAACTTGATATCTGTCTTAGATCTTTTTTTATGAATTCAAGCCAATGCATATGCTTGGAAAGGGATGCAGTTCATAAAAGAGCTTTCATTTTAGACACTGAACCTGGGTTTGACCCTGCTGTTCTTATAGCTCTGTAACATGAGGCAATTTACTTAGCCTTTTTGATCCTCTGTTTCCTCTTCTGGAAAGTGGGGGTATTAAAACATATCTTACAGGGATATCATACGACCTAGAGACGTAATAAATGTAATGGCCCTGGATTCCATGTGCTCCTTCAAATTTCCTAGTTGCTTTGGAATTGGGCAGGATCGTGTCGGGCTCTGAGTGGAAGTGACATATGACAGCTGTGGGCTGAAACATCTAAGAGCCAATGTATAGTCCTCTGGCTTTTTTCTATCCTGCTACTGCCATGTGGAAGCCAGGTATTCCAAAGGCATAGCTGTAAAATGCAAATGTCTTACATCTCTGATTCATGGCTTGGAAGGGAGCTTCCCTGGAGAGCTGCTGGAATCACTGCACACTTAAAACATTTTGTATTAAGCACTGAATTGTCCTTCATGAGTGCAGCACACACACATACAAACACACACTCACATATCGCTTACTGGATACCCGTTAAGTGCCTTCAAACATACTTCTAAAACTCAGTATTTTCAAAATAATTCATCACCTCTCCCCCAAAACCTATAGATGTTATTGGTGGCAGCCAATCTTCTAGCAAGAACAGTTATATTCTACAATCCTTTCTCCTCCTCCTCTGCACATCCAATCAGTTACTGTGTCTCATGCAGTCCACCATCTAAAAACCATCTTGAATATGTGGTCACTTCTATCCTTACTGCTATTCCAAATACTGAAATTAGCTTTTTCTTAAAGTGCAAAATGTTTATAAAGTGGAAAGTGCATTTCATTCTCTCCCTTTCTAGAAGTCAACGATAATTCCAGTTTTGTATGTATATATTTCTTTACACAAATATTAATATGTTACGTACTGCTCTGCAAACGTGCTTTTTACACTTAACAATATAGTTTTAATATCCATATAAGTACATTCTACAGCCTTCTCATTGTATAGTGTTTGTAAAATACTAACTTATTTTAATACTAATTTATTCGATATGAAATGACTTTTTAAAATCTATTTTCCAGTGATCAACATTGACACTTTTTTAATCTTTTCCAGAACAAACTATAGTATAAAGAATAATTTTGAAAAATATTGTTTTTCTTATATGTAAGTGTATCCATATAATAAAATCCTGAAATTCCTAGGTGAAGAGGATTATGCATTTGTAATGTTGATAGGTATTGCCAAATGGTTGTTATGTTTTAATTGGTTTCCTTGCATCCAAATTCACTATTCCCCACTTTCTCTCTCTCCCACACAACAGTGTGTGAGCCACTCTTCCGTGGCTTTGTGTTTCCAATATGTTTAAATCTAAGTTCTTCTGTATGGCAGGCAGGATCCTTCATGATCTGCCCCTGCTTGTCTTTCCACCCTTTTTATTTTCTCATATCTCATTTTTTGCTAGAGTAACACAACTACTTACAGTTCCATGCCACCGTGCTGTTTGACTCCATGTCTTAGCGTATATACCATTCCCTCTCTCTAAAATGCTACCCCTGCCACTTTTCGCCCAGACAATTCTTGTTTATCTGAGTTAAATACCTGTTCCTTGCACCTGTGTCTTTTGTGGACCTCTTAACCTGTGTTCCTGTGGCCACCAGTTAGCACAGTCTCTGGCAGGTTCCCAGATGCTTTTTGTTTATATTTAATTTTTTTTGTACACACATTTAACAACCTTCTCTCAATTGTACCTTAACAATCTGCCTGTTTATTTTGCTATTAAGGGCTGGACATAGAGGATTCTACTCCTATATCTGGAAGGTACACAATGGAGTTTTAGCAATTTGATCAGTATAGGTAATCCACATTTGATAATTCAGCATTGGTGTGGAATTTATTTTGCTTTAGTTTCCTAATTTGGCTGTTTTCTCTGATTCACTGGATATCTGCCAAATCCTACCTTTATTTTTTTGTGGTTATTTTCACAGTGGATCTATATTTTGTACTGAATTCATCCTTTCCACCATCATTAAGCTGAGAAGTATGCAGTGTTTCATATGCATTAATTAATTTGTTCATTCATTCAACTAAATTTAACGAGCACCAACTTTATGCCAGGCCCTGTTCTTGGCACTGAGGAAAAAGGCAAAATCCCTGACCCCGTTATGTTCTTTTTTTTTATTTTTATTTTTCCCCCCCTCAAAGCCCCAGTAGATAGTTGTATGTCATAGCTACACATCCTTCTAGTTGCTGTATGTGGGACGCGGCCTCAGCATGGCCGGAGAAGCGGTGCGTCGGTGCGCACCCGGGATCCGAACCCGGGCCGCCAGCAGCAGAGCGCACACACCTAACCGCTAAGCCACGAGGCCGGCCCCCCCGTTATGTTCTGATGGGGGAAGACAGGCAAACAAATGAACATGAGTAAATTCACATGGAGATACCTTATGGGGAGAAAAATAAAGCAGATAAGGGATTAGAAAGTGGGGAGAAAGGGGCTAATTATTTTAGGGTCATCAGTAAAGAACTCTTTGATTGACATTTGAACAGAGACCAAATGAAATGAGTGGAATGGGTATGTGAGGGTATGGAGAAGGACCATTGCAGGCATTGGGTATAGCTAGGGCAAGGCCTCCAATGGGAATGTGCTTGATGGTTTCCCAGAACTGCAAGAAGATAAGTTTGGCTGGAGCAGGGTGAGTGAAGGGGAGAACTGAAGGAGGTGAAGTAAAAGGCGGAGGTGTCGGGCCCTGTAAGTCCTAGTAGGAACTGGGGGTTTCACAGAGAGTTATTGGAGGGTTTTGAGCAGGGGATTGATGTGATCAGATTTACACATTAAAAAACTACTGTTTCAGGGCTGGCCCCATGGCCTAGTGGTGAACTTCGGTGTGCTCTGCCTCAGCAGCCCCAGTTGGGTTCCCCAGCATGAATCTACACCACTCGTTGGCAGCCATGCTGTGGCAACAACCCACATACAAAACAGAGGGAGATTGTCACAGATGTTAGCTCAGGGCAAGTCTTCCTCAAGCAAAAAAGAGGAAGATTGGCAACAGATGTTAGCTCAGGGTGAATCTTCCTCAGGAAAAAACAAAACAAAACAAAACTGCTCTTTTTGCTGTGGGAGTTTGCAGGGAGCAGGAGATTGGAGAAGTAGGAGGATTAGATACAAGGCTATTGCAGCTTTCCAGCGAGAACACTGATGAATAACATTATGATAAATCTTCAGTCCTGTAGGCTCTAGTTTTAATGATTTCTGAAGAGATCATTTATAATTGGCAATAGAGTTTTAAAGAAATCAGTAAAGCAGATAAGTAAGTACAACTTAAAAACACTCTAAGTTAAAAAATAATGTGTGATTCATAGTATCTCGTAACTAATATACCTGTATTTTAAGATATAGGAAATTTAGTAAAGCATACTTAGATACATTTTTAATTGGTTTAGGCAGAAGTTTCAACAACAAAAATAGCAGAATGTACAGATCCGGGAGATAGCCCCTTGTGTGAAGAATCATTCTATGAAGAAGCTTCTGCCCAGTCCTTTCAGGAAGTTTTAAATCAGTGGAGAACTGGATATCATGACGGCAATGAGAAACAGAACTTACGTGCAGCAAAACCAGGTACACCTATTTTTATAAAAATGAATGTTGTAAGATAAAGCTGAATTTATTTTATCGCCGTTCTCTGAGTATAGATGCAATGTTCAAAAACTACTAACATTGGGATAGCAGTTTGATATAACTTCTCAAAGGACTATTCACTGTGTGACCATTGGCTAGTGGTTTAATATGTATAGAACCTTGGGCATTGGAGATATTTGCATTTGTTTCGGACAAATACAGGCTGTCCAATGAATGGAGAATTGGATTCTTTCAGCTCCTCCTCTCCTAGCAGGAAATTTTTATCAGGACAACTATTCCTTTTTTGAGCTGTAATTACAAAACATAAAATGGGAGGATCTGTGAGATATGGAAGTAAAGAATTTTTTTATATGTGTCTTGAAAAATATATTTCAAGGGTCACTGTGAACTTCAGAGGGAGAACTGATTTGTGTTTTGTTTTTCTTTCTTTTCGAAAATATTTCTTATTTTTATTTTTCTGTGATGATTTCACACCCATGTTGTCAACATTGAAGATCTAGAAGACTAAAGTGTACAGTATCTTTGCTTTAAGTTTCCTGATGTCTCTTGAGGGTTTTCATATGCTTTTAAAGTATGTGATTTATTAATTTTATTACTCAGAATCTTGTAGAGATGTCCTGTTGCTTTTCATTGAAAATAGAATGATAGATAATAAATTTTAATCATGTATCTTTGTTGACAGCATCCAATTTTATTATTTTTATTTCATTCTTTTCCAGTGAAGGAACTCTCCTGACTATTCTTCCTTTATAACATAGAGTAATTCCTAATGTCAAGGTATCATACACCATCTTCCCAATTAGAATTGGAGTTTTTACTAACTAATGTTCTCTCTTTCAAATTTTTTTTCTATATTTGTTCACAACGTATCAATTTCATTAATATTTCCAAGACTTCATTTGTATACTCTCCTTTTAGTATGTAGCTCAATATAATACTTATTGTCTGTGTTATTTTATGTGCTCTTTATTTTTACTTTCATATTTCGATGTAGTTTTTTACTCTGAAATGGGTTGACTTCCTTAGAAATACCTTTTTGATTATCCTCTTTGAAATATATAGTATTTAAAATAATACTGGAACTGATTTGATATATTAAATCAGATTAGATTAGAGAAGTCCAAAACCATTTAAAATTTTTGTTTTTCATAGTGGAAATAACTATATTATAAAAGTAATATACCAATAATTTTAAAAGATTTGATTATAACAAAAAGTTACCAAGAAGAAAATGAAAATAGCCCAATCCTACCATCTAGAAATAATCAATGTTAACATTTTGGTACATATTTTTCAATAGACACCGTTACGCACACATGCATGCGCGTGCGCGCACACACAAGCATAAATGGGTTAATACTGTATATGCTATTTGTTAACTTGCTTTTTCACTTAGATTCTGTCATAGAGAACTTTACATATAAATACAGATACACATCATCATTTGTAACTGTTACATAGTATTCTCTATGCCATGATTTACTTAATCAGATCTTTATTGACGAGTATTTCATTTCTAATTCTCACTATTGTAAATAAGTTATGATGACCATCTTAGCTGTTGATGCACTTGTATGATTACCTTAAAATGAACTTCTTAGTGTAGAAATGTTGTGTCAGAGGTGAATTATTTTATAAAATTTTGATGAATGTTGTGAAATTGTCCACTAAAATGATGACTGTGTCAGTTATGCTATCACTGACAATGTGTGAGATGGCTATTTACCCATATTTTCTAGTTCTTTAACTTTAACCAATTTGACTGACAATAAATGATGTTCATCTTTAACTGGATTTTCACTAATCACTTGTGAAATAGTTATTGGCTATTTTTATTTTTTGCCAATATATTTTGTTTTTATTATTTGCCAATATTTGGGTATAAGTAACGTTTTAGATGTTAAGGGTATAAAACATTCCTCTGTTATAATCATTCTCTCAACAAATAATGAGTACATATTATATTCTGTGGGGGAAAGTGATGTGCAAAAGCAATCACAATCTATTCTGGAACTTACAGACTAAGTGGAGGTCAAAGAATCAATCAAATGATCAGCATAAACGAGATGTAGAATTGCAATGCCTACACCAAGTGACAATTACC
Source organism: Diceros bicornis minor (assembly GCF_020826845.1). NCBI lineage: Eukaryota > Metazoa > Chordata > Mammalia > Perissodactyla > Rhinocerotidae > Diceros > Diceros bicornis. The sequence continues at coordinate 54,235,993 of NC_080754.1, forward strand.
ATGCACTGAAGAAGTTGCAGTATTTTGTCAGTTTGTATCACATGAGTCTGGGAAGCAAGTAGAGGAAGAGATTTTAAGAGTGTTGGATTAAGGAAGCTAAATATCAGATTAGATGAGATTGAATTTATCAATATAGATGTACTCACATAGGATCTGGGTCTTAATGTGTTGGCTCAAACTCTTCAGGAATGGCATTAACAATCTACCTACTAAGTCAGTTAATTGAAGCCTGGACTTGATTTTTCAGTTAATGAGATTGAGATGCTGGAACTTCCCTGACATTTTGTAGGGCAAGAAATTTGAAGGCTCTGGAAGGTAGGAATGTTGGAAATGATAATGTATAACCAGCTCATGTAGGTTAACTGTACCCTCTATGAGGGCCCAGAGGACTCCCTTATCACCAAGGTATTAAGCACTAGAATACTGAAAAAGGTTTGTTGTGGGCTTTTCTCTGTAGGCTGAGGATGGTTGTGGATGGAGATGCTTTAACTGAATTGAGCTGATTTCAAAGGAATAATGGAAACCTGGGATGGTAGAGGCCCGGTGTTGGCACATAATCATCAAAGTTGTGGTGGAAAAATTACCAAAATAAGGGACAGAGAAGAGTAGTAACCAGAATGTTTCAATTCATAGAGATCTGTGATCTGTGATGCTAATTGGGGTACCTAGGAATGAAAAAATTTTGCAGTCTCTTGCTTTACCTTTATGAGTAGAACATTTCTGTCTGATGGGCAGAGATTCAACTTGAGCCACCATATTAGGGATTCAGAGTTTTTATAAAGTTCCCAGACTTAAGTCAGTCCACAGATCTGGAGTGCCTTAATTGAGATAGAGGCTGAGTCCCTTTAAGGATTTCGTAGTATGGCCACAAGGGCACACTCTGTATCTTCCTCCAAGCCTTTGCTACAGAACTTATGGCTATTTACCAGGATAAACATGCAGTGAGGAAAGCAATGTCCAGAACTTCAAAGGAGTTATTAGATTCTAGTTCTGAACTGACATTTATCCCTGGAGACTCTAAGTACCACCATCGTCCACCAGTCAGTCTTAGGGGTTTATAGAAGTGAAGTGGTAGATGAAGTCTTGTCTTGATTCTGTCTGATGGTAATGCATTGGGACTGTGGGACCATTTTGTGGTTATTTTCCCAGTCCTAAATGTATATCAGGAATGGATATACTTAGTAACAGGCAGAATCCCTATATTGGTAGTTTGACCTGTGGCATAAAGATTTTTATGGTAATACATAAGTAGAAGACCCTAGAATTGTCTCCCCCACAACCAACTACTGTGCTAAAATTGCATGCCAGAAGCAATACTACATTTCTGGAGATTGCAGAGATTAATGTCGTCATCAAAGACCGAAAGATGCAGAAATACTGCTTCTTCTTATATTTCCATTTAACTTGCCTATTTGGTGCAAAAGCCAATGGTCTTGCAGAATGACTGCTGGTTATAGTGAACTTGATCAGACGATGATGATTCCAATCACAGTTGCTTTTCTGGATATATTATCTTTACTGGAGAAAACCAACACATTCTCTGTGACCGTGTGGGCAGCTATTGACCTAGTACAGGGGTCGGTAAAGTTTTTCTGCAAAGGGACAGATGATAAATATTTTAGGCTTTGAGAGTCATTCAGAACTACTCAACTTTGCCATTGTAGTGTGAAAGCAGTTATAGACGATACATAAACAAATGAATGTGACTATGTTCCAATAAAACTTTATTTGTGAACACTGAAATTTGAATTTCATATCATTTTTTTATGTCATAATATATTATTTTTCTTTTGATCTTTTCAACCATTTGAAAACCACTCTTAGCTCGAAAGCCATACAAAAACAGTTAGCGGGACAGATTTGGCTCATGGGCTGTAGTTTCTGATCCTTGACCTAGCAAATGTATTCTTTTCTATTTCCATCAATAAAGATAATCAGATATAGTTTGATTTCCTGTGGCAGGAGTAACAGTATACCTTCACAATCTTACTCCAGACCTACATTGACTCTCCTGCGTTTTAGCATTATGTAGTCTAAAAGGACCTTGAATGTCTTGATATTGCATAGAAGATAATGCTTGCCCATTATATTGATGGCATGATGCTAAGTAGATTTGGTGAACAGGGAGTATCTGTTATAGGATAATTATATTGGACCCTTTCCATCATGGAGGGGGAAGTGATTTGTCCTCATGAGAAAAGCTACATATTTCAGATATGGATTTTCTTTCTCTGCCTGCAGTGTGTCTGCCAGCAGAAGCCTTATTTGTCATCATGGAATCTCACACAACATTGTCTCAGACCAAGACACTCATTATATTGTGAAATAGGTATAGCAATTGGCTCATACTCATAGAATTCACTGATCTTCCCATGTGCCACATTATCCAGAAGCAGCTGGCTTGAGAGTTTTGTGGAATGGCCTGCTGAAGTTTCAGTGTGGGTTCCAGCTGAGAATAATATCTTGTGAGGTTGGACTGCTTTTCCTATAAGGTGCTGTATATTATATGAAACTCCAGTCATGCTTCCATTAAACAGGACGCTGAGGTTACCCATTCTGGGGCTCATCGACACTGAATTAATAGTGAGGAAAGGTCATCTACTGACCTTGTTGGTTGAGCACAAGTATCGAGGAACAATTGGATTGCTGCTATGTGGTGCAGGATAGGTAGACTTCATCTGGAAATCATTCAATGACACCCTTATTAATTTTTCTATGTCCAGTAATAATGTTCAATGGGAAAATGTGGTAGCCCAATAAAAAGATGGCCTCTATGGTCTTGAATCCTTTGAGAATGAAGATTTGAGTCACTCCACCAGGTAAAACAACCCAACCTGCAAAGGTGTTAGCAGACAGTAAGGTGAACATAGATTGGATGGTGAAACAAGGAAGCTCTGGTGATCAAGTCGACTTAGGCTTCAAAACCAACTACAAAGATAGAGACCATAGCAGCTATATTTTATATGGAGTAATTTTTTAACTGCTCTCTTTTTGCTGCTACCTTATATGAAGGGTACTACTGGTATCTAACATTTTAATTTAGGTTCAGTTGGAAGTATCACTAAGTTGAAATCTACCTATGATACACAGTGGCTGTAGAACTTTGTGTTTTCCCTGTGCTTCAGATATGAGGTCTTTTTTTCAAAAGAGGTAGAAAGAGAGAAATGGATGCTTAGATACAAAATAAGTAGACACTGTTTGTCCCTCCAGATCCATTCTCTGCCATTTCTGCCCCACTCTGTATCCCTAGAGGTTGACCTCTAGAGACTGCATCACCTGAGTTGCCTTGCTCTCTGGCTTCTGGTTGGGTTTGGCCAGTTGGAGACACTAACAGAATATTAGAGGGCGAGAAGGAGGTAGGGGTATTTACTCTCCATCTCCTTCTTGGTGTGCTGAGATTTTGCAGTGACTGCATTCTCTAGCTATGTTATTAATACCACTCAGATGACCACTCTTCCACAGCCATTGCTTTCAATGACTTTATAATACTTCTCTTATTTTGTCCTCTCAAAACTGTGGTTGGTAACAGCTTTCTGTTAGTTTGAGTCTCTGGGTACTTCAATATCACTTGTTTCCTTAACTCTATCAAGTGATCATTAGTCCTTTGGTTTGACCTTCTTCAAATTACCCCTTTGAGTATTCTTTTTCCTGTCAGGACTTTGACTGATACAGGTGGTCAGAAAAAGGATTTCTAAGAAACCAAGATTTGAATTAAGGTCTAGAAAATGAGTTGGAGAATGGGGGCAGAAAATAGTATGTGCAAAATAGTATGTCTATGATGGAGGAAACATATTGTGTTAATGGAACTAAAGATAATTGTGGGTGGCTGAACCTTAGAGAGCAAGGGAGAGTATTGTAGTGCAACAGACTGGAGAGGAATTATGTTTAGTGGCCTGGAAAGACAAACCTATAAAGAAGACAAAGAGTGGCAGAGATATAGGAGGAGAGTTGGTAAAGCATTTTAGCATAAAAGCCAAAGGAGGATAGTGTTTTATTTAAAGAAGTGAGGTCAACAGTCTGGTTGCTGTGGAGAAATCATTAAGATGAGATCTTTTGTTGATATCATATGTGATTTTTTTTGCCCCAGAGTATATATAAATGATTGTGTGTGTATATTATATGTATATGTTTGTAAATGTTTTCCTTTTCCTAAGATATTAAGTAGATAAAAAAAATTTATAAAATTTATATAGCTTATGGAGAAAAACAAAACAGTAAGCACCTGTTCTCTCCCCTCTAAGAGATTATCACTAACCAGAATTTTGTGTTTTTTCATTTCCTTTCAATTTACTGCATGTATGTATCTCTAAACATATATTGTTAATATTGCATATATTTGAACATTATGTAAGTGGAAAGTTATATATGTATTCTTTTGCAACTTATTTCAGTCAATATTATATTATTGAGATTTACCCATGAATATGTGCATAGTTGTATTTCATTCATTTTCACTGCTGAATAGTCTTCTGTTATATGAGTATAACATGGTTTATCTGTTTAAATGTTGATGGTTGTTTGGGTTGTTTCATACTTTTGCCATTACAAGCAATGCTGTTATGAATATTCTTGTACAGGTCTCTGGTACACATGCAAACACGTTTCTAGGATGTCTGTTCCTGGGAGTGGAATAGCTGGGTCACAGGGTGTTCATATCTTCAATGATAGTAGATGAGGCTGAATTATTTACCAAAGTGTTTGTATCAGTTTTCACTCCCACCTGCAGTGTATAAGAGGTTTGGTTGCTTCCCATTATCACCAACACATAAATTGTCAGATTATAAAATTTTTGTTGGTCTAATAGAAATGAAATGGTATATTTAATTTGTGTACCTCATTACAAATGGCACTGAGTATTTTTCGTGTTGCTTGGCCATTTAGCTTAGTAGTGTTCTTTGAATTTTAAAGTTTTCTAGTTATTTCTGTTCCTGATTTCTACCTTGATTTTATTTTAGTGTACTCTAAAGGTTTATTTCCTTCAGTGTGAAAGGCAAGTACTTACAATGGCCTAGAAGGTTCCATGTGATCTGAAGTCTGTTATCTCCGTAATCTCATCTCCCATTATTCTCCCCCTGGCTTGTTCTGTTTCAGCCACAGTGGCCTCCTGGCTGCCCCTCAAACATGTCAGGCATATTTTCACTTTAAGACTTTTGCACTGTCTGTTAAGGAAAATACTCACCATCCATCAATATGAACGATGGGGCATCTCACACAAATTCTCACGAAAGGTAGCCATGAAACAAGAGAGCAAGCCGAAACCTAAGTTTCAGAGCTTGTGTGGCATTTTTCAGGGAGACGTGCCTTATAAACCCGTATGTTCTAGATTTGTTTTCTATAAGCAATCCTAAACAAGGGCTATGCTGCTAAATGCATTACATAGCTCAAGATTCTCCTTCTAGCAAATATCGTTAATCCATTTGCCAGGAGGTCAGCAGTTATTAACATATTTACCAGCAGATTAACCCAGGTCACCACTATCTTTATTCCCTGGGACTGTGTCATTGGTAACGAGAGAAGAGTGAATCACAGGCCAGCTGTTTTACCTCCTTCCTCCTCATCACCCTTCTAGATTTGGGGGGTTATCTCTGAAGCCCAGCGGCTCTTCTCTATGACCTAGGCAGAAATAAACAGTGAGTATTCGTTTTTTCTTTCAGCTTCACTGTCGAGAAATATTTTCTTTTGTAGTGGCAAGGGGAACTCACAGTGGAGGGATCTCCTTTTTCCCAGGACTTACTTGCTGGTGTGCTTAACTCCTGCTCCTTCAGTTTACCACATTCTGGTTGTTTTTCTTGGGACTTCCTCCAATTGCTTTCTTCAGGGCTGCTCTAGTTTTTGGGAAGAAGAGTGGGGTGACTTACATTCTTTTGGTTTATTTCAATTGCTGACATTTGGCTGTTTCTGGAAGCTAATCATTCAAGTCTAAAGTCAGACTGAGACTGTTCTGTAGTTTTAAAGTCTATAAAAATAATTTTTTCCATCTTTATCACTTTCCTTTCTTCTGCTCCAACATTTTTCCTGCTGTGATGGTCAGTTTGGAGAGAGGGATGATATCTGGGAGAGTGGAGAGACTAGTAATCCTGGAATTACACTGCTTTCTTTCCCAGAAATCTCCATCGGTTTTAAATATCTCTGAATAGTGGTTTTAATTTAGTACTACTTAGAAACATCTGGAAGTAAATTGCCATGTAGATATAAATTCATGAGGACAGTTGTCTCCTCCAGGTGACATTCTGAGTTATTTATTTTCTGTTTCCCATAATGTGTAAATATTATTGTCAGTAGCTATAATACATACCTTTATGTGTGTGTGCATTTATAGAATATATGATGAATCTATTTATCTTTGTCATTTAAAAGAATTAGTTGCTTTAAAAAACTTTGTGAATCATAAGATCCTTTCATCTCAGGGGATTACTGAAGAAAGCTGTCTATACACTCATTTAATAAATCACCAATATTTAACACTTTTGCATTATTTAAACCTAGAACTATTGATTATATAGATAAATATCAAAGCATGTTTGCCTCAAAAGTGGTGAGTTCTGTATCTTGAGAGAAGATGTGGTAATTTATAGATGAGGTTTCATTAATTATGCACATTACGTTTATTTTTATAGACTCATTGGAAGAATGTGAAGTACAAACTAATCTGAAAATTCGGAGAGAACCACTGAAGATTGAATTTAAAGAAGACAGTTTATCCTATATGGAAAAATTATGGCTTAAAAAATACAGGAGGTATTTTCTGAATTTTTGCATTATTAATGAGAAATATAAAAACTATTTATGTTCCTTGTGTGACATGCTTTTATTGTAGGAATTTTGTATGTGTGTTTCACATTTGCATAAATAATTTTAAAACAATATTAAATCCCTGTGAAGTTTCTACTGTTCTAATAAAAATTTTAATTCTATTTATGTATGTGATACATCATTAATTTAGAGAAATGAAAACATGTGTGGGGAAAAGGCATAAATAAGGCATGCAATTTAAGAACAATAGCAAAAATAATGTGATAAATGAAAGATTACTTTGAAGGAGTATTGCTGTCAGTTGTTTTACATTAGCCTAAACTTTTGAGGCTATATTTTCCAAACCTACTTTTAAGTTAATTAGACCTTTAATTTTATAGTTTTAGTGATAGTATTCAAATATATTTTATTCAAAGACTACATTGTTAGATTCACCATTTCATAAGGTGTCTAAAAATTAAACTATTAAAATAGTAAACTACAACTATGACTGAGTACATTAGAGTCATTCATAATTTTACCATCCTTCAAGTTGTGTTGGGAGGTACTTTTAATGGCCATCAGCTGAGTTTGCCGTGTAACAGTGTCGCTCCCACTTCACTGTGCCTGTGAATCCCCGAGACACTATGGTAAAATACAGATTCTTCTTCAGTAGTCTAGGTGAGGCCTGAGATTCTGCACTTGTGAATTTCTGACAGCTCCCAGATGATGCTGGTGTGGATAATGCTGCTCTCTGAACCACATTTTGAGGAATAAGGTGTTGGAGGACCTGTCTAGAATGTACCTGAGGAATAGTCATCAAGACTTTGCTTCACCTTCAGTCATATGAAATGGCTCTGGAGGTGGCCCATTCCATCTCTGGAACATTCTGCCTGCTATAATATCTCCTAATGAGCTGTAATCTGTTTCTGGCTGGTTTCTAAACTTGGCCATAATTCTACCAATTAAACCAATACGGAACAAACTGAAGTGCTCCTCTCCATGGCATTCACTTCAGATTTTTGAAATCAGCCCTCATGTCTCCCTTGAAGCCTCTGTGTGACAGGTGAATATCTACACCCCACCCCCACCTTCAACTGATTTTATGGCAGATTTTTTTCTTTTAAATTTTTTATTTTAAAATAAGATGTACAGAAGAGCTGCGAAATGGTATAAAGAATCCCCATATATCATTCATTCAGCTTTCCCTAATGGTAACATCTTACAGAACCACAGTGCATTTATCGAAACAAAGAAATTAGCATTGGTGCAATGTTATTAGCTAAACTACAGATTTTATTTGAATTTCACCAGCTTTTCTATTAACATCCTTATTCTGCTCTCAGATCCAATCCAGGATCTCACATTACGTTTTGTCACTTCTCCTTGTTCATTACAATTCCTTAGTCTTTCCTTTTCTTTCATGAACTTGACGTTTTTGAAGAGTACTTGCCAGGTGTTTCATAAAATATACTCAACTTGGGTTTGTTTGATTTTTTTTCATGATTAGATTAAGGTTGTACATTTTGAGGAAGAATACCACAAAAAGGATGTGCCCTTCTCAGGGTGTGATGTCACAGGATCGTGTTGTCAGTGTGTCTTATTACCAGGATGTTAACCTTGAACACATGGTTAACACATGGTTAATGTAGTGGTCGCTAAGTTTCTCCACTGTAAAATCACTCTTTTCCCGTTATAATTAATGTCTTGGTCCATTTGGGCTACTGTAACAGAGTGCCATAGACTGGGTGGCTTATAAACAACAAATATTTATTTCTCGGAGTTCTGGAGGTTGGGAAATCCAGATCAAGATACTAGCAGATTCAGAGTCTGGGGACAGCCTGCTTCCTGGTTCATGGATGGCCCTCTTTTCTCTGTGTCCTCACATGGCTCTCTCAGGCCTCTTCTGTAAGGGCACTAATCCTGTCATGGGGGCTCTGCCTTCACGATCTAATCGCCTCCATAGGCCCTACCTCTTAATGCCATCTCATTGGGTGATAGGATTTCAACACACGAATTTGGGGCAGGGGAGCACAAATATTCACATCATAGTAATTAAGAAATATTTTAGGGGAGATACTTTGAGATAATGTAAAATCTTGTTTTTCCTTACACTTTCACCACTAATTTTAGCGTTTATTAGTGGATTTTGCCTGCAGCAATTATTACTCTGCTGATCTGTTGGTGATTTTCTATCTCCCTCATTTCTGCTCCAATTATTAATCTATTATATTAATAAATTAATATAATTTACTGATTATTAATTCTTCAGGGAAGAATGTCCCTTCTCCTACTTTCATTTATTTATTCAATTGTTTATTTATGTGGACTCTTGATATTTGTTTTATTTTTTAGATTAATATGCAATAGTAGTGTTGTTTATTTTGTGGCTCGAATAGGTTCTGCTTAACCACTGAGTGCTCTGTCAGGTTGACTCCTCTGTCCTTTCAACCTATCCTTATCCTTTCTTATTTGTTGGTTGGTTTGCTTTGAACATCTCTTTATTTTTCTGGCACCCAAGATGCATTTCCCTGCCCCAGGAATCATTTCTCCAAAGCATCCTTGTTCCTTTTATTGGAGAATGGTGTTCAAAAACCAAGATCTGCACTCTAGGTGTGCTCATTGCTACTCGGGTGTCACAGATTCTGGGCCTTCTCAGAGAACAGATCTAGGAAATACATGTATGTATGCTAACCCAGTATACACATGCTTCTAAATTTATTTTTGTGCCTGTCTAACACAATATCTATTAACGTAAACACTTTATGAGTGTTCGTCGATGAGTTAAACTCACATTATCTATGAGTTCACACTCATACCTCTGACTGCAAACCAGCATCACAAGGTTCATTTACATTCTTTCTTTGCTTATTTGTAGTTTCTTTCACCTACAGTGAGAATCCTGGCTCTCATTATCTATGATGTATTTATTAATTTATCAACTACTGTTTGTGTATATATATATATACACAAACAGTAGTTTCAGAATTGCTAACTAATATCACTGAGACACAAATTTACTAAAGATAGAGTATATTGTTTGTGTACAGTGCTTTATATCTTTAGTCTACGGTATCTGGCCTTTCGTGTCCTTCATTTAGCAAAATGCATTTAAAATTCATCCATGTTCTTGAGTTGATCGAAATCTGTTCCTTTTTATTGTGGAGTAGTATTTCATCATCATGATGTACAGTTTACGCATTCATGTGTTGAGGAAAATCCTGTTGATTTCTGGTTTTGACAATTATGACTAAATCTGTTGTAAACATTTGCAAATAGGTTTTTGTTTGAATATAAGTTTTTAATTCCCTGGGTAAATACCTGGGACTGGGATGGTTGGGTTGTATGGTAAGTGTATGTTTATCTTTGTGAGAAACTGCCAAACTATTTTCCAAAGTGACTGCACAGTTTTGCATTCCTTCCTGCCATGTATGAGAGTTCTAGTTGCTCTCCATCCTTGCCAGCACCTTTTTTTTTTTTAAATTTTTTTCTTTTGGTGGTCATTTTAGTAGGTACGTAGTTGTATCCCATTGTGGTTTATGTGGCAGGGTTTTGAGTTCATTCATGTACTATTCTGGTTATACCTATGGAACTACCATCCAAGTTGTTTCTATCTGTTTTAAAGCATGACACCCATAACAGTCCTTCAGGTGTGAAACTCAGTAGCATGTACCTCTCAATTGCCACTTTCTAGCTTAGGAATTAGTACATAAAAGTAATCCCAAAGTCACTTATCTTTTTTGGTGGCTGCCTTTCACAATGAGTTTTTTATACAGTAAAAGAAGCACAATTTTGTTATTAAATGACCACCATCATTTGTGCTTGGACAATATAAGAAGCTTTAATCACAGGCACGTGAAGTCCAGAGCTATGCTAAATATTCAATGTTGGCAAATTTCCTTAGTAGGGAAGAACAGTTAGTGAACATATTTACTAGGGTCTTATTTACACAGTTATTTTTTTAACAGTAATCAATTTTTGAGTTAATGCTGTATGCCTTAATTATGGATGCTAATGTACAGTAATCCATTTGCAATTCACAAGTTTGTGATGCATTTCTGAGGCTGTGCTTCAGAAAAGTTTCCCCTGTTGATAACCAGGATCACAGTTTAGACTTTATTTTTGCCTATCACTATCATGTTTTATAATAGGCTTATAAATATATGATCCATTGCACTTTGTTTTTGAATTTCTTTTCTGATTTGGACAGTAATATTTTTTGTATTTTACCTGCAACCAATACATTAAGCGTTGATAGATCTTAATAGCAATCTTAATATCTCCAGTGGATCTTTTAAATGCTAGGAAAGTTTCAGCAAAGAGAGCATAAGATGTGGATTTAGAGTATTTTAAGGGTGGGTATAAGCAATGAGCTGATATTTCCACTCCAGTTCCCCTACTCTTCATTACGTATACTTCTCAAGTCTAGCTGATCATCAGAAGGACCCAGGGCAAGTTTTTAGAATACTGATTCCTTAACCCAATCCCAGACAGACCTAAAAATCAGTGTTTTTAAGGAAGAGTATCAGACTCTGTATTTAAAGAAGATCTTTTATAGTGATTCTGATGCAAACAGCCTAACACTGGTTCACAGAATAAATTTAGAACCACTCATCACAACTTTCCTCAAATGAATTGGTCAATGCTCAATAAATTTGTTTAAATTTTAAAAGAGAAAGATATGGTGAGATAATCCTATTCTAATGGATATTTTATCCTTTATTTATGTGCCATGATCCTTTAACGAAGCATTGGTGCGAAGGTCCCAATATGAAGAAGGCAAATTTAGTTCGTTGACTGACTAGCTGTTCATGGGCAAATCACTTAAGTTCTCTTGGTCCACATTTTCTCATCTGCAAAATATTGAGTTTAGAATAAACAATCTGTAGGGCACCTTCAGCTCCAACGCTTTATTATTTAGAGTCTTTGGTTCAGGGCTTCACTCATAAAATTGGTAAATTTTCATTTCATGAAGAAGGAGCTTCTGGATAATAGTACATTTATGTGTATGTATGATTGAATTTTTAGTACAGTATATCTGTGTCAAACTGGAAAGAGGTTTCTGGTGGCCAGGCACCAGTTTGTCTTTGACCTTTACTTTTTAATATTTTCCATCATTTAATTAAATTATGTATGTAAGATGACATGCTTATCAAATTACAAAGCTGAATAATATATAAATATTTTGGAGTGTTCTGATGTATACATTACATATATTGGGAAAATGCACATAGCCGTAGATTGCAGGAGATTATTAAATCTTTAGTGCCTTTGCAAATTTCAAAAGAGGCAATATTGAGTAATGATTAAGAACATGGACTTGGGGAGGCAGACTGCTTGGGTTAGAATTTCTTTTCTGCGTTTACTACCTAAATGACTTTGAACAAGTTGGTTTACTTCTTTGTGCCTCAGTTTCCTCATCTGTAAAATTAAGGTAATACTAGTGCTTATTTAATATTAAGATTTAATATCCCAAATTGGTTAGAACAGAGTCTGGTACATTTTAAATTTTGTGGATGTTGCCTACTAATGCCATTAAGAAGGCCCTGGCTTTTATGGGGACTCTGTGAGCTTGCATGGCCTAAGAGGGCTGTGCAGCTGTTTATATTCTTGGTTAAAAAGTGACTCCCCTCCCCAATAATTTGGAAATATCCTCTGGAACTAAATGCACACTCTTGACCTCTGAGAATTCCTGTGCTTTGTTGCCTTCCATGTGAGACATACCACATCAAACCTCATTGTAAATTGGTCGACAGATACCACAGCCAGAGCACCTTACATTCGTGTTGCGGGAGCCTATGTTATCACCCTATTGGCTTGGTAGAAATTTAGAAAAGTGTCTCTAGATTCCCTTAGAACTGATCAACATAATGCCAAGGGTGTGAAATACAATACACATTCATAAATTAGCTTTTTAAATAGCGTGGTATGTTTCATGGACTCCATGTGGCTTTTGCAAGAACACTGAGTTCTCTTATAACTTTGATGTTCATCCTAAATGAGAAACAGTAGTATATGCAATTTAAAAATCTCGTGTGATGTTAATTTGATTTACAAAATTATTTTAGTAGATTAAGATTCTGTTATACAAACATACTTTTCTTCCGTAAATTAGAGATACAGCTATGGCTTCATCATTAATTTTGTAGACTCACTCGTTTGTAAAATAAATCAAGATCTTGTCTGGGCAAGTTTCAGATAGTGTATGTTAGTCTTTCAATTGCTTTTTTCTTGTTTTGTAGAACTCCACAGGAGCAACTTCAAAGCATGCTACTGGATACATTCAAACCTCAATGTAAAACCCCTAGTGAGGCACAGTGTTCTCAGAATGAAAATGATGAAGATAGTGATGGTTAGTTCAGCCTTGATTAGATATTTTCAAATTTATTATTTCAAATTGTATACAGTAAGCATTAATCAGCATCTGCTTTCGGTTTTCTTTACTGTATCGTTCTCACCTGGACGATGTACCTTTTATCTCCAGGTCAAAACCATGCACACTCTTCTTGCCATCCTCTAGATTTACTTTGCCTTAATTTAAATAGTTTCATTTGAAAAATGAATGTTAAGAAAATGTATATTTTACTTGAATTGGGGAAATTGATATCATTTAAATTTTTGTGTGGATGCACGGGAGAACATTATTCTTTGATTGTTGGCCATGTTATTTGAAAATAGGAATTTATGAGGTAAGGTATGTTCTTTGGTGATATTATTTTCTAATCTTATTTCCTAGTTGAGGAGACCAAAATACAGCACCCGGCTCTTTTTCTGCCAATAGAAGAATTAAAGATAGAGAGACCTGAATCATCTCTAAAAATAGTCGAACTAGATGATGTAAGTGCATAATGACCATTCATATTACTTAACAAACAGGAAATTCATAACATGTAGTTACAACTACATATTATTTTCAACAAGATTTTTTTCATAATTCAACAGCTTAATAGGAAATTTACAAGTGTTTAAATTGAAACATGCTGACAGGAATAAAATAAAGTACTATTTTTAATGTAGACAGTAAATTTGTGAGGTAAATTGATATTGTGTCATTTTTTAGGAAGCTTGTGGTATGGGAGGTGGGAAGACATTTCACTCTTTTATAGAAAAGTAGTTTAGTGTTTGTTTAGTTCTTTATGTTAGGCTTTTTAACAAAGATTAGTCTCATTATATGGTATCTGTTTAATAAAATTTGTATACATTTAGTTTCCTGAATGTCAATTAATATTATTTTCTATTTAAAGGAAAAGTAGTATTAAGATGTAAGGGATTTAGTCTAGTGATGACTTGAATACAAACCTCTAGAAGACACCAACTAGAATCAGCTAGAGCTGGAGCCCGTCAGGGCCGTGACAAACTCAGTACATGTCTGACTGTCTAGTCATCCAGTAGCTGAATGTACACTTGTCCTTGATATTGCTCTGACTATGGTTGTCACAGAAAAAGACTAGCATGGAGGAAGTACCTTTTTAAATACTACTTTCTTCTTTAGGTTAATAGCTTCTGCTTTGTGTGTGTGTGCGTGTGTGTGTGTGCCTAGCAACATTTTTGTTTCTCCTCTGGATAAATTTAAGGTATTGAACAAATAAATACGCACACACATGCATATGTATGTGTGTGTGCTTGTCATTAAATTGATGAGAAGGGTAAGCTTGTAACATGCTGGCCAGAGAACTGACAACTGAAAACGTCTTCGTCGCTAATCTATTTGGCACTTAGTGGTTACATAACAAAACATAAGTTGTTATTGTTGGTGTTGGATATGATAGTAATGATAAAGTGACTGACAGCAAGTGCCCTCAACAAATACCTAATGAATTTATTTAGTTCTCCTAGAACTCATGTTCTATGGCATATAGTGAGAGAGCTCATGACATTAATTGTGGGAAGAAAATTCTCTACATATTGCCTACAAGTTAGCTGGTTAATGTATAATAAATTTATTGAACATACTAACATTATACAACATGCATTTAATAAGACTTATGAAGAGGAAGTTAAAGATCCAGGAAACTTCGTGCCTTACAACGTTGAGTTAGCTGATGCAGACAGTCAGCAAAGGTAAGATCTTTCTAATTCACTTTTGATGCTAACTAAAAACTCACAGAAAAAACAACTCTCTCTTTAAGAAATTCATGAGGTAAAAAACATGTGACTTTAATGTTAAAAGATATTTTACTTAAGCCATGTTTAAATTTGTGTTCAATGTTGCCGATATTTGTCCACATTCAATAGTTGGAAAATTTTCTATAATGATATGTTTATACTCTTACCTAATATCTGGATTATTTAATAGATGTTTATGGATTTAGGAATTATTATTTGAAACAGCTGACCGTATCTGGTGTATTTCGTAGGAGCTTTCTTCTTTTCTCCAAAGACTCTTTGGATTTTCCTTACTTTAGTTTGCTATGAATCCTAAATAAAACAGGTATATTAATGATTAGGTTGAGAGACAAAAAGAGCTCTCCAACTACAGATGACTTCCTATTATCTTCACAGTGTGAGAAATTAAATAAATGAAGTATAGTGGTTCACTTTGTAACTTTTTTTGTAGAATTTTGTCATTTCCAAAAATAAAATAATGTCTAGTTGTGTTTGTTAGTAATGTTAAAAATTGCTCCAAGTCCTCTTTGCTGTTGAAACTTCAGCTAGGATTTCAGCTGTTTTGACCACAAAGTATTGAATTGGGTAAACAGCAAAATGAAGTTCCTATTAAGTAGCCCCTACACCAATTCTTTGTTTATATATTCAGGTCAGCCTAGGCCCCTGTCAGCATTTTCGAACAGCAGTGGGCTTAAGTGATACCCTTGGACTCGAAAAGCCCCATGTTTGGACATATAGACCCAGATATCTAGCAGCAAGTGTGCTTTTGGCAGGAGACAAATTCTGGTCAGTAGATTAGAGGTTTGTGTCCACTACTATATCCCGAAGCTCTCTAATTTGATACTTTTATATATCTTATCTCAAGTCTTTGCTTTGACCTCCTAACCGTGTATGGTGTTAGAGAAGGCAGAAAAAGTTACTGATCATGGTTTGGCAATAGTTTTGCAGCTCAGGTTTGAAGGTGCCCATAGAACTTCTTTTCTAAGAAGAATCATAAAGGATCATAAGTGACAAAAGAGGACCTTTCTGGTTAAAGCATAATCCATGAGTTTTTATGATGGTACTGTAGAGCTTACAGAAGTATGAGGTATTATTAAATATATTATTCAATTCATAGAAAATCTTATTTATAATTATGCTTGTATATAGTAATCATCATGCAAAACTGAAACATAAATACCACATACGACTTTTTAGCTCTTATAGTTCATTGGTGAACAAATTAGAAGTTTATTTAAGTAATACAATTTTGATTTCATTGGATTTAAATAAGCTTGAATGATAACTCTACTTTTAGAACAAAGAATATAAGAAGCCAAACTTATTTTGGAATGATTTGAAAAAGAAACCTTCAATTGAAATTTTGCAGTTAATCAGATTCTGCCCGGGTGCCTATTTCTTTTACATCCATAACACTGTTTAGTTACTTGTGGTTTAGAATGTGTCTGCAGTAAGATTAAAACAAATATTAAATTAATATGAATAACCCTGTTCCTTTAAGGTTTTACTATATTTGTTTTGATAAGCTGGGACTTTTTACTTTTTTTAGTATAATTTCTTTAAATTCTATTCTTTTCCTTGTCCCTAAACATGAAAGTTGCACATTTCACGATTATCAGAATAGTTTTCTGTATGAAAATGACATCCGTCAACCTCATGTTTTCACCAAGGGAAAAACAGACCTCTTACATCTTCATCTGAGCAATAGCTCTTTGTATGGTAAAGATAACTCAAAAGGTAACTTTTTTCTTTTTGCTTAATATTGTTAACAATTAATGTTGGTAATTCAATGAAACCAATAGAGTATTGCAGTATACAAAAGATTTGCCTATTATGCTGTTCATTGTAAATCCAGAAAATTTAGTAATCAGAAGAAAATAGGTTGAAAATATATAGTTTTCTAGAAAACACTCTTTTTAGTCAATGGACAACAGTGTTTGTATTTGGAAGAAAAAGCAACCAATATAGGTCTCTCTAAAAGTTATTATGGACTGAGCTAGCATTTAAAAGATTACATGGATGAACTTTTAGTGACAAAATTCTGATTGGTACCGTGTTGCCTTCCCTTGCATTAAATCTTTCCCCAAAATATTCCAATTTGATGTAGTATTTCACATAAGTGATAAAACCGAAATAAAACAAATCATCTTGTTTATATATCTACATTGCTATTACTAGTAGTTCTCTTGGGATCTATAGATTAGAATGCTGTGTGCAACTATCTGGTTTCAATTTCCAGATGGTAAGATCGTCATTTAAAGACAGTCACAGCAAAGTATACTGGCCTGGGAGTCAGCTGTTGTTTCCATTTCTGCCTTACATCACTGTGTGACCTTGGATATGTCACTTACTTGTTTAGATGTCATTTTCCTAAATTACATATAGGAACTAGATTATTTCCAATTTGCCTTTCAAATATTATGTTTGATATACTTAGGATTTTCAGAAAAAACAGTAAATATATCTTATGTGAAGAATTTGAGAAGTACTAAGAGCATTGTTTAAGATACTTGTAAAATTGATGATTGCCTTCTAATTGGGTAGTAGCTGGTAGAGAACAGTGATTTGTGGTAATTCTGCTGGTTTTGATGTCTTCAACTACTAAGCCTCTAAATCATTTTGACCCACTATGAACGATGTCCACATGGGAACTAGGAACTTTACAGGGCTCCAAATCTAGTCCAGAGGTATTTTTTTGACCTACTTGGAGTATGGTATTCCAGTTGCCTTTGGGAAAATGGTGAACATAAATGCCCGTATAAGTGTGACTTTAAAGATAGTTAATTTTTTCAAATAGACTTTATTTTTTAGAGCAGTTTTAGGTTCGTAGCAAAATTGAGCAGGAAGTACAGAGTTCCCGTATACCCTCCGCCCCCTCAAAACCATAGTTTCTCCTCCTCAATCAACATCCCAAACCTGAGTAGTATATTTGTTGCAATCAACAAAAGTACATGACACATCATTATCACCCAAAGCCCATAGTTTACATGAGGGTTCACTCTTGGTGTTGTACCTTCTCTGGGTTTAGACAAATGTATAATAACATGTATCCACCATTATAGTACAAAACAGAATTGTTTCACTGCCCTAGAAATCTTCTGTGCTCTGCCTTTCATACTTCCCTCCCCTCTAACCCCTAGCAACCACCGATCTTTTTACTAGCTCTATAGTTTTGCCTTTTCCAGGATGTTATATAGTTGGAATCATACAGTATGGAGCCTTTTTAGATTGTCTTTTTTCACTTAGTAATATGTATTTAAGGTGCCTCTGTGTATTTTCATGCCTTGATAGCTCATCTTTTTTTTAGCGCTAATAGTATTCTGTTGTCTGGACTTACCACAATTTATTTATACATTCACCTACTTAAGGACATCTTGGTTGCTTCCAAGTTATGGAAATTATGAATAAAGCTGCTATAAACATTCACATGTAGGTTTTTGTTTGGACATAAGTTTTCAGCTTGTTTGGGTAAATACCAAGGAACATGACTGTTGGATTGTATGGTAAGAGTACGTTTAGTTTTCTAAGAAACCGCCAAACTGTCTTCCAAAGCAGCTGTGTGACTTTGCATCCCCCCCAGCAATTAGCGAGAGTTTCTGCTCTCCACATCCTCGCCAGCATTTGGTGTTGTCAATGTTTTGGATTTTTGCTGTTCTAATAATTGTGTAACGATATCTCGTTGTTGTTTTCATTTGCAATTCCTTAATAACATATGAGGTTGAGCATCTTTTCATGTGCTTATTTACCTTGTAATATCTTCTTTGATAAGGTATCCATTAAGGTCTTTGGCCCAGTTTTTAATTGGGTTGTTGGTTTTTTTTACCATTGAGATTTGAGAGTTCTTTTGTATATTTTGGATAACAGTACTTTATCAGATATGTGTTTTGCAAATATTTTCCCCCAGTCTGTGGCTTGTCTTCTCATTCTCTTGGCAGTGTCTTTCGTAGAACAGAAGTTTTTAATTTTAATGAAGTCCAGCTTATCAGTTATTTCTTTCATAGATTGTGTCTTTTGTGTTGTATCTTAAAAAGTCTTTGCCATATCCAAGATGATCTAGATTTTCTCCTATGTTCTAGGGGTTTTATAGTTTTGCATTTTACATTTAGATCTGTGATCCATTTTCAGTTAATTTTTGTGAAGGATGTAAAGTCTGTATCCAGATTCATTTTTTGGCATGTGGACAACTAGTTGTTCCAGCACTATTTGTTGAAAAGACTGTCTTTTCTCCGTTATATTGCCTTTGCTCTTTTCTCAAAGATCAGTTGACTACATTTATGTGGATCTATTTATGGATTCTCTATTTTGTTCCATTGATCTATTTTTGTATACTTTTGCTAATACCTCCCTGTCTTGATTGCAATAGTTGTGTGGTAATCCTTGAAGTAGTGTAGTATCAGTCCTCTGACTTTGTTCTATTCCTTCAATATTTTGCTGGCTATTTTGGGTCTTTTTCCTCTCCATATATACTTTAAAGTCAGTTTGTCAATATCCACAAAATAACTTGCTGGGACTTTAATTGAGATTGCATTGAATTTATAGATCAAGTTGAGAAGAACTGACATCTTGACAATATTGAGTCTTCTCATCCGTGAACATGGACTGTGTCTCCATTTATTTGGTTCTTGTTTGATTTCTTTCATCAGAGTTTTGTAGTTTTCCTCATATAGGTCTTGTACATATTTTGTTAGATTTATACCTAAATATCTCATTTTTGGGTGCTAATGTAAATGGTATTGTGTGTTTAATTTCAAATTCCACTTTTTCATTGTGGGGCATATAGGAAAGTGATTGATTTTAGTATGTTGACCTTATATCGTGAAAACGTGCTAAAATTGCTTATTAGTTCCAGGAGTTTTTTTTGTGTGTGTGTAGATTCTTTGGATTTTCTACATAGACAATCATGTCATCAAAATCAGATTTATTTCTTCCTTCCTAATCTATATACCTTCTATTTCCTCTTCTTATTTTATTGTATTAGCTAGGACTTCCAGTAGGATCTTGAAAAAGAGTGGTAAGAGGGGACATCCTTGCCTCATTCCTGATCTTAGGGGTGAAGCTTCTAGTTTCTCACCATCGAGTATGATGTTACTACAGGTTTTTTATAGGTAGTCTTTATCAAATTGAGGAATTTGTTGAGCCTGTTGATGTGGTGGGTTCGATTAATTGATGTTTGATGTTGAGCCAAGACATCTAATTTTTATGACTTGACAGAGCTTCCAATTAATAGACTAAATGATACCTATACTTTCTGCGTTGCATTTTAAACATTAGTAAAAGGCTGTTTTGTAAGTTTTTCAACAGCAATGGATCCTAATAGTGGAATTTTGCAATCTTGCAAAAATATTATAGAGGTTAGTTTTAGACATTTAAATATAACAAATGGCATCTATTTCTACCAAAAAAATCAGAAAATTTCTGTTCAAGTTTAGAAGGAAAGCACAGCCTTATAATGGGAGTTTCACTAAGTTGAATACCCTTTATAAAATTTTTCTTATAAAAGTGTTTCTCTGACATTCAAGTTATTGCATTTCTCACAGTATTTGTGCAATTTAAGAGGTGATAGTTGTTAGAAGTGGAAGTTCTAAATACTATGTGTAATTGCAGAATTATATAAACATTTGTTTGCAACAAGTAAGTCTTTTGGGCTGCGAGGCATAATTTACATCACTAGAGACTATTTTAGTCATAGCCTCTACTATTTTAGATGGTCTATTTTTAGAGAGAAGATGTTTATATTGGAAAGAGAATAGGGATAATCAGATGAAGTAGTATTCTATCTGGATAACGGTATACATATTTTTATTTTAATTGAAAGCAATATGGTACAAAAATTTTTAAAGAATTTTCCTTCTTCGGAAAATTTAGACCAATGTTTGACAACCCTGGCTGCACATTATAATCACCTGGAGAACTTGGAGGCAAAAAAAAGAAACAGCAAAACAATGCTTGAGTCCCACTGCCAGTGTCTGATTTAATTGGTTTGGGGTCAGGCTCATACACTGACAATTTTAAACAGTACCTTCAGATGATTCCATTGTGCAGCCAGGTTGAAAATCAATGATCTAAACCAAGTGATTTATTTAAAGGAGACTTAATGAGGTGGGTGACTAATATAATCTTGCTCATTTCGTAGCTTTCCAGAGGCAGGTGTCCCAGCTTAGTCATTTTCTGCGCCCCTAACTGCGGCTGCTCTTTCGTCTGGCGGATTGCCCTCTGCCCTCTCCTCATCACTAGGCGTGCTAAGGAAAAGAAGTAAAATGTGGAAACAAGGTTCCCTCTGCATTATTTCTCATAAATTGCGGTTGTAAAACTTGAATGGGAGAGGGGTAGAAAAGTGAGAATTGAACCACAGGCTGAAATAAAAGTTTGCGTCAATTTCAAGATTTCATTACAAAACAAAATCTTGCCTCTTTTCATTAGTCTAACTCCCTTAGGTTTGAATGTATATATGAGTAAACTATGATTATCATTTACAAACATAAACAGAGTAAAAGCATTTTAACACTGAGAACTCAGTAAAGAAATGTTGATAAAATACTGTTTGTTGGTAAAGATTTACACCACAGAACTTTTGGTTTATGAACAGTTTAATCAATTTATTTGCTTAAGTTTATTTATTTAACTTCTATAAATGTGTGTTTTCAACAGCAGGAACTTCAAATACAGATTTTGACGTCATTGTGGATCCTTATGTTAATTCTCTTGCCGTTGAAAAATTAGGAGAAAGCAGCTTTTTGGGAAGAAATTTCAGAGAGCAAAGTACAGATGTAGAAAGTAATGAAAAGTCTGATGATTCCTGCATATCACTTGGGAGCAAGAATTCTTTGCCAAATGTAGATTTAGAAAAACCTTCCATTAAGGAGAAATTATCTCATGATGTCAAAGAATCTTCGGAATTTAGCAATCTGCATGAGAGGCCAAACTTTGAAGATTCTAAAACTATAGAGCCACCACTGGTAAATCTCTATTATGTTTATTATATTAAAAATTTAATAAGAAACATCATAAAAAATTTCATATTGACACAATATATTCTTAACTGTTACTTCCTGTTGAAATTAAAATGTGCTACCTTGTATTATCACAAGATAGTTGAAGAGTGACTCATATGGGAAAGAATGTTGATGACTATGAAACAAATTCTGATATGGTAAATGCCATTATAACTTATAGTTTTCTATGAAAAATAATACTTTAAGGCCCACCTCATGCACCATGGTAAGAGTGCTGTTACTTTTCTAAATGAAATTCATTATTATGAATAATTTAGTATAAGAAATCCTTTCTAGCTTTTTACTGTATAGTCACTGGTTAAAATGAAATGAATGCACATCCTGG
The DNA here is from genome assembly GCF_020826845.1 of Diceros bicornis minor. Classification (NCBI taxonomy): domain Eukaryota; kingdom Metazoa; phylum Chordata; class Mammalia; order Perissodactyla; family Rhinocerotidae; genus Diceros; species Diceros bicornis. Next base: position 54,258,169 of record NC_080754.1, read on the forward strand.
TAGATAGAACCTGGTAGATAGAACCAGCTTAATGTCAGTATAAGGTTTAAAAGATAATTCTTGAAAGAATATGAAGAAATAGGGGTGTAGTTTTTGTTTCTTCTTAGAGGAAAAAAGGGGTAAAGTAGCTCATTATTGCACTGCTGCCAAATTTTAAAACTATATTTGAATCTCTGTTCTATACTAAAAATCTTAGGTAATCATGATTATTAATAATAAATGATTTGGAAATTGGACAATTCAAATGTTAAATTTTTTGGAAATTGGGCAATTCAAATATTTTAACAACCCTTTAAATTCATTTGCAATGAATCTCTGTGACTAAACCAAATGTGGGACCAGAAAAGTAGAAGAATGAATACTTGAGCTGCTGCTACTTCTGCCTGGGGGCTTGGATCTCCATGCCCACTTTGTGACAGGTCTTGTTCCTTTTTGAAGTAGGACACTGGAACTGAGATCTCTGCCAAAAACTTAGATCCCTAAAGTCTGCTCATTAAAGGAATACACTAGGAGACGTACTCACAGGTGCAACAACATGAAAGGAAAAGTATGTCTGCAGGTGATCTGGGCCAAGTCAATAAACATCTTACCTGAAAAACGGAAATCTTGGGCTTTCATTTAACGTAGATTTAGAATTTGAATGTACATTTCTTGCTCAGAATCTACAAGCCAAGGAATTCACAATACTGTTAATCCATGTCAATTGATACCCTGACGTATCTGGCAAAAGTAAATCCCAATCCCTTCTAGAAAGACATTCCCACAATTTAGCCAATAGTAGAGTCCCCACAACAAAGCCCCACTGCAGATGGGCTGTTCTCCTCCCTCCTCCAGTGGAGAAAACAATTGATCATAGAAGGAATTTCTACAAACAGAACAAATGAGAATTCTAATTTTCTAGTTTCCCCAGGGCACCATGCAGAGGTGACGTCTGCATATGCAGTGTGCCGGGTTATAGGAGAGGAATCCTGAGCATGTGGAACCCACTTCTTTTATATGGGCGTCAGCCTGCCTGACCTTTGCCCTACGGGGAGACTTTATCTTCTGTAACCTAATAAAAGGCATTTAGCAAAAACTCACAGATACATAATCTGTGATAATTCATATAATGGACAACAATGTGGCAGTTAAAATGGATGAACTAGAACTACTTTTATTAACATGGATACATCTCAAAAACATGTTAAAATTTAAATGTAAAAGAATACGTAAAGTATAAGTCTGATAGCATTTTTGGAAAATTTAAGACAATTGTAATATTTTATGGATACACTCAGATGTTAATAAAAGTCAAAAACATGCACTGGAATAGAATATGTCAACTTCAATGCAATGATACAATTAGCTGTATTTACAAAGTCTAATATATATATATTTTGGTATAGAATCTTTTATATTACCTATATTAAATTGTGTACTCAAGTTATATTATGTGTTGTACATATCTACATATTTAAAGTATTTCATAATTAAAATTGAAATGTTAAAAAGCTGCTAGTCATATCTTGATCCCTTATACTATTATAGTAAAAAACAAGTGTAAATGATTATATCATGGAGCCCAGTGCTTTGTACACAGTGGTAGAATCTACTTTCTTTTCATCCCTAATGACTAGACATGAACTGTTTTTAATCTCCTCCTTTCGTAGTAGAAGCCATTCCCTAAGCAGAAATTACTTAGAAATCTGTTGTGCTCCAGTAGAAAATTCAAGAGTGCGCAGTAGGGGCAATTTGGCGTTACTTGACTTCCAAATTGAGTGCAAGAAAGTTCATTTTGCACTTCATTTTCAGAAATTGAGTTCTCCATGACGGTGGAACTGCCCATGGAATGAAGCGCTGACTTCTAGAGCAGCAGCAGTGAGGTCGGGTCGGTGCCAGGAAGAACCTGGACTAGTCAGGGGCCCTTGGTTCTGGTTGTGAAACTACTAATAGTTAACTTTGTGAGTTTGGGAAAAAAACAAACCCACTCTCACAGTTCTTATCTGTCAACCAAGGCTTTAAAAAACCTTTTCAAATTTGTAATTGTCTAATCCAAATATGAGCTCCACTAGAGCTGAAGAGGTTCTGTGAATTCACAATCAGTGTCTGGAGAGCCAGTGAAGATGTCAAGAGTAGAGTAGAGTTAGATTTGTTTTTGACAGAACGGCTTTATTGATCACTAGCTTGGTTTTGTAATATTTTATCATTTATATGATTTATAAATTTGAATTGAGTTATAGTAATTTTCTTTGTGTTGGTTACCCCCTTGACACACTGCATTTGGGAACTAATTAGATCCATTAGGGAACTGTTAAATACTTGTAGCCACTTTGATTATATTTTAAGCCCATCCAGAGCTCTCATGTCTGAGTCTCTAATCTGTTTCCGACTAGACACATGTGTTTTTTTAAATCCCATTTATATGCTTCCCTAGGATGAAAGCATGTCAAAAAATGAATTCATAGGGTAGTGGAATCAGCCTAGACTCCAAATGAGCCATATGTATATTCAAAACCTAGGTCTGCTAGTTTCCAGCTATATAAACTTTACAAATTACTTAGCTTGCTCTTGCCTGTTTCCTACTTGTATATTTGCTTCACAGTGAGTATTTTGTTAACTTGGATTTATGACCATGGTCAGATCAGATTTGTTCCCATCAGTATTTTACTTTCATCTTTGAAATTATTTTATGTATAGACAAAGACACTAGTTCAAAAGCACAGCATATGAGAGAGACTCTATTTTTCAGAATAATTTATGTGCAAAGACACTGAGGGAAGAAAATAAAGGAGAGAAAGGAGAAAGAAAAACTTTGTTTCATGAACTTCCATCCTCCTTAGATTGGTGGTAGCTTTCAGATAATTAATGTAATAATTGTGGTTTACACATTTTTCAGAACCTACTCTATGTAAATGTTGTATTATTTATGTCTCCACTACTAGAACCTAAACCTGATGAGGGCAGAATCCATGTCAAGAACATAGTAGGTGTCAATGAATGAATGTGCTGCTTTGTGTTGATGAGATAAAATAAACTTAATGCTGTTGAATATTTTGTTTCCTAGTTGTTACAAGAAATAGCCCTCAGATGTAAGCCTATAACTGAACAATATCAAGGACTTGAAAGATTCCTTGTTTTTGATAAAAATGAAAGACTCAACTTACTTCCTTCTCATAGCTTAGAATGCAGCTGTTCCAGTACTAGGATTTCAATTGCAGGTAAATTCAGACGTGAAATCAGGTGGCCTGTGGACCAACCTAACAGTTTTCCCACACATTTTTTTAAACCGTTTGTCCTCATCTTAGGAAATACTGGGCAATTCTGTTCAACGAATAAAATCATTTTCTTCTTCACTAGCTGAAATTATTAATCCTGCGTGAGTTGCCACATATTTGTATTTAAGGCTACTATCAGAATGTGAGAGAATATAACTGTAATGAGATTGGGAGAGATTATTTTTAGAAATATATCCCTTATAAATTATAACATAGAAATTCTTTGAATGACTTTATTAACTTTTAAGTATTGTATGAGGATTCTTAAATGCCATCTTAAAAGCAAATCTCAACATCTCAGGATCTGTGAGCTTTCTGAGACATACCTGTAATTTCCTTTTGAAAGTTAGGTCTTGGTGTCACCTCTATTCTTAGGTTTGCTGTGTATTCAAATGTGTTTATTTGTGTACAAACTATTATACTTTATGTTATATTGTTATTTATTTTAAAAAATATTTGTTTCTGTTTAAACATCTGTGTGTAATATCTTTGCAGAGTTTATTTGTTCTTTTTATTAAGCTATGTGAGTCTAATGGTTTTTATTGTATAATTATGAGATTTTTGTCTTTCATAATATATACATCACTGTTATAAATATTCTTTAATTAGCTAAATATTATCCAGTAAAATGATAAATATAATAAAGCAACAACATGAAGTTTTCTCTTTTTTAAAATTTGTATTATTTGACCATTTTTCCATCTTAGGGGACAGAGAATGGATCCCAGACCATAGCATAAGTACATATGCTGAGGACAGAGTTGCCCTGGGTGTTCTGCAGAAAGCCCAGAACCCGTCATCAAGTAGAACTCAGCAGAAGACAGGTAAGAGTGGCTAGAGGCCGCAGAGCATTCTGGTGGCTTACTTTGTTTATTAGTTTGTTTCTTAGCAGTTTATTAGGCACCTGAAAATTAGCTTTTGCAGTTTCATAATGTAAACTTATTCATTTTAACTGTCCTGGACTTTTCTTCCTAAACCAAAAAACCAGAATAGTCCTTACCGTATTCTCCTCAAAAACATGAGTTACAGTCTTAGTTATTTTCTGTAACAATGTTTTAGGAATAATATTTTCAAAGTGTAGCTCAAGATATGGTGTATATTTTGAACAGTCCTTATAAAATACATACTCACTTTCATTACAATCTCAGCAAACAGTGTATTTATACTAGATTTTGCATAGTCTTCCACTTGGTTCATATTATGATCACACATAGGAATTTGTGAAATGAATGGCTTAGATTAAGATTCGGGCTTATAGCTGTGGTTAAGACACCTCTAACCCAATGCTGAATCTGTTAATGCTGGAATCTTGATTTCAGTTCATTAACTCTATTCTCTAACCAAAATAATCTCAAGATTATTTTGTCTACAGGATAACTCTTTTGACATGTTGATTGCTCATTGTAATGTTTTCCCAGTGAGTGTATGCAGAGAATTTTGACATCATTAAAATCAGCAGTATTATTCGGTCGTTATTGTTATCCAATAATACCTGCTAAAGTAGGTTTGCTTTATGCTGAATTTCATATGAAGTTGCAGTAGAATACTGAGGAATTGAGGCAGTTCCACACACATGTGTTGAGTATGTTGACTCTGTGCTGGGCTGTGGGGGAAAAGGGATGCATAGGTCATTTCCCTGATCTCGGGAGCTCACGGTTTAAGAGGAACACTTGATAAAGGGGGCTATTTGCCTGCGTTTGAAGGCCATCTTCAAGCCAGAAATTTAATTACATATGATTTTTCCAAATATGTAAGATTTATATTTCTCTCTTTGCCCTAAATCCTATGATTAAAACTCCTTGTCTAGTTTAGATCAATGCATTTATGTAGAGAATCTGTCAAATTTAAAAGGTTTTTTTAGTGAAAAAATCATCCATTTATGATGAATGTTTTTTGGCTCTATAATTAGGTACCTATTCTCACATAAATGTTTAGAGCAGCTTCAAAAATTCTGGATGCTTCCTTCTGAGGCAGTCAAAGGAACTGTTTTAAGTCACTATAAATGGATGAAAACAAGTTCACATGCATGCTACGAGAAATTTGTAACTAAGACAAATCTTGATAAATAAGTAGCCAAATGCCTTTAAGTATCAACTTGGAGTGATCAGTTGAAATCAATAATTTACTATAAAAAACATTTGTAGGAGCACCTACTTTAGGCCAGGCACAGCCAGACACTGGGGGTACAAAATGAGCCCTCATCTCTGTAGCCTGAGAGCTTGGAGTCCAGTGCAGAGGTCCTCAAAGGCCAGTGTGAGCATCATCACCTGGGAAGCCCGTTGTCATGCGGATTTCTCCACCTCACTCAGAGATTCTGATTCATTAAGGCTGAGATACGGTCCAGGAATTTGCATTTATTTTATCAACAACTTCATGTTATGCTGATCCAAAAATCAGACTTGAGAAGACTGCTATATAGATATGTAAACATTTAAATTACACTTTAATTATAAAGTTTTATAAAAGGAATGTGAGTAATATACTTTTGGAGATTGATAGGTAATTAATGGTAGTATATGAGATCAGTTATAATCCAGGTAAGGACTTGTACAGTCTTTTAGGAATGGAGATGGTAAAATAATTGCTTTGCCATTGAAAAGTATAGATATGCAAGGTGTTAGAGACTAAGTGACATTTCAGCTGAATCTTAAAGAATTAATAAGATTTACCAGTTAGGGGCAGTGGGAAATGACTTTCTGGACAGAGGTAGTGGCCTGAAATAAAAACAAAAATTTCCTGGCTATATCACAAGTTATAGAAATCTTATATTCTGAACTGTTGCCAGTATATAAAGGAATTCCTGTTTCTGTAAGATTTTTATGTTTGTGAATGTAAAAACATGATAGATGTGAAATGTGTGTGTTTAGCAGCATCTGTTGATTCTCCCCACCCCCTGCCAAACCTACTCCTCCCCACCCCATCTTCCTGTCTCTGTATGACACAGTCATCCAAACATTCGTAAGTCTGAAACCTGGGAGTCATCAAGACTCTCTGGTACCCACCACATCCTATTCATGCCTAAATCCTGCTGGTTTCAGTTCTGAAATTGATCCAAATCTAACCACTTCCATCTTTATTGCTCAAGAGGAGCCCAAGCCAGTTGTCCATCATCTCTCACTTGTCTCTCATTTTCACTTATGCCTCTCTCTAAAACATGTTGCTATGATTAATTTCCATCATATTCTACTGCTTTTAGTCAGTGAGTGAATTGTTTATATTTATAGTCATAAAATTGTTTATGGTTTATAGGGAATGAATCATATTTTCTGTAAACTTAAACCATAAATTGTGTCTTGTCAATCTCCTGCTTAAAAGCATTCCATAGCTTCTTATATAAGATAGAAAAAAATTTATATTCTTTATCACGCATCACACAGCAGTACTTGAGCTGGCCCTGCCATCTCTCCTAACCACATCTTCTCCCACACTGCAGCCACGCTTGCTTTCTCTGTGTTCTCAGGCCACACCCTTACTTACTTCTTAGCTTTAGAATTTGCTCTTCCCTCTGATCTAGGATGCTCTGCAACCTCGCTCTCCATCTTCACACCCTTTTTCATATAATTGATTCTTTCCTGTTATTCCATCTCAGCCCAGATACTGCCTCCTTAGAGAGGCCTTCTGAAACTGCCCTATCTAATGCTGGTGTCTTGAGTCCCTCAATCACATTTACTTTCTTGCATCTTTCTCATAGAAGCTATCATTAGATGAAATTCTTTTGTTTACTTGGTTATTTTCTGCTCACCCTACCTTTGATTGGAATGAAAGCAAGGACCTAACCTGTCCTGCTCATTGTTGTATCCTCAGTGATGGAACCCGGCCCGGTACATTGTCAGCACTCAGGAAGTGTTTGTGGTGAGTGAAGCAGGATAGCAGGACTGTGTGTTAGTTTGGAGCGCAACTTGAAGGGAGGGGCAGTGTCTCTCATTCACTTCTGAATACCCTGATCCTGACACAATGCCTGGCAGTTTTAGGATTTGACAAAAGATTTTAAAATAAAATCGGATGGGGTATTAACTCATAGGTTCTTAGAGGTGGAGGGTATTTAAGACGTCATTCTGTCCAACTCCTTAATTTTATATGTGAAATAAAAATTCATATTTTATGTCTCAGGTCACAGGCTGGCTTCTAATTCAGTAAGACTAGACAATAAGTTTCTTGCTTCTCAGTTTAGTGTTCTCTCTACCAAACCGTGCTGCTAAATAAAATTTCCATATATGGATCAAGAACTCTTAGAAAATACATTTTTTGGGGGCCGGCCCCGTGGCTTAGTGGTTAAGTGCACGCGCTCTGCTGCTGGCGGCCCGGGTTCAGATCCCGGGCACGCACCGACGCACTGCTCCTCTGGCCATGCTGAGGCTGTGTCCCACATACAGCAACTAGAAGGATGTGCAACTATGACATACAACTATCTACTGGGGCTTTGGGGGAAAAATAAATAAATTAATTAAAAAAAGAAAATACATTTTTATTTTTTGTGTATAAATTCTGAGTACATTACACAGTGGAGAAAGAATATCACAAGACAAAAATATTTTGCAACCTTTATTCAGGGATAAAATATTGGGTCCTTTGATCAAAATGTTTTGTTATTAAAACACTGTGCAAAAGGCATTTGCTCTGCTTATGTTTCATCTAATTTTAATGTTTATATTTAGAATTGCAGTAATAATTATTGTTGTATTAAATACTATTCAGTGAGTGATTCATATTTTTCATGTCCTTATCAGCATTCTTATGCCCATTAATGTAACCCAAACACCCTTCTATTTTATCTTCCCAATATTTGGCACGGTCTCATTAGTAATCATAGAGCATGTATATTCTTTAGCTAATACCAAGGACAATTTCTTTTGCTGTATTTAGAGTATAACTGTGATTAATGTTAATCTATAATTTCCTAAGAGTACATTGCCAGTGATGTTACCAGTTACTCTAAAATGAATTTCTTATGTTTATAATCTACAAACTGGACTTTTTTTTAATTATAGAGTGATCCCTGCAATCATGGCATTTTTCATTGGTGCCAGTCTTCACTGTGCTTCAAATCTTAACCCTAGCAATAACATTAATAAGCTTATACAGGAAGTATTAGAGGGAATGACATACTCTCCTGAATGAACAAAATAAATAAGATCAAGGACCAAATTGAAGGCTCTTCTGTCTCTTTGTATGTTTTAGGTACTTTAAATTACACTTTGAACTTATTTCCAGTACAAAAGATGGTGTGTCTCTTTGCCGTGTGCTAAGCACAAGTCGGACCCACCCCTGGTGTACATTTTTTGTCAACTGGGATCAATTGACCTCTAATACCGTGGCAACCAGATGTCGTTAGAAGAGTTCAGCAAGTGTTTGTATGCTCCTGAATTTTCTGAAGGGCATCTGCGTCATGTTAAATTTTTCTCACCTCATATTTGCCTATGTTGGCAGAAGTCCAGTTCTTCCTAATAACATCTTCCATTTGTTTGTTTTATTTTAATAAAAGTTCTAAACTTCTTTAATTTTTACTTGACTGAGACATAACATAATACAGACAGAAGAGTATGGTTTTCTCCATAGATCTGGAAGTTTTGATTTATATAGTTGAACCACTGTTATACTCACTGACCTGTGTTTCTACTATGGCTATTCTGACGACTGTTTCATTGTGTAGAAATGGAACGTTGCTTTTCTTGATGGCTATGAATAAAATATTGATTCTTTACATATTACAGGTAAAGGGGGAAATCATTCTAAATTCTAGTCATTAAAATAATTCTTACAGATATTTACATTTATTTTTCTTAAAACATAGGCACATTTTTACCAGTTATTTTTCCTCAGAATTGTCTCTGAATGCAAATAGACACAAAAAGGTCAGAATCTTATTTTAATTTATTCATAATTTCATTCCAACAAAAATTGTTTTCAAAATTGATTTCTGAAATGTTCATTAAAATTGGTGCCCTTTGGGACTTACCTTAGTCAGTTTTAATTGCTTAAATAATTGCATACTGCGTTAAGATTCTTCTTAGGGTACTAGCTACGTTCAAAGGAGATCTTTTAAGGTAAAAAAAAAGACAAACTCAGTAGTCATTAAATGTTAATACATGACAGCTGTCTGTAGCCACTCTTCTGAGTTTTACATTTTCCTTTGAGTCTATAGAGTCGGCATAATGTTATATGGCATACGTTCACTCAAATCATGATTTTTGTGATAATGACAATAGCACTTCTTTAAAGAATCCAATATTTTACACAAAGCCAATTTGTGTTAAGTGAATGCAAGGTTATCTTATAAATTATTTATATTTTATATATATATATATATATATATACTTATCTCAATGAGAACAATGATTCACTACATTTAAAAATATACCTGCACTATGAATTTCTAAATTTGTACTTTATTCCCTTGGCATTTATTAGAAGATTTTGTGAGCAATACTGAATGATTGTATATATATAGTTATGTTGCATTAGTGTAAGATTTGAAGGGATTTTTTGTTCCTCCTGTGAAAGAAACACACGCTGAAGAAACCAGCTAAATCCAACTTTGAAATAGGTCAAGACAAAATGGCGACCACCCTAGCAGAACAAAGGGATAGTCTGCCTTAGATCTGTGCTTCTGGGACTTTCCCACTAAATCACCCTATAAAGCAGCAGAGAGGGAGCTCCTATGTAGGAAAATTAGAGGTGTGATCTCAGGTTCTTTAAAGCTTGTGTTTTTCTAGAAGTCTTTGCAAACTAGCCTATTTTTTCTCGATAGTTGTTTTAATAGAAGAATGTTACACACCGTCAAGTAAAATTGGTTCACTAGGAGGTGGTACCATGTTTATCTTACAGGTTTACAGGCACAGTGTGGTGTTGCTCTAGAATTTTAGAAACTGGGCACAGTGGTTGGTCATGGGATAGATTATAAGATTGGGTGTTGAATTGTTCTGGAATTGACTTGGTTTACAGATGTTTTTGCTTTATTTAATATTAAAATTAGCTTGTCTTTTTCTGAATGTAGAAAAATTAGGGGAAATAACCCAGAAGTGTTCTTTATGACACAGAGAAAGTGACTTGAGATTAACAAATTGTGATAGACCATAATGGGTGATAATCTAAAGTTCACTTTCTCATAATCTCTGCTGCGTGAATTTAACTGCTCTAAGTTCAAGGGCTGGTATTTGGTATCTTTAAGCACTCATTCACAATTTTAAAAACAGTTGATTTAAATTTTTTTCTTTTTTTTTTAAATGTAACTTTTTTTTTTTTTTGTGAGGAAGATCAGCCCTGAGCTAACATCCATGCTAATCCTCCTCTTTTTGCTGAGGAGGACCAGCTCCAAGCTAACATCTACTGCCAATCCGCTTCCTTTTTTTTTTCCCCCTAAAGCCCCAGGAGATAGTTGTATGTCATAGTTGCACATCCTTCTAGTTGCTGTATGTGGGATGCGGCCTCAGCATGGCCGGAGAAGCGGTGTGTCGGTGCACGCCCAGGATCCGAACCCGGGCCGCCAGTAGCGGAGCGTGCGCACTTAACTGCTAAGCAAATTTTTTTCATTTTTCATTTTAGGCCAGACATCGCAGAGACCTTCAACAGCAAATTTACCACTTTCCAACTCTGTTAAAAGAAGCTCCAGCTGTCTTTCCTCCTCTCCTCCTCGATCAAGAAGTGCAGCTGCTCCATCATTATCTAGAGCTGCTTCTGAAATTTCAGAAATTGAATATATTGATGTTACTGACCACAATGAGCCTTTCTTAGACACCACTGCTGATCAAGAAACCTTAGACAGTTTGGAAAAAGAATTAAATGTGCTGAGAAATCTTGCAGGTAATGCTATTTTTTTCAGTGTAGACAATGTTAACTCTGCCTTTGGCCTGATTCTTCTTATTGCACTCCAAGAAAACAAGCCTTTCTCTTTGCCTCTTTTAACTATCAACTTTTGTGTCTGTTTTCTTGGATATCCCCTGAAAATGTCATAAAAAGTGTGAATGCACAGCCACACCAGAGATAGTCCCCTTAGCCCACATAAGACAGAGTTAAATTGTGGCATAAAGACCTTCATATGGACAGAAATTTTTTTTTTTTCTCCTTTCTACAAACCCACTGAGTGACTAATCCCTGTAACTTTGTGAAAGCTACTGCCCAACACCCTTGTTGGAAAACTGAGCTGTCAGATCTTTTCAAGCAGTATTTCTCAAGCTGCAGTGTATGCACAGATCCTCAGAGGATCTTGTTAAAATGCAGATTCTGATTCAGTATGTGTGGGTGGGGCCTGAGAGTCTTTGCATCTAACTGGTGCCCAGTTGATGCCAATGCTACTGGTTGGCAGACTGGTTTGAAGAGAAATTATACTTGTGCGTTCTATTTCCTAAACCTCAATGGATGTAGTCTAGCAAATCATAACCATATTCTTGAACATTCAAAGGTCTGGTTCAGCAACAAAACATCAGGAGAAATAGTCCTCTTAATTTTCATCAGAAAGTTGTTCATGCAATTTGATAGAAGCAGCTGCAGATCCAAGAGGCAGGCCAGAAACCTCTAGGCCTGTAAGTTCCACACATGCTCCTCCCTTGTGTTTTTTTATTTTTGTTCCTTTTGAGTGATAACCTCCCTTATTGACCTTAGAATAATGACTTTGCTATCTTCCTAAAAAGAATACATCTTGGTTTTGAAAAATTCAAGCAATACAAGAAAATACAAAAAAGGAAGCCAAATCCACACGAAATCTTACTACTCTGAAAACAGCCATTATTAACATTTGATGAGCATCATTTTAGACATCTCTGTTTATATCATAACTATACATATAAGACTAAATAGAAGGATAGATAGATTTAAGGAAAAATAGTAATAATTTTATAAAAAATAGATTTGTGCTCTACATAATTTTTTAAATTGTGTATATATTTACCCAATTTAACAAAAGAAAAATTAAAATGAAACTAAAGGAAATTGTACACTTTAGATAAATATTTTTTCACCGCAAAAATGTTAAGTTGAACTATATGAAATTGCCCTTTTGTAGACAAAAAACAGTGGAATATTGATAATTTTATGTGGTCCAACCTGTAATTTTTACAAATGTCCCTTTAAAAATTAAGAAAAAAGGTGAAAAGAAACAGTAAGCGATTAAGGCCATTTTTAACTATGACTTAGTTTTAGACAGTAATGATTAAATCCCTATAATAAAAGATGAGGATTTCTTTGTTGGGTTTTTTTTAACCACATGTAACTACAGATAGTATTAAATACATCGCTGTTATAGTTATGTTATAATTTTTCATTTTTTCAAGGTTTCCTTTTCTTTTCTTTTTCTTAGTGAAAATTCATATGGATTAAGTAATCAGCACCAGCATTTTTACTATGACTTCCCAATTTTGAACCTTTTATTTAGATTCATCTCTAGAAAGCTTGATTGTGGCATTCTTGAGATTGTCTGTTTTATCTTTATGGTTGATGGGCAAGTTAGCTGGATTAATTTAGGGGATCACATCTTTTCTTCTGCTGTATGTAGTAGACATTTCTGCACTGTCTTCTGTCCCTGAATATGGTGCTAGTTAGTCCTTTAGTTTTTCCATTTAACTTTTATTTGGTTGAATTTAATTGTCAAATAGTGTTTTCCCCCAGGTAGGGCTCATGGTAGCTCTGTTACTCGAGTTTTGTGTCTGAGAATGCCTGCTACCTTTATATTTAAATGGCAAGTTGGCTGAGGGCAATTTCCTTGTGTCACTTTTTCTTTAAACCTTGTGCGTACTGATTCATTGTTATCTGAGTCTGCATTCTGCTGTGAAGTAGTCTGAGATCACCTTGAGTTTTGACTTCGCCCTCTCTCTTGCATGCAACAGGCTTCTTCCCTGACGGGATATTTGAAAAATTTTTTCTTAATCTTTGAAATTCAGTAACTGGACCCAGGATTGTGTTTATAATTCAGCATTTCTTAAAACACAGGGTTCTCCTTCTGTCTGCGAAATAAGTTTCTCTTTATTTTCAGAGCAATTTTCTCCTACTGTATATTTCAGTTGCTTTTCTGTTCCATTTGGCTTTCTCCTGCTGAGAAACCTATTTCGTTTATGTTGGATCCTCTTTGTATGATGTATTTATGTATATTTTCTGCAACTGTTTTAACCAGTTTTTATTTTCCTTTGCATTTACTGTGATTATCTCAAGCTTGTCTACTATGTCAGAATTTCAATTTTTAGCTGGTTATAGTCCATTCTTTATTGATTGACTTAATAAGTTAGCTCTCTAAAGGTATTGCTTTGACTTTTTTGGTAATTTTTTACTTTGATATAATTTCAAACTTACATAAAATTTGCAAGAATGCAAGAATAGTACAAAGAACTCCTATATACACTTTACCAGTTCACTACCTGCTTGTCTTTTGGCCTATTTACATATGTGTATACACACACACGAACACACACACACACACAGTGCTCTTTTTTCCTGAAACATTTGAGAGGAAGTTATAAACATCATGACCCTTCACGAAAAAAATTCTTTAGTGTATATTTCCCATGAGCAAGGACATTCTCTTATATAACCTCAGTACAATGATCAAAATCAGGAAAATTAAAATTGATACAATATAATCCACAGTGCATATCAAATATTTTTAAATCGGCTCAATGATGTTCATTATAGCTTGTTTTTTTCTGGTACAGGATCCAATCCAGGAACAGGTGACCATTTAATATTTTCCTTTTTGATGTCTGATGGGTTGTTGTTTGATCTTTGAGGTTAGTTTTACTGTTTTTAAAAATGTTGGTTTTATTATTTCTTTTGTAGCCAAGGGACTTATGGGGACTTTTCTTATCATCTTGATCTGTTTTCCACCAGATTTGTCTTTTATTTAATCATTTTTTGCATGCTATGGATTCTAATCTGTTTGCATAACTAGTTGCTGTCAGTTTTTTGTATCTTACATGCTCAAACTTACCGTGGGTGGCTTTACTCATATCCTCTGTCATTTCTGGTATAGTGAGACTGCATTCCCCCTGAAATGCTCTCCACCTGTACTGAGATCTGTCAGTCTTCCCTTTGGAGCTACCTTTGTGGGCTGGGTAGCGCACTCTTTTCTGTATCCTGTTGGCTCAAAGGCATGGGGAGGACTGATGAAGGACTGCAAGCTCAGCCTCCTTTGTTGGAGAATCTGGGCTCTCTTGTCTTTTTCTGAATTTTATTAAATACCAAACTTCACTGGGCTGGTTTCAGGTGTATTCTGTCCCTGTAGGGACACCTGCGAGTTTGCAATTTTCTTGCCTCTGCTAAGACCTTATGGTGGGTATTTAGGGGCTTTAAAAAATATTTCAAATGTTTTCTCCTTCCTTCTCCTTCACCTGCTTTTCTCCAAACTGGTGTGGTATGGTTGAGACTTGTCAGAACTTTAGATGACTTGTCTTTCGCTATGACTAGTTGGTGTGTGTATGGGGTGAGGAGTGGAGGGGGGGACAGCAGTAGCACCCAGCTACACCTCAGTAAGTCTTCTGTTCATTTCTTTGGTTGCCCTTTGTCAAAGTTTATTATGTGAACTTGTATCCTTTTCTTTCTTTGGTTCTTTTTTGATTTTATTTTTATTTTTCTGCTTTTTCTATTTATTTCATAAGACGTTGAGGGAAGAGAGTCTATGATCCATCTTTACCCACCTATCATTCATTTGCTTTACTCTAAATTGCCAAAAATCAAATGTAAATCTCCTTAGAGATAATTCTTACGTTAAAGATCAGTTCTAAAATGAAGCGTGTCAGATCTGCACTGGATCTAAAAGGATAACCATACAGTTTTTAATCAGAAGATGAAGGATTTCTTATTTTGATAAATTGATAAGTTCCATGTTTTACAAATGAAATACACTACTTTACAAACAGTAGTCTTTTTTTTTGTTTCTAACCACTCGGCTTTTCTATTTCCTTTATCACTTTTGATCTTACATGCTTCGTCGTTTCCTTGTGTCACTCATTTTCTCATACGCCAATGCCAGTATTTTCACAAGAATACACAACTTTACACTGCTGTGGAGTCTGTGAACCGTCAGGGCTTTTCTGGCAGTCCAGGAGCAGAACGCCATCCCTTCCATACCCTTGAGCAGGAACGGCTCTCTTTCTGTTTGGGAAGGCTGGCTTTGGATGAGGGCACAGCTTTGGAGACACTCACCTGGAGCTGAGGAAGGAAGGGGATGGCACATGGGCTGAATCAACTCAACAGTCAGTGAGGCAACAGACGCTGCGGGGAAATCAGGCCCTATTCTAGCAAATTCACTGAATCTGCACAAGGCTTTGTATTCTGTTTAGCATCAATGGGCAGAAAAATTCCACCCACGTTTCACTACTCATGGTGCAGTTTGGAAAATCTCTTCATGAGGTTTGGTCTCACACAGACACAGCTACGCAATTCTACTCTTATACAAATGTAGATGTGTTTGCGTCCCTGTGAAAGCTGCTTTTTTGTGAGCAGCAACCTTTCTGACTTGTTTTCTGTTAGAGCTAGGATACATCTACTTTCTCTAAATTCTATGGAAAACAAAAGACAAGGAGCTGGGAGAAGACAAGGCAGGACATAACTACATGAAATGTCTCTCCTTTGATTCAGATTGCTGTGGCTGATATTAGAGCCCTGTCAGAAGCAGGCGAGGTGGGCAGCGCCAAGGCCAGCGGATGTGTGTGTGCAGGTTGCAGACACAACTTCCTGCTGAATCAGGAGATGGGTCAGCAAAGCAGGGTAATGGAGAGCCAGGCTCTGGGGCCAGGAGTCTGGTTTTGGACCTTGGAACCACCACTTGCTAGCTTCGTGATGTTGGGCAACTTACTTTCTTAATCTCACTTTGCATCGGTTACTGTGTATGAAAGATGGGCATAATAATAGACCCTATCACAAAATTGTTCAATGATTGAATTCAAGTATATATTAAATATTATATTTATGAAAATTTATTTCTCCCTCTCTATACACATACACACACTCTCTCTTAACATACTCTAGCACATAGTAAATCTTGAAAAATCTGTTAAATTATATAAGGAATCAGTGGGTGGTGCTTTCTACATACAGTAGGGTAAGGTGCTCTTGGTAAGTCCAATTTTTTGTCAAAAACATCTAAAAGCTGATTCCGTTCTAAAACTATCTTTTCTTCTAGACCACTTTGAGGATGATAGTTAGCTATAGTTCATGCCATATTATTATTTCTTCCACAAATATCTTTGTAAATAATACTACAGTCACTTCCTTAAAAAGCTCAACATATCAGTATAACTTAATTATTAAGGCACCTTGTCAGTTTTTGGATATTGTTATAGCCTGAAGAAATTTGAAAAATATCAGAAGATATGCATTATGAGAAAGTATTGGTAATGATGCACTTTAAAGCATTCAGCATTCCAGTAGTTAAAAATGACTCGTTTGTGGGGCAGGTCCAGTGGCGCAGTGGTTAAGTGAGCGCACTCCACTCCGGCGGCCTGGGGTTCTCAGGTTTGGATCCCAGGTGTGCACTGATGCACCGCTTGTTAAGCCATGCTGTGGCAGTGTCCCATATAAAGTGGAGGAAGATGGGCACAGATGTTAGCCCAGGGCCAATCTTCCTGAGCAAAAAAGAGGAAGATTGGCATCGGATGTTGGCTCAGGGCTAGTTCTCCTACCAAAAAAAAAAAAAAAAATGACTCATTTGTTTCAAACTCATTCTGATTTGTGGTTTAAGTGTCTTTGTGGTCCTTAAGTTCTCACCGCAATCTTATGTATGTATGGGTCCCAAGGTAGTTAACTGAGCTAGGTAATTAAAGAGAGGCAAGTACTTTTTCTTAAGAAAAAATTCTTAAGAAAGAATAAAGATCTACCTGGTACCAGCAGACGTAGCCATATTGTCCGTGAAGTAAAATAGCGAGGCAGTGGCTTCCTGAGTGATTGGAGCCTCTGTTCATAGGTTGACCATCAAGTAAAATATTAAACTGTGAAAGGGCTATTCAGGATTTATAGTTAGCAGATTAACTAGATAACTCTTAGTTATCTAAGATGGGCTAGAATGGCAATCTTTTTTTGCTGTAGGGCGCCATTGAATTTCAGGCAAAAAATTGAGTGCTACATACAAGTGAAAGTCAACATATTAAAAAAAGTTCTGATATAAGGAGTATGAAACCACTCAGTGAGTAATAATAAGCACCGTTTGTTTTCGTATGTAATGTTGCTCCATCTGATCTTCAGAGCTACTCTGTGAGGTAGGTGGGGCAGGTGCTATTCTACATTTCCCCTCTGCAGATACAGTAACTGAGGCTCTGAGCGATGCAGAAATTGCCCTTGGTCTCCCCTGGGTGCACAGAAGAGCCCAGGCACACACCCAGGAATGTCTGCCCCATGTTCCTTTGTCTTACCACCATACCACAATGCCACTTACATAATTTGAAATCCTTTCTTCAAATCAATGTCATGACCACTTAAAAGGGAGAAGATGTGGGCAGAGTGAGGGTAAAGGGAAGAGAGATGGAGGGAAAGGAAAACAAGAGGCTGAGGGCTGGATGGGGCTCACAAGTTACAGGGCAAGTGTCCTGGTTCTCACGCCTCCTAAACATTGGGACGTCATTTGTCTTTGTTGCTCTGCTAGATGGTCCTATAGAAGTTTTTGTTGTTGTTTTCGCTTTTGGTTCCTTCTTGGGAAATCTCCTATCTTCTTTGTTTCCATTCTTTCAAGTCTTTAACCTGTTTCTTTGTTCTTCCTTTCATCTTTCTTTCATTTCTTTTATTTATATGGGTGTTGTTTCCCTGTGGGATAAAGTTTTATTTATGTGTTTTAAATGACTTGAGTTTTAGAAATATACCTTAGAACTTTATATTTAGTCGATTTTCCCTCTTTATCTAATTCATTATTATTGTATTTAAGAGATTCTTCAATGATCAGAGAATATACACTCTTATTCTAGGGATGGAAAAGGTTTAACTTCAATCCATTCCTCAATAATCAGCTGACTTGACAGTTAGAAAGTAAAATTTCCAATATAAGTGTCAATCCAGTCTTCCCTGGTCCTGTATTAGAAAAACAGGAGACTTAGGTTTTTGTACAATTGGCCTTTTAGGTTTAACACTACCCTGCAATAGGGGTTTTGTAAGCAGTTTTATTTTTCTCTGCCTTGAAAATCAAGTGATGTCACCTTTGCTCTTGTTAACTTCCCAAAGTATTCTGAAATACAATTTTGAGAATGAATAATTATACAAAAATAACCCCATTCTGTTTGCACAATCTGAATTAGCTTTGTGCTCAGTCAATTAGGACTCAGAGGCTAACAGAGATTGAATACCTCTCCTGGTGGTATTCTTTAGATCTAAGCACCACTATTGTTTTTTTTTTTTTTTTTTTTTTTGTGAGGAAGATCAGCTCTGAGCTAACATCCATGCCAATCCTCCTCTTTTTGCCAAAGAAGACTGGCCCTGAGCTGACATCTGTGCCGATCTTCCTTTACTTTATGTGGGACGCCGCCACAGCATGGCCTGACAAGTGGCGCGTCGGTGCGTGCCTGGGATCAGAACCCGGGCCACCGGGAGCAGAGCACATGCACTTAACCGCTACGCCACCAGGCCGGCCCCACACTATTGGGTTTTAGTACTGTAGTTCTAACCATTCCAAATCCTGAATTGACTGCCTTCTGGCAGGTAACATTCGCTGTTATTGGAGCATGTAAAGGTACTTTGCATACCTGTCTTCTTTTACCTTATGGAAAAATAAGAGGGAAGATAGTAGCCTAAAGCTAAAGAATTAGATTCTGGAGCATAGTAATTAATGATATTGGTGAGCTAAAAGAGCTCAGGTCTAGTTCCAGTTCTTCTACTATGTGGTTGTGTGAATTTCAACAAACTACCAATCTCCTGTGAGCCCTCAATTTCCTAATCTCCAGCAAGTGGGGATGGGACAAAAATGTTAGCTGAGTAATTTTGTTTTTCTCAAAATTAATCTTATGTAAAACTCCCAAATTTAAAAGAGACCAAGTTAAGCTTGGGGTGGTGGGAGCCGGTGGGGTGGTGGGAATAGGAGCCTCATCTCTGAGCACTAAATTTCTCCATGTATTGTAATTTGAAAGTCACTGGGATAAATAATTTTAAGAACACTTCTAGTTGTAAATGTATCGAAGTCTATCTTGCAGCAGAAATAATCTAAGTTACTTTCAGTAGGGGAATCTGCTTGCTCAAAAACTTCAAGTTAATACTAACCACTCAAAAAAAAAACCTCTTTAGTAAAGGTATAATAAGTGTAGTTTGGCATTTGGTCCTTCTAATCAGGAGGATATTTACTTGGCACTTTCGTAAGAGTGAAGGAAAGAGTAGTGATTTTAACAGTTGTAAAAGTCATCATATGAGCCAGCCCTGAAGGCCTAGCAGTTCAAGTTCAGCGCACTCTGCTTCAGCGGCCTGGGTTTGGTTCCCTGGCGCAGAACCACACCACTTGTCTGTCAGTAGCCATGCTGTGGCAGCAGCTTACAGAGAACTAGAGGAATTTACAACTATACACAACTATGTACTGGGTCTTTGAGGGGGAAAAAGGAAGAAAAGGAGGAAGATTGGCAACAGATATTACCTTAGGGTGAATCTTCCTCTGCAAAAAGAAAAAAAAAAGTCATCATAGCATAATCTTATGTATAAGTTAGATGGCTCATGCAACTTTATCAATGACAAAAAGAAGGCATTATGGCCTTTTTAGTATAGTAATCATATTTATTACTACATGTGACTTATTGGTAGTTTACATAAAGATATGTTTATTTATGCAGATCTTCCTCGACTTATGATGGGGTTACATTCCAATAAACCCATTGTAAGTTGAAAATATCATAAACTGAAAATGCATTTAACACACCTAACCTACTGAACATTATAGCTTAGCCTAGCCTACCTTAAATGTTCTCATAACCTTTGCCTACAGTTGGGCAAAATCATGTGACACAGTCTATTTTATAGTAAAGTCTTGAATACGTCTTACAATTTATTGAATACTGTATTGAAAGTGAGCAACAGAATGGTTGTCTGGGTACAGAACAGTTGGAAGTGTATCAATTGTTTACCCTCGTGATCGTGGGGCTGACTGGGAGCTGTGGCTCGCTGCTCAGCATCACAAGGGAGGATCCTATCGCATATCGCTAGTTCAAGAAAAGATCAAAATTCAAAAAAGTACAGATTCTACTGAATATGTATCCATTTCATGCCATTATAAAGTTGAAAAATCATCAAGTCAAACCATCCTAAGTCTGGGACTATCGGTACATTTGCTTACTGAACTTGCACTATTTGTCCTTACCTAGGCTGACTCATAGGCCAGCTTCATGAAAAGGGAGATTGAAGGCTTCTCCCCTTTCAGGTACAAGTGATTATTATCTACCCAAACAAAGCAAGGAATCAGAAAAAGAAAGGGCAGCTCTGCCAAGACTAACCTTTGCCTCAGACTGTGTGGGGGTAAAGCATTTATTTCTTAGAAGACAAAAAGAGATAAAATGTGTAACATTCAGGCAAGTTGAGGAGTTGCACAATATTCTAACTTTAAAAAGGATCACTTGATTTTCTTTGGAATTTGTTGACTTCTCAGGACATTTGACACTTTTCTTAAGTATAATGTATATTTAAAAATGAACATGGCTAGGTGAAATGAGTCAGACAGAGAAAGACAAATACTGTATAATATCACTTACATGTGGAATCTAAGAAAGCCAAACTCATAGAAACAGAGACTGGAATGGTGGTTACCAGGGGCTGGGGGGTCAGGGAGAAGGGAAGACGTTGTTCAAAGAAGACAAATGTCCAGTTATAAGACGAATAAGTTCTGGGAATCTTACGTACAGCATGGTGATTATAGTTAATAATATTCTGTTATATACTTGAAAGTTGCTAAGAGAGTAGATCTTAAATGTTCTCACCACAGAAAAGAAATGATAATTATGTGGTGTGGTAGAGGTGTTAGCTAATGCTATGGTGGTAATCATTTTGCAATATATAAGTGTATCAAATCAACATATTGTACACCTTAAATTTTCACAATGTTGCATGTCAGTTATATCTCAATTAAACTGAAAAAAATAAAATTGGGGAATTTGGAGGAATTTACTAAAAAAAAAATCACTATGATTAAAGTGACTTGATATCCATACCCTAATTTGGAATCGCAGATCAAATTTACCTCACACTCTGCCCACTCCATAAACATTAGAAAATTGAGGGATGATTAAAAATCTGTGCCCACTCTCTTTATACTGCTTATAGTTTACTCTGGATAAACTTTCAGCACCATTTGCTGTGCATTTGTTTCTTGAATTTATGTGTTGACAATGCATGAAATAAAATATTTCAGATCCTTCAGAAAAACTTTACAACCTAACCACAGAAGAGTTACCAGCCTTCAACAATCATTCACTGAATATAAGTCAGACTACCCTGGATTTCCTTAAGACCTCACGTGCAAGGAGCCCCTGTGGAGCTGAGGAACCGAGGTAGGTTAAGTCTGCAGCTTCTGTGTGAAGATAGTGCATAGTAAAAATTTTGACAAACCCCAACCAATTATCTTTACTCTATGAAGAAATATTGTCCTCATGTGTGTACTTTCTATGGCCCTTCTTTGTAAAATGTTTGGGTCCTTTGCTGACCTATTATCAGGATTTAGTAAAAGGCTTATGAAGGTGTTAGTTTAATGTGAAGAGATAATTCTCTGCTGTACAATGTGTGTCAGAAAAATGCAAAGACATTTGGAATTTAATAATCCTTCAGCATTTCTTCTTATATTGAAAGACAGTTTCCTTACTTGCGTTAATTAACCTAATAAATTCCATAAATATGCGTTAATGGACTCTTACTCAATGTGAATAAAGTTTTCAGAATAGAATATTGAGAAGTTGCTTTCTTAAAATTGAGTCTAGATTGTTAATAATAGCATATTTTAATTTGTATCATTTCATTCTTTCCTCACATAAGGTGAGAACATTTAGGGATGGTGATCAGTTTATAGGGAACATAGGTTATACCAATAAATGCTTCAGAAAAGTAGTCTACCATGTCAGACTACTATTGGCATACTGGCATTCCTTGAAAAAGGAGGAGGAGGGTTCTTTCTAGAAGGACTAAGATAAATGTAAAATACAAATCCATTGGATTGTAAATTCCTTTGAGTGGTTTCAAGTCTAATATTGCAATAAAGGGGAATCAAGAGTCTCTTACTCTGTCTTTCTGAAAGCGGAAACCATTTAGCTGTGGTTGTTGGATTTTTGCATTTCTAACACCACTTACATTTTTAAAAAGAAGGATCAATATAAAGTCGCTATTTTTTCCGTTAAAAAGTCGTTAAAAACAAAGCAACTAAACCTTCCACATCCTCTCACCATCAGTTCATAAAAGAAAGGACATTTAATACTAAAACTATAAGGGGAACATACCAACAGAATAAAGCACAGTTCTTTAACATTAAAAATGTCATGAAAATGTCATGAAAAAGTCATTACTTTGTCCTTATTTTCTCTTCTCTTCTTAGACCAGTGAAAATTTTTTATCACAATTAGATCTACACTGATCCACAGACCCAAGTTTAAGCAACTGCTAATTTAGCCTGTGTTGGGCTTAAAAAATAACCCAGAGAACAGTTACATCCATCACAGGGTGAAGTATTTTATGTTACTTAGTGGCATACACGGGCCGAAAATCTAGATAACTTGGACCAAAACACCTGAATTCTGCAGGCTCCTCTCTGTTCCGCCACTCTGGCTCTTTTCCCAAACTTCAGACACCTATGTGCTAGAGCTTCCAATGTTCCTCTCCACAATAAAATGCAACAAAATAGAATAAGTAATTGCTGTCATTAATTTCAGTTTTGGCATATCTTGACTGGCTATCCACATCGTCCTAATTTACTGTACATGAAAGAGGTGATTTATCTGGCAGTCTATTCGTTGGGATTCTATTAAACAGCCAATGGAATGATGAATGTTCTTAATGATGACCCTGAGGCTCTGCAAGTTTTTGAAGTGCCTTCTGAATCATCAATGAAAGACACAACCAGAGACCATAAAATCTTCTCTCCTTGGTTCCACTGTGGCTTCATTTCTTGGGAGAGGGAGAATGATGATAATTTTTCATTAAAAGGAGGCTTGGTATATTGGGCACATTGAGAATTATGGCCCCAGGCTGAGACAGCCTGCTCACATCTGCCTGTCTCCAATGACTTCAACGTATGTAGTATTGATCAGAAGATAAATGAAGAGTTGAAACCTGGTCGTGTATATTGTGTATTGATCTTTTAATGTATTTCCAGCTCTTCTGAAAAAGATACCGAAATTCAGTCTTTGCTGACACTTTCTGAGAGCAGCACAGATGAGGAGCAAGAGGATTTTCTTGACAAGCAACAGGTCATCACACTGCCGTGGTCCAAGAGCCCCTAATGATCATTTGCTCATTACTGCTTCCATTGTATACCCAGAGTAACGCAAACAACCGAAAAAAGTAACCAAGTGATTACCTGTCCAGGAGATTTTGATTATTAATGTCTCTGATATTTCAAGGTTTGCAGACTAATAAAAGTTACTGAAATTATAAGTTTAAGGGCTTTTTCTTCCAAATGATATATTGTATGTCAAACACTAATCTATATTGCAGATTATATTAGTAAAATTTGGTGAATTTTAAAAAATAACAGTTATAACTGTGTCTATAGAGTGTACCATAGAATAGAACATGATTATATTTAAAGTAATATTTGGTTGTTAAATTATATTTTGAATAATTATGTCATCAATAAGAGTGTACATTTGACAGCAAAGTCGTACTTGGCAGTATCATTAATTGAGCCTGGAATCCATTTTTTACTTCGGTAATTACAGTTTTTTTTCTGTTAGTGTTTTTGACATTTATAGAAGTTCTGGTAGCTTCAAAAGTTGCTGCTAGAAGACAAAAAGAGGACCCCAAATAAAGTGGACAAAATGCTTGTCATTCTCTGTTCTGGTAAAACACAGAAAAGATTCCCAGAGCATTTTTTGGGGGGAGAGTCAGTATAATGGTTAATTTTGTGTGTCAACTTGAGTAGGCTATGGTACCCAGGTATTTGGTCAAACATTATTCTAGATGTTTCTGCAAAGACATTTTTTAGATGAGATTAACATTTAAGTCAGTAGAATTTGAGTAAAGCTGATTACCCTCCATAATGTGGGTAGGGTCTCATCCAATCAGTTTGAAGGCTTTAATAGAAAAAAGATTGAGGGACTCCAGAGAAGAGGAAACTCTACCTTCAGACTGCAACATCAACTCTTCCCTGGGCCTCTAACCTGCTGGCCTGCCCAACAGATTTTGGATTTGTTAGCCCCCCACAATTGATTCTCTTTCTCTGGAGAACCCTGACTACTACAGTCATTTTGAAGGACTATTGTGATAGCCAAAGAAAATAACACATATGGAAGTGTTTTGCTAGTCTTGGGTAGTAGTAGATCCTGGGATCAGTGGTCCTCAAGGTTTTACATGATCTTGTAACTCAAGGACTTCAAAAAGAGCAGAAGAAGACATGGGGGATAGTTTTATAGATATCATTTTGTGACATTTTAGGACAATTTCCCCTTAAGGAGTTTGTTGACTTATCAGAAAAACATCCTTGCATGTTGGTGATGCCATCACCACAGCATAGTTATATCTCAGGGTTCAAACTCCTTTGTCTTTTCCATAATTCTGTGTAGTAACTCCTTATACAAGACTAATGGTTGTTTAGTGTAAATTAATCTTTGATACTTTTTCCGTGGCATCAAACACATCGTCTACTGACAGGGTGGAAAATGATGATGAAAAGACCGATAGCCGTTTCTATGTCTTTTAATATAAAAATCTCCTTTATCAAAAGTGATTGACATAAGAATACAATAAGCAATCAGGAAAGCCAATCATATCATCAGAATAGAATTTTTCAAAAGACATATCTTAATATTGAGTGTGATTTCTCAGTCATTTTTACCATCCTCTGAGCACTGCCACTTCACAATCCCACAGAGACACGGGGAGTCACCCTTGAATCTTCATCATTTGTGTCAAAAACTCTCTGGCGCCTTGTTCTGAGGCTGCTAGCTTTCTGAATTTTAGTATCTGTAGTTAAAATGGGGCTTGCCTGTTCACCTGTTAAGATAGGAAAAAATGTTATTTTCCTTTCTAGCATGTCTGCTCAGGTTTAGTTTCTTGACTCTCCCTACCCTCCTTTGCTCTAAGACAACATCTTTCTTTTCCCGTCTGATGAGGAGGAAAATTGTTCCTCTGGGTGCAATTTATAAAACTCCAGTGTTTTTCTCAGACAAAGTGGGAGGAAGTGTTGTCCTCTTCTCATTAGGGAAGTAGGACCGCTACTGCTTCTGTGTATTCAGTCATAGCTTGAGCTCTTATGAACTAGCTCAGAAAGAGATTTTATAAGATGCCATTACCTTTACAATATAAGAATTTTGAGATGAAAATTAAGCTGGTAATTAGTTGTCATCAGTGCATTTCTGGCCAGAATTTGAGGGGAAGAGTGTACCATTGACATTGTCATTTGACTTCCAACATGACATGGAAATTAAACAGGAGGATCCTCTGTGGCAGAGCAGAGCAGACCCCCTTCTGCCTTTATTTGCTTCCCATAACCACACATTTAGAAAAGTTCCTTAATTCCTTTGCCATTAGTCTAATGAGGAAATAAAAACTAAATAAGATTAGAGGCTTTGCCTGAAGCAGCTTCAATGTGTTCTCTCATTTTGAAGCTCAAGCTTAAAATCTCTTTTAAAAGCAATCACTTAGTTCTGACTGTGGAATTGAGAGAATTATAGACGTTCAGAAAAATCACAACTGGACTCCTAATACTAGAGTGAATACTGTACCTCTAGCAACTACTGGACAAATGATCACAGGATTTTGCAGGCATGTTGGTATTTAGTAGTTTATACTCAGACTTGTCTAGTGATGTAATAGCCATATGAAATTCTATGATTTTTACAGCTTTGGACATGCACATGATGGAAACAAATTGACATGAAATTATATTTGATAGTTTTAATATATTGTTTGATATTCGTTGAAGTCATTCACATCTAGTGCACTCTGAGTATGTCACACAACACAGGCCAGTGGGGCGCACTACCCATAAGACCCCTTATTGCTCTGCCGTATATATGAGATGCACAGAAAACTTTTCTTCAACAAATGAATGTCACAAAATGGCTCCATCTCTGTATGAGGGCACTCACATATTTTCAACAATGCCTTGATTCAGGAAAAACAGTTCTCTGTCCCTATGATTCAGTTGTTGGAAACATCTTGAACAAGGCTTATCTCATCTTGGTTTTGGCCACATGCTATTTCTCATCTCTAAGTTCTCAAAATGTACCTCTCAATGATACTTTCTCTAATTTTTATCTAAATTAATTCTCTTTGTCCCTTTTCCTTTATTCTTTCTCATGGCATCCTACTTTTTACTTTATAGCACTTATAGTTATTAACTTATTTGTTTGTTTTTGAAAGTATGTCTCTCAACTAGACTGTGAATTTCAGTAGAGCACGGGTTATGCCTATTTTGTTCACCACTGTACACTGATGCCTGGCTCAGACTGGGTGGTCATTAGTAATGAATGAATGAATACATGTGCAGGATTCAGCTAATAAGCCATCTTTTCCCAAGGGAAGACAGTATGATATATGTAGTGAGAGAAACACAGATTATCAGTTTACACTATTTACTAGCTGGCAGATCACTTATTTGAATGTGTTTCTTCATCGTGAAATGGAGAAAAATATACTGACTTTACTTAGCTCAAAGGAATGTTAGGAGAATCAAATGCAGTGATGAATGCAAAAATACTTTGGGAACTGGAATGTGCTGTGTCATGCTTATTATCATTACTTTTCATGACTTTATGCTGCAATCATTAAATATATAGACAAATTAATGGATGGGTCAATTAGTGAATTTAGGATCAAGTTGACATAAATAATCCACAAAAATCACTCAATATTAAAAGCAGAGAATGCTTTCAGTGAGTTGGACAATTAGACTGAATGATGTATAAAGCTGATGTTTATGTTGAAAGCTAAATATCTACATTTACTTTATTAAAAATCTTTCTGAAACATTGTTCCCCATGTTTATAGATTTCTTATATCATATTTAAATTCAGAGCTTTTAAATATTAAAATTGGTCTGGTACTTTATAAACACCCTGTGCATCATATTTCCAGAAAGGAGAAATTTTAAACACATACTATTTATACCTCCCGAAATCTGCTTTCATAGGATATTCTAGTTCATCATAATTTTCATCCCTGGTTATTTATTACTAGCCACATTTGCATGAAAACAATCTTTATTTCCTCAGAGTTCATCTGTGCCTGTAGTTTATCCCCCACCTAAAGTCATAATTCTTTGTTAGTGACACCCTGATTGTTTGCTGGGTAAATGATTATGATGTTGCAAACAGGATTATGACTTTAGCTAGGGAATAACCAGCAGGCATAGATGAACTCTAAGGAAATAAAGATTCTCCTCTTTTAATGCAAATGTCTTCCATAGTTAAAGGAAGGGAGAGAATATTCCTACTGTTCTCCATGAAGTGACAGTTATGTTTAAAATGAAAATAATTAATTGATTGATGGGGTTATCTTGTGTTTCTTTTTTCAAATACGTATAGAATATACACTAACAGTTATGGAAACATAGTTCTGAAAGGGATCTCTGGATGCTCTCACTTCTGCTAGAAGGCAACAATATGTGTATTGCTTTCTATCCAGAGAACAAATATACATTATTCTAAATACAAATACTTAGAAAGATTTCCAAGAGGGGAAACGTACCTCCTCTCTATTTTGCAATTAACCAAACCTTGTATATTCAACGTAAGTTAAGGATGAAAGTGGTGTTTTAGGGTAAATTTTGATATAATTTCACATTTTTTAGGTAATTGTCATGTTTTTATAGGATAACGGTTTTGTTGTTGTTTATTCAAACAACAGCAGACTTCTAAAACAGCTTCTGTACTTAAAAATGAGACCTGCATGTGCAGGTGGGAGATGAACAGATGCACATTTTGTTTTTCAAGAGTAATCATCCCCTTTACTTTCTCCTCTGACTTCCTATGCCATAGCCCTGGAAGAATGTCTTGTAACTGAGGCTACTGAATCAGTTAGAATTTGGTTTAGTTTTGTATTACAGGAAACACCAAATAACAGTGGAGTAACATAGAAGTTTATTTCTCTTGTATGTAAAGTCTGGGAGGAGGCACTCAAAAGCTGAAATGGCAGCTACCTCTTACTATGTCGTTTCCATCCTCAGGGTCACCACATTGTCCAAGGTGGTTGTAGATCTCCAGGCGCCTGAATTCAAGGCATCAGGAAAGGGAAAAATGGAGAGAGCATAATAGGCACCTCACAGCTGAGGCAGCTTCCTTTAAACCAGTCTTCCTAGAAGTCTCACACAACACTTCTGCTTACATCTTATTGGCCAAGACTTAGCCATGTCTAGATGCAAAAGATTTCGGAAATGTAGTCACTTAAGTGGGCACATTGCTGCTCAGAATAAAATTGGGGTTGTGTTGCCAGGGAAGATGGGGAGAGTGGATACTGAAGGCAACTGACATCTGTGTCTCAGCCTCTCATGTTATCCTCATTACTGATCCACAGCTGCTTGCTTTCAGAATATATGCATTTTGCAGTTAATGTGGTTGGAAATATGTGGTAGAAACCAACCTTTAGAGATTTTAATAAGGCAAATTTAAGAGACACTGCTATACTTAAACCACTCCATTTCTTGTATAAATAGTTCCTCTTTTTTAGTCTGAAAGACATACTTCAGTTACACAAACATAGACCTCATCATTATTCAGCTTCACGTTTTCACCTTAGGACTTGAAACGTGTTCCACATCTCTCTAAAGTTCAGTCTTTGGGCTAATGCCCAAATCCAGTCTGCTTTGGCAAAGACTTTCAATGCACTCTGTTAAAAATACTGTGATATGAAATATTTGTCTTAAATGAATGTTCCAATATTAGGGTATGTTGAAACCTATGATGTTGAAAATTTTGACGAGAATACACAGAGAACAAATATAAAATAGTTTCTTCTTATAGGAATATTGAATATTAGTATAGTAGAGCCAGAGGTTACAGAGTGTCTCAGAGATAAAGCCTCACGGTTGTATTTCCATATAGCAGTGCTTAAATCCTTCATGGTCCATGTAAAAATGAGAGATTAATTGCTTTCAAACTGAGTTCTGGGGACTCTTAGGGTTTCTTGATCTGGGGAAGGAATATAAAGGGGGACTGAGTTGCTCAACAAAAGAATTTGTGCTTGGATTTTTTTATATAAAGAGATTCTTTGTAAGGCAAGAAAATTCTGCCACAAAAGTTGGAGATCAGTGCCCTAGAGTCCTAGAAGATCCCTGGGCCCCTTCTCAGGCTGGTATTCTGGGATTTTTGTTATCACAGAATGTTATATGTTGTTAAGTGACTGGATTTACATCTGCTTGCTGTAAAACCAGACTCCCAAGAACCACGGAAAGAAGATAGTTTCTCCTCTTCAATTCATTGAAAGTTATCCAAAAATTATCCAACTTTAGGCATCCATATTTCTGACTTCTAGGAAGATATTTTTTTCTTCAAGTACAGAAACCTACTCAAGATACTGAAAGTAAAGTGGGTTTATTTTAGTGAGAAGGGGAATTGTATGAAAATCCAAGAATAGAAACAATAGGAGAGCTGGCCTCACAGGAGTTTAGGGTTCCAGGACCTGAGGCAGCTCTCCCTCAGGACACTCACGGGTCCCTACTTTTTGGAGCATATTAGCTCTATTTTTTCCCTACTGTCTCACTTCTTATGTTCACTCATACTTTCTGCTTATGCCCAAGGATTTAATTTATTATGGTTCACTCAGGCCTCTAACTGCTCACAGCCTCGCTCTCAGCTCTCCTCAGGCAGCTAACTGTTTCAGTCCCGTGAATTGGTTTTTCAGTTCTAAATCCAGAGAGAGAAGTTGGATTGTCCAGTTTATATTTTAAAGCCAGGCAACATGATAGCCTAAGGAGGGCCCAGGGCTGGGTCAGACTCAAACAGTTGTTGCCAGGCCACGGTGAGGGAGGGAGAGAGAAGAACAATTTGTTATAAGACAGGGCTTCTGCATCTCAGCAGGCCCAGGGCTATGATTCAAGGGAGTTTTTAAAAAGTTAAGTGGATCTGATATGCCATCAACTTCTCTGAAAGACCCTTGGGGAAGGAACTAAGTGTCAAAGAGAGAAGGTTTATAGGACAGAGCTCTAAATGTGGGGATGGGTATGAGGAGATGAGGAAGGGGACAGTAAAGGAAAGGGTATTAAGGGCTGGTGGCATGTCAGGACCACCCTAACTGTATGGGAACAGTGCAGGTGGTACGTCCGGTCTCAAACAGCACTAACCTGAAATGCAGGTGCTCTTACTAGACTTCCTCAAGGCCATCCTCTCACATGTGACTCCAGTGTAAATACTGCTCTATTCTCAAAGAGCCATCGCTGGAAATGAGTAACCTGGAGCTTCATTCTAATTTTGTTCTCTAATGTCCTCATCATCGACACTTTTTCATTTCCAGGACTGATCTATTTGACAACTATGAAGGGAAATTTCACACCGAATTCCCCTCAGGGCAGAGTTTCTCTGGAGGTCTTGGCAGACTTTCAAAAGCCATATGACAAATGTGGCAGGTGCCTTCCCTTGGCTTGTCAGGCATCGAGGGCCAGATGATTCTGACGGGAGCTCAAGCCTGTCTCACACAGATTCCCCTTGATTGGTTCTTGAAATGGCCCCATTTTCTTCTTTATAGAAGAAGAACTAAACCTCAACCAGATGCTTGTGATTAAAATAGGGATAATGATAATCGAACTTTTATCAAGGATATGTCTCCTCCTGCTATCAGATAAATGCCAAGGTGAAAATGAGCCAGTTACCTGCAAATAAACATTGTGCTGGGGGTGAATGGTTTATTTTGCAAATTTGAAACAATTATACTTTGACAGCATCACTCTCCTCTCAAGATTTTAGGTTTATTATAACATCATTAAAAACACATTTAGTTGGTATTAGTGAAACACATCATTGCACTGTTATGTAAAAGACAGTTTGACATACAGCTAGTCAAAAACAGTCTCAATTTAATTTTCCATATTTCTAAAATATATTTTCTGTCTTTTCATGAATAAAAGTATCGAATTCACTGAGACTTCTTTGAATAGATGAAATTTTATTTTCTTTTTCTATAAACAAGAATGATAGACTATAACCATACCAAATGGCCAATTCTTTATTGTGTGGTATTTCCTGTTCTAGAATGTAAAAATAGAAATGCTCCAGTTTTTTAATTAGATTTACAGAAATTATTCTACTACACCAGTCAACGTAAATGCTACCTCAGAAGAAGAAATGTGTTTTTGCATTTTCTTTATGGAATCTCAACTGTGCAAAGTTTAAATCCAGGTTAAGCATGTAGTTTCTTGGAATAAATACCTTTTGGAATACCCACCACAGATTTGCTGGGAGATTTGTTTATAAAGGAGGTAGAATTCCCATCTCTTGTTCAATCCACCTCTTAGAGAGAGGACAGCATACTGTTATATCTTCCATTGAAAAATAGTTATATTTCAACGCATACCCTCTTTAGCCATTCCCCTCACAATCATTTTTGCTCCCTCCATAGTAAATTCCTGAAAAGAGATGCCTATATACCACTTCCATTTCCTTACCTCCTGTGTTTTCTTTGACCATGAAATTAGGCTCTTGTTCTCACCATTTGACCATGATGTTCTTCTCAGTAGCGACCTCTGTATTTCTCAGAGCTCATCTTAGCCTCTCAGCATCATTTGATGTGGTTGTACTCCATCGTCCTTGACACCGTTCTTCAGGTATC
The DNA here is from genome assembly GCF_020826845.1 of Diceros bicornis minor. Lineage (NCBI taxonomy): Eukaryota > Metazoa > Chordata > Mammalia > Perissodactyla > Rhinocerotidae > Diceros > Diceros bicornis. Next base: position 54,290,259 of record NC_080754.1, read on the forward strand.
CTTGGGGACACCACACTCTCATGATTCCCTTTTTATCTTACTGACAGCTCCTTCATAGTGTTGTCTGAAATTTCTTCTCCTTTTTCCAGCTTCTACATGTCAATGTGCTCAGGGCACAATCTTGTGACCTCTTATATATTTATCTCTCTAAGTGATCCTATCCAACCTGAAATACATAATTTCACCTTAAAAATCACTCGTTGACTCCAGATTAAGATAGTGTCATGCCCAAAACAGAACTGTGGATTTTTCTTTGCAAACTGGCTCCTCCTTTGGTCTTCCCCGGTTTTTAAATGACGGTGCTGTTCACCTAATTGCTTGGGCCAAAGACACTACGAGTCACTTTTGAACCTTACTCTTGCTCACAGGCTCATATCCATTCTGCAGTAAGTTCTGTTAACTCTACTTTAAAACATATCCTGAAAATTGCCCCTTCTAACTGCCCCCTCCACCACTCCCACCTAACCCAATTCACTCCTCTCACACTTGACCCAATGTCTCTTCTTCACAAAACAGCCAGAATTATCTTTTAAAAATGAAGATCAGATTGTGTGCCTCCACAATGCAAACTCCTCCACTGGCCTCACTTTACAGTTAGAAAGAAAGCTGGAGTTTCCCGAAGGCCACCAAGGCCTCATATGATCAGGCCCCTACCTATCTCTAGGGGCTCATCACCTGCCCCTCTTCCTTGAGCTCACTCTGCTGTGAGAACACCGGCCTGCTTGTTGTTGTAAAAAGGTTCTAGCTTTAGGAGCTTTGCACACACTTTCCCTTCTATAACGCTCTCCCCCCTAGATCCTTGCGTGGCTCCCCCTCTTCAGGTTCAGGTCTCATCTCAAATCCCTCTCAAAGAAGTTTCATTGGCCACTATTTCTAAAGGAGCCATATACCTCTTCACTCCAGCCCCTTACACGTTAACTTTTCCCTCAGTATTACTACAGCAAGCATTTGTTCACCTTTGTACTAGTATTGCCTATAAGCTTCCTGAAAGCATAGGCTGTGTCACTCATAACCATGTTACCAGTGTGTATCTGGCATGAGAACATTTATTAGTAAATATCATTATTCATTAGCGAATCTTGATTAAATGAAGGAATGTGTTTTCTTTGCAAAGGTCTGTAGAGAGAGCAGTTGGTAGGAAAAACTTTCTGCGGTACTTTCATAACATATATTGAGAACTTTAATGTATTGTAAGCATTTTTCATCACCTCACAACGACCCCACATGGTAAGTACTATTCTTAGCCCCCATTTACATAAGAGGAAATGGAGGAACCAAATGATTAAATAATGTGCCCAGTGTTCCCAGGCTGGTAAGTGAGGATACTGGATTACAAATATAGACCTTCTGATTCCAGAGTCTATTTGCCAACATGTTACTACAATACTTACTTTCTCCTTCTTCCCACTTCAGTAAACTTTTAAAAGGTAGTTTACTTTTGATTTATGGAACAGATCTTAACTTTAGGTGTAAGGGTTGGATCTAGGGGTTTTAGTAAAATATATGAATATAGCATTATTATAGGGAAGTCATAGTTTAATTCTTAAAAATGTGTTTCCTTGAAAAAAAATTTTTTTATATCCTACATTGCCTTGAACCTAATAGATATTCAATAGCTCTCGGCTGAATAAAATATCAAAAGCAAAATCTAGATATGTGATAATATTTATACTCTTCGCATTACAGGGTCATTTTTCTTCCAAAGGTGGAATATATAGTTTTGTCAATGGACAGGAGGTGACTGGTGGGGAGGCTAAAGTGAGCAGGCAGCCTTTTTGTCCTTGGCTGTAGGCTTAGGTACCACTTGGATCATCAGATTTCCTAGTACGTCTGCTCACAAAGCAATTCTATGAGGCACCTCATTTATACCAATAGTCAGTATCATCCACCTAATAAACATTTTTGACAATCCATTATATGCTAGGTCCTGAAGTAGGCTTTGAGGCATCAATGAATAAAGTATGAATCCTGCCTCAAGGAATTTATGGTCTGATAGAGAGGATAGACACACAAATAATTGCGCTATGAATGCAGATTGACCTCGCCTCTATGAGATTTGTGTTATGGAAGGCTTCACAAAAGAAGTGATGTTCAATTGGGTCTTGAGAATGAGTTAGATTTTGTCATCTCAACCAAGATAGTTGGGTGGGGGGTGAAAAGCATTCCTGGCAAAAATTATGTGGCAGAAATAGCTTACATATAGAGGGAAAAAATTGTCTTTGGAGGTTTCTCATTAATAAATTCATTAATTATCATTCAGTTCTGTATTCAGGCAAGTTATAGGCTGAAGATGGAAGGTTCTAAATTTCCACGTGCTAAGGTTAATGTTTGACATCAGGGATCAGTATATTCTTCTAAGCTCTAGGGTCTTGACATTCTATCCCAGAGAGACAGAAAGCAATAGAGTCTATTTTTCAAGTTATACATTAAGTAGTGATGACAGGATGGAAAAAGAACACGGGAGGCCTCCGCTGATACATGAGAACAACATACATGCAGCCATACATAGCAGGGGTATGTCATTCAGCATAACAACAATGCTCTTCTTTGCCTTCTCAAATTCCTGAAAGAACAGTCATCACCAGAGACCTCTAGTAAAATGAGTGATGAGGTCATGGATTGTCTTCCTTTTTGATTTTGTGGAAGATGGGAAGCATTATCTGCACTGTTTGTTGAGATGTTTATCTCCTGCATTGCCATATGCAGCTTAGATTCAACATAGAGAAAAATATTTTGTCAACGTGCTTGAAACTCTGCTCCATGAAGCACTGGTGGTTCCAAGAAGACCTGTCAGGATGGAGGGCATCAGGGAGCAGGGTTGTGATCCCTACACAAGTTTCAGTCACACAAACTCTACTTCTGTCTCTTCCTTATCACTCCTTTGTGTAAGACTTTTCTCCACCAAAGATTTCTCACCTAAAATGTTTAAATAGCACTATTCCAGTTCTAAGTGCACTATAATGATGAATGAGTCCTTCTTAGGACTGTTATTTTAATTGAGTGGAATAGCACTGTGTACATGCTTAATGTAGCATAATGCACAAATTGATAAGATGGACTGTGAAGCACCTTGTTTTGGAAAAACTCAGCCTGACTCAGAAGCTGTCATTGTTCTGATGGTGCACTTTTATTTTATCAATTTAAGAAACACTTTAACTTTGTAGCCTCTAGTTCTGATGCAAAGAGTTTAAGAGGAAACCTCTTAATGTGTGAAGTGACTCTACAACCTATTTTCATTCACTCATTGTTGTAAGAAGCTGAACAAATAAGAGAGACTTTTAAAGTCTTTTCATTTAAGAAGTACTCAATGTCAGAAGATTTTTTTCTATTTTTAGAGTGTTTGAAGATGTTTTTGGGGTGGACTTGTAGAGGTCAGACGGTCTAGGGCCTAGACCTAGACCAAAGACTTATTCCCTTGGTGGGATAGGCATAGGGGTCAGGGAAAGAGCCATCATCCAGCTATAGGCAAGGAGAGTAGACACACTGGAAATGAAGGGGAGGAGCAGTTAGCTCACCCCCTGCCTTCTGTCTGGTATTCAGTACAGTAAATGCAGTAAGATCAAGGCAGGACCACAGCAAGAGAAGATCAAGGGTATTGAAGAGATGATTGAAACAGAGCTCAGGAACAATGAGATACAAGGAGGCTTGGTCAGAGAATTAGGTTGAAATCCATTTCTTAGCTTGAGGTCTCTGGGATATGCAGGAAGCGGTCCCTGAAGAAGCTTCAGGGAATTTATGAATCCTATGAAATTGTAAGCTTACACGATTTTGTACTGTGGAAAGAGTCCACCGCTTTCTTTAGAGTTTTAAAGTAGTTCACATCTGAACAAGTTTCAGGATTGCCGTATGGGACCCCAGATTAGATTGGACTGAGGCCAAGGTAGACTTGATGCTGAGATATCTGAATAACAAACTGCTTCCCAAGGGAGGATATGAAGGGACATAGAATGTGTGTAGGATTCAGCCTACAATGTATTTGATCCTGTGTAAGCACATAATAGGTTCTGGCTCTCAGGAAACTTATATTCTGGTAGGGTAGTCCAAATATAAAGAAGATAAGTAATTACAGATTGTGATTAGAGACATAAAATAAGTAAGCAGGATTCTGAGATTGCATTTGTTAGGACAGGCTGAGTTATGCTTCAACAGCAAACTTTCCCCTAAAATTAGTGGATGAATACAACTCATGCCATACATCCATTGCTGGTTCGCTGAGGCTATGCTCCACATAACTGTTATTTGAAGATGTAAGCTGATGAAATCTCTCCCATGTGGAACATTGTCAGTTACTATGGCATGGGGAAAGAGAGTGAAGCAATCAGACACTCCCTCTTTAAACTTCTGACCGGAAGTGACACATGTCACTTCCATTCATATTTCTTTGCTTAAAGAAAGAAAAAGAATGATTGGGAGGCTGCTTGAGATAAGGTAGTCAAGAAAGTCTTTTATGAAGAGGTGATATTTCAGCAGAGATCTGAAGGATAAGAAAAAGCAGGCCATGTGAATAAGAGAATGAGATGAGGAGAGGAAGAAGGTTCTAGTCAGAGACAACAACAGACAAGGGCAAGAGTGAGCTTGGAATTTTCTAGGAACATACAGAAGATTGGTGTCAACTAAAATAATAGCGAGTAGAGGAGAGTGGTTGAAAGTGAGGCCGAAAATGCAGGCTGATATTTGCATTTCATTTTAAGGGCAATAGGAGGCCATTGGAGGGTTTTAAGGAGTCAATTGACATGATTGAATTCAGAGTTCAAAGAGCTCACTCCTGCTTCTCTTTGGAGAATTGATTATTGCGGGGCAGGACTATAAGTGGGAGAATGGTTTACAGTCTATATATCTATACTAGTCCAGGGAAGAGTTGATGGTGGGCTTTGCTGGATTTAGACCAAAATATAGTTGGGTTACTTTATTTACTGAAGACTTTATGGCCCTTGTTTAAATCCAAGAATGGTGACAATAGTTTCTCTATACAACCACTTCTAAAGCCTGGAGGGCAGGGATTCTCAGTCCTCACACACAGCTACCTGTAATTCCACTTTTTAGGACACTGAGTAGCTTCCAGGGGAGTTGTACCTGGGATTAACTCATGCTTTTGTGAGTTAATTGCCAATAAATAAGAAGTACTAGGAATGAGGGGGCCCTTTCCGTGGAATCTGGGATGGATGAGCTAAGATAATCCTATAGCCTCTGTTCTTTCTTTTACTTCAAATAACATCATGGCCCTTAATAGTTCATTCATTCACTCATTTTCCCACTACGTTCTAAATGCCTGGGATGTCTGAGGCATTGTTCTGGACACAGATAGTCAAAGATAAAGAAAATACTTTCCTTTCCTCAGTGATCTTACAGTCTACTGTGTGTGTGAGAGAGAAACAAGGACACAGATAATGATAAATATTCTGAGATTAGATTTACTGTTCTGAACAGATTTTCTAATAATTTGTCAAAAGATTATGTTGCTGAATGCTGGCTCTTCCCCAGTGGTCCTCACCTGCTAGGGACAACGATGATTCCAGCCCTCCTTGGGTCACATGGGTCTCAGGAGATGAGCCTTCTCACAACACTACAGATTAACTAGTCTTTGCTTACAAATCACGAGAGAGACATTGTGTCATCACTTGATTATACCCAGGAGTCCAGAAAAATGCTATAATGGCATTTTACTAGCCCATAACAAAAAAAAAAATGGTATTTATGTGGAGATAACAAAAAAAATGTTATTTATGCGGACATTACAAAAGACCTATTATTATATGTATTAGTGATATGTCCAGACCTAGGCCTGGTGATATTGCTGTTGCAGAAAGTCACCTTACACTGAAAAATCAGGAAGTCTTTGAAAATCTGGCTTCAACTGTTTCATTATTATTATTATTTTATTGTTATTATTGCTATTATGTAGCAATGTTTGGCCCCTCCAGTGGGTTTTTCACCAAGTTCACTGGAAGCGCTGCTATGTAAGGTTGTGCAGTTTATGCTGGATCAAGGGGAGGAGTCTGGATTAAAATCCACCTTGTACTCTGCTTGACGAGCCATAGTCCCTCATGAGGGATCTACATCCGCCTGGATATCTTTTTGTATTGAAAGGTGTCCTCTAGGTAACTGGGACCTGTTCACCTGAATTCAGGCAACAAGAACGCTTGGTCTGAGTAATAGAGCACTCGAAAACCTCCTGTGTCCCATGAAATCCCGAGTGTGCTTTCTGGATCCTCAATCCAGAAGAGGATCCCAGCTGATGAGGTACCTTGGTGACACAGAGAGTGACTCCATTCGAATGGGTTTCAAGCGTGAATAGAGTGCCTGATGCCTTGATGAAATTGGTCTTGACTAAGGCGATAGTTTGAGTAGGAAGATGTGAGGTGTAGAGAGATATGGAAGACATCCAAAGCCACCCTGATAGTCAAGTCGGTCTTGATGACCAGTGACATGATTATGGTCCAAGCCAGATTAATCTCCCATTTATTCATCATATAGTGAGGGCTTAGTCTCCGTGTTTTTCAGCAGTTGCAAAACAAATGAAAGCCCATCATCAAGGTCTTCAGGGTCTGTATTATAGCTGGAGTCAGGGAATATGTTAGCGCCATCTTGTTCTTCCTTACCCTCTTTTATCCCGTATGTAACATAGGAACAGTTATTCCTACCATTTGTGAGGATGGGAAAACAAGAGAAACTGTTTTCCTTTTGCAAAGTGCTCAAAATATAGCAGGTATTAACAAACTTAAGAAGTGATGTTGAAGCAATGCAGAGGGAAGATGCAGTAGTGGCAGCGGCAGTAATCATACCATGAAACTCGGTTTTCAGCTGGTGCCCTGTTTCCCTCTGACAGCTGGTTAAACTTAAACTTGGTTCAAATCCCAACCCCTCATCTTTATGAAAGCCCACCATTTCTCCAGTTTCCTGGAATTTGCAGCCTCATCCTTCTCTTTGTGTTTATTCCATATCAACATATATCCTTTCAGTTCCACTTGCTCAGTTGCAACTGTGGAAGAACCACACTGCTTTCCTCAAGAAGTCTTCTTGCATCCAGACTTATCTGGAAGGCTGCCATCTTGCTAAAGATTTCTTTTCGGGGGAAAAGTGGATGTACATTTTGTGGAGGATATCATATCTCTTTTGGTAGAAAGAAGGGAATATTAGGCTAGACTGGCAACAGCTTGGTGTGATGGACAAGTAAGAGAGCAGTGGAAGATGGCTGTCTAGTTTTAAGTCAAACTGGGAGATGGTGCTGTCCTTTACAGGAATGTTATAACAAGTGACAAACTTCAAAAAGAACACTTTATATGATTCTATGTTTAAGTTATGCCATAATATTTCCCAAGTATATTTTTTGCCACGGTTAAAACTACCTACTCCCAGCATTGAATGGATGATTTCTAACTTTTATTAACTATAAAATTAGATTAATTTGAGATTTTACTCTTTTCTTTTGTGATTTGATATCATTCAGAAATGATATCTATGGTATGTATAAAACAAGACCTTTAGTATGCCAGTTTATCAAAAATACATGGAATTAGACAAAAATAAATCAATTTATTTATAAGTCTGAAAATAATACAGTAATATGTCTTTAATTGATTTGCTTTGGAACGTTAATTCAGAGGCTTATTGGGAAACCAGTCTAGCTCTGATATGGAGATAAAGGACTGCTAATTGCCATGCATTTGAGCCTGTGAATATCTTGTTTCCTACCTGCTATGTTCCCTCCTGTTGGCATGTCTGCAAAGCATATCAACCTGAGCTATTGGATAAGGTTAAAGTGCTTAAGGCATTAAAATCTCCAGCCATTTCACTCTCATCTACTGTTAAAGTGTTTTTTAGTATTTCAGAAAAGAATCATTGGAACAATTAGCTATGGTAGAGAAATCATTCTCTTTTAACGCCACGTAGTTTATACATGGAGCCATTGGTAATAAGGACATACAAGTTGGATCATGGGGCTGGCTGGGAACACATTTATAGCAAGAGTAAAACAGAAGAGAAGTTATGAATTCTCAAAGATGGTGACTATTTGAACTTTGATCAAGAAAAATAAAATAGTGATTTAAAGGCAGAAATTTTGCCCAAATTTCCAAGTTGACCAATGGGTTATATGGGGTGTTTGTTCACTAATCATACTTCTGACAGAGGAGAAAGAATGTTAATAGAAAGTTAAGAGCTAGGATTGACCTGAAAGATCAATTTAACCCAAACCAATGATTTTATAAAGGAAATTTGAGAGTCAGAAAGGTTAAGTGACTGACTCAAAGTCATAGAGCCATTCAGAGTCAGAGCCAAAACTAAATTTCAACTTGGAATTTTCACACAAAATCCCTTTTAGGATGTGTGACTTATGGTTTCCTAGCATGTCTCACCCAAGAAAAATCTGTTTGGTTTATTATTCCTTTATTGAAAAAAACTTTTTGTTGAGGATCTACTGTGTTTCTAGCCTTTTGCTGGGCATTTTGGACTTAGGAATCAACAAATTCTTGGCTTCAGGGGCTTACATACAAAGGTGGGGGGAATAGTGTAGCACAGTTGTTAATTCTAGCAGAATGTTAGGGATGGGCATGGGATGAGGAACCTGAAGGGAAAGCCAGGTTAGGGGTGGAGAGGGAGTCTTTACTGATGAATATATGATTGTTAGGTCAAGAAGGAGAGGAAACCGGACCCAAGGCTGGATGACAAGCACCTTTGTGTGAGATTTAAAAAGGTGTCCTCACTGGGTAGCTATAGCCCAATGGGCACACGGCTTGAATAATGAATGTGGGACTGAATTTCACCCCCAATCACTCCCTGTGTCTGAATTCTTATGTCAGACACAATCTCCATAACACAAGCAGAAGGATGGTCCAAGTTGAAGGACCATACTAGGAAAAACCACGTGACTTTACATCTGTGAGGTCATTATTAATTTAAGAGAGCTGGAATAATTCCTATACACTTCTCCTACTCTCTCTTCCTAACTCTAACTGACCAATCTGTCTAAAAATCAGAGAGTGACACTTTACATTGCTTACAATATACTCTAATTTACATAAATTTTTATTTTATTCTGGGTTGTAGTAGTGTAGTTATTACAGCTTTTGAATCCTGGCTTCACCAATTACATATTAGCTATGTGTACTAGGGCAGGTTACTTCTCCTGTCCTATAAAATGCAGACAAAACGTGTGGTAGGAACCTCATGACATTCACGTGAGAGCTAAATGAGTAAAAATATTTAGAGTGCTTCCCACAATGCTTGGCATATAGTAAGTCCTGTATAAATGTTAGCTCTTAATATCTCAAATATCTCATTTGGTTCATACAGTAACTCTATAAAGTCAGCAGGGGTACATAATTATCTCATTTAACATATGACCCACATATCACTTGAGATCTCAAAACCATTTAAGATCTTATAAGATTGCACATGGATTGTGGAAGCCCAAAGCTCTCCTTAAAGTTTTTTGCAAATTCCTCATGGCTCACATCCTCGTGGTTGCCTTAGCTCCTTCGTTATACTCCTGAGAAGCACTTGCCCATTCTCATTGAGTCATCCCTTCTCCTTCCACAACCCCCGCTATTTACCATCAACCATCAGTACAAAGCTTTTCAGTGTCATAGAATTTCAACGGAAATTTGAAGATTTTAATGAGGGATCAAATTGCACCTTATACAGCAAACAACTTAAAATTATATATTAAACGTTTCTCCTGCCCTGCCAAAGAGATTTCTAATGCCTACGCCCTCTCATGTTTGGCCCCCATACTCTTGCCATCCTGCTGTCATCTCTCTCTCTCCTTTCCTATTTCTTCTTTGATTTTTACTTCTCTTCTCACTCTTCCTTGAATAGTTAGGACAAAATTTATCTCATTTTCTTGTGCAAAGAAACTAAGCCTTCTTTTCCTTTTTTTTTTTTTTTGTCTTGTCTCCCGTTCTCAGGATCTTATCTTCTATCCCAAGTGTCTTATCACAGACCTTTTCTAAACAAAGGCAACTCTTTGTTAACTCCCTGGACCTAGACCAGCTGTTAAGAAAATTGACTTTTCTTATGCATTACAAACACAAGAGGAAACCAAAACACAGAGAAATTACGTGGATTGCCGAAAATTACCCATGTGATATTCAGCAGAACAAGGACTTGAACCGAATTGCTTTGACTCATATCCAGTACGCTGTCTGTCTTCTTATTTAAGGAATAGCTACGAAATACTTGAGTGTCTTGTCTTTTGACATATTTATTGAGTATGTGTTCAGTTGAAGGCACTATGCTAGGGATTAAAAGTTTCAAAGATGAATAAGAGTCTATGCCCTCAAGGTACTTAAAAATTTACTGTGGGCAACAGAATTCTCTACAGATTACAAAGAAAATGACCTTGCATCAACTAGAGTAGTTCTGCTTTTGCCAATATTACATCTTGGGCTACTATCTAAGGCTTTTGTTGAAGAGATAGTTTATAGTTAAAAAAAAACAAAATGAAAGGAAACAAAAAGAAAGATAATCATTGATATCCATAGATCAATGTGGAAGTCCTTTGGTTCACCATTATAATATTTTCTTAATCAGATGCCTTGATATTTCACATCTATTAGTTTGATTCATTTCTGTTTAAATAAATATGCACTGTTTTAAAATTCAGAATGTAAGGATGAAAATAAAATTAACTTTACTTATCCTACTCATTTATTTCTGTTAACTTTTTGTCATATTTCCTTTTAATTTTTGTCATAACATACACACACATATAGCCAGAGAAAAATCTTTCTGCATATAATTGGTGTTATGGACTAAATTGTGTCCCCTCAAAATCATATGGTGAAGTCCCAACCCCTATTACCTTGGAATGTGACCTTATTTGGAGATAAAGTCTTTAAAGATGTGATTAAATTACATGAGGCTGTGAGGATGGGGCCCTTATCCAATTTGACTGGTGACCTCCTAAGCAGAGCAAGAGACACTAGGGGCGAGTGTGCACAAAGACACGGTCGTGCGAGGACACAGCAAGAAGGTGGCCATCTACAAGCCCAGGAGAGAGGACTCAGGGGAAACCTAACCTGCCACCACCTTGCTCTTGGACTTCTAGCCTCCAGAACTGTGAGAAAATTAATTTCTCTTGCTTAAGCCACCCAGTCTGTGATATTTTGTTAAGGCATGCTTCTCAAACTAATTCAATTGGTATGATGTTTTTTCCCACAATTAATATTAGATCATGAGGGGCCGGCCCCGTGGCTTGGCAGTTGAGTGCACGTGCTCTGCTGCTGGTGGCCCAGGTTCGGATCCCAGGCGTGCACCGAGGCACCGCTTCTCTGACCATGCTGAGGCTGCGGCCCACATACATCAACTAGAAGGATGTGCAGCTATGGCATGCAGCTGTCTACTGGTGCTTGGGGGAAAAAAGGAGGAGGATTGGCAATGGATGTTAGCTTAGAGCAGGTCTTCCTCAGCAGAAAGAGGAGGATTGGCATGGATGTTAGCTCAGGGCTGATCTTCCTCACAAAAAAAAAAAAAAAAAAAATTAGACCATGAGCGCTTTTCCATGTCAATAAAAATTCTTCGTGATATATATGCCACTATAGGGTCACATCATAACTTAATTAACTATTCCCTATTCTTAGACATTCAGCTTTTGTTCCTGTTTGCTAAAGAACTTTCAAAGTTGAGAATTAGTGAAACCGTGAGTCCCTTAAGATGGTCTGAATAGGAAGCTATTGGGTTGATTATCTGAGGTGTAATAACACAGACAGTTTATTTCAACTAAGAGTGGTAAATGGGCATCCCCCTTCCCACCACAGACAATGCTGCTGGACTGCAGTGGTGCCTGGTTATTGCGACGACAGTTAAAGGCCTGTCATATGGATCTCCATTTTCAGGGTTTTAAAAGATGGCTATTAAGACTTGATCTGAAATGAAATCTGTAGAATTGATGTTTCTGTTTTCTTTTGTAAACCCTTCATTTCTGAACTTTCATTGTGAATTGATTTAAATTTCATTAAAATGATAGCAGGGATTACTAGCAGGAGCTTACTAATTTCAAATTTTATCTTTGGATTCCTAATCTAACAGCTTTGCTTTAAAATAGAATTTCATAGACCATTACTTGATCATGTTGATGAGTTCAGCTTGCTAAGTTATTTTAAAACAAAACCACAGAGATATTAAATCCTAATAAAGTTTGCATATCTCCAATAGCTGCTTCTCAGCTGTTTAACCCACATCTTGATAATACTTCTCACAAATCTGAGGCAAAGAGAACAATTGCCTATTCTCTGCCCTGGGAGATTATTTGGTACATTATTTCACGAAGATAAGCTTTTCCAGAAACAATGGAACTTCATAGTGTGATAGGAAGACCACTGGATTGTTAATCAGATGAATCAGGTTCAAGCCCTGCTTCTCTGACCAAGAAGTCGTGTGACCTTGGGTATCTCCAGTGACTTTTCTTTTTTTTTTGCTGAGGAAGATTCACCCTCAGCTAACATCTGTTGCCAATCTTCCTCCTTTTCGCTTGAGGAAGAGTCACCCTGAGCTAATATCTGTGCCAATCTTCCTCTTTTTTGTATGTAGGTTGCTGCCACAGCATGGCTGCTAATGAGTGGTGTAGGTCTGCACTCAGGAAATGAACCTGGGCCACCAAAGCAGAGTGCAGGGGACGTAACCACTGGTCCATGGGGCTGGCTCCTCCAGTGACATTCTTAGGCCTCAGACTGATTACCTGTATGGTAAAGGTAATGCTAACAGTAGCCCCCATCTCTCCCCACCCACCTCATCTGTTAGGGACCAAATGCAACAGAGCAGGCACGTGTGCTTCATAGCCTGCAAATGTTAGTTATCATTACTACTTGATGTGTGGATGAGAACTACATTGACCTTTTCAAACAGATAATACGTTCTTGGTGCTCTGCTTACACTAACATGATGCCTGGCATGAAAATGTTTTGAGACCTTCCTAAAATAAAGAGAACAAGAAATTTCCTAGTTAAAAACCCTACACATTTCCCATACCGTCAGGGAATATCTCTCTAAAAGTTCACATTCCTATGTGCAGAGTTGCATATTTTATCTGTTTTGAAGAATAAGTTTTTTCTTCTAAACATTGTTTGAAATGCAGAGACAACAAGCAACAGTCTGCATTTCCTGGAGTTTGACTCACACTGCTATTTTTAGTTATTTAAACTGTTATTTTTAGACATCACTTTTGGTGATGTACGTGAAAAGTTAGCTAGTTCCTCTATTTTAGTGCAATTTACCTCATGTGCTCCTGAGTCATTCAGTAACCTAAAATAAATAACTGATTAGCATAGTTTTGTTCATGTTTTAGACCTGTGAACATTCAATCTTCATTTTGTCTTACTAATTGGAAACCATCAATCATGGGGCATCTAGAAATTAGTTTCAATGGGAATTATTCTTTGACTTTTTAATTGTTTAATGAGGAATAAGTAACAGGAAAAATTTTTTAGCATTTGTAGAAGGAAGGAAAAAGGGGACTTGTATTAATGAAAAATTTCTTGTCTATAAAATTCTCATATCACTGAGTAGATCTAAAAATAACTTGTTATGGAAATACAAAACAGATTTTCCTTCTCAATTTACTGCTACCAAACCCAAGCCTAGCCCACCACATGGACCTTGGACTGTTATGTGAACCAAATATAAAAATTAGGCTGTGTTTGAGCCATTACTCCTTTGGGTCTATTTTGTATTTGGCAATTCCTAGGGAGCTTATTTGAAAATTGCACCGTCCTGGACCTACTGAATCAACACCCTTTGGGATGAATTATAGGAATTCAGAATACAAGGGATTCCAACAGACAACGAAGTTTGGGAACCCCTGAGTCTGGTGACTCATTCATCCTTAAACAGGCTAATGACTCTTAGCTTTGGTCAAGTTATTCTCGATACCTAGAATATTCTCTCCCACCCACCTTCACATTTCCATTGTATTCATCTTCTAAGGCCTAATTCCAAAGCTACCTCTTCATATAATTTGACCTGAAACTTCTAAAGTGGATGGGATAAAAATTAGTTGAGATTCCTTCCACTTGGCTTATACTTTGGTGGCACATACTCTGTCTTGAAACAATTATTTGGGAGATGTCTTCTTGTCACTAGAACTAACTTGTAGGTTCTCGGCAGGCAAGGGCATGTCTAACTTTTCTTTTTCTACCATCTGACTGAGTGTCTATACTCATGTTTCAAATATATTCTCATATGTTGTGAATAACTCGATAAATATTTATCAAGCAGAATTCATAACAACTTCAGACTCCAAGAGAAAATGGAGCAAAGGATGGAAAAGGTTGAACCATATAGTTATGCAATTATTTAGAGAAAGTGGATTAGAATTCAAGCTCCAGGACAACCTGAGAATCTTTGACACTTTTCTTTAATTTCAGATCCAGTTTCAGAAACTGATCCTTTTCAAAAGGCATGTAGAAATGAGTTGATGCTGAAGAATCCAAACACTTTCTAGGAGTAAGCTTTCCAGATAAAAATACAGGACATCCAATTAAATTTTAATTTCAAATAAAAAATAATTTTAGTATAAGTATGTCTCATGCAATATTTGGGGCAATATTCATTGTTTATCTGAAATTCAAATATAACTGAGTGTAGTGGGTTGAATTGTGGTCCTCCCCAAATTTGTGCTACGTGGAACCTCTGAATGTGATCTTATTTGGAAATAAGAGTCTTTGCAGATATAATCAAGTTAAAATGAGGTCATATTGAATAATGGTGGGACTTAAATCCAGTCATTGATGTTCTTATAAGAGGAAATACAGACACCAAAGGGAGAAGGCCGTGTGATGAATCCAAGGAACACCAAGGATTTCCAGCAACCACTAGAAGCTAGAACAATCAAGAAAGTATCCATCCCTAGAACACGTAGAGAGAGCATGGCCCTGCCAACACCTTGATTTCAAACTTTTAGTCTCTAGAGCTGTGAGAAAATAAATTTCTGTTGTTTCAAGCCACCCAGTTTGGTCACTTTGTTAGCCCAGGAAACTAATACACTGTGTGTCCCGTACTTTTTTTTTTTTTTTTGCCAAATCTCGCAACCGTGTGGAGAATCTCTCCAGTCTCCTAAGAATATTCATTTGGTCATATTATCAGGCATCTCATGATAGCAGAATGTATCGTGATTATAGCTATATATTTGTGAAATAAATTATTTAATTGACCATAATTTCAACAGAAATTTGAATTGATTGTGGGAAGAGGCTTTTTGATAGAATCTAACATTAAACAAAAATCCATTGGTTTCTTACCTAACCATGTGCATATTACAAAAGCTTTTAGAAATTCTACTGCTAGCATTCCTCTACCCACTGTGAGAGGTATGGTGGAAGAATACATTTCTACATGTGAGTCCTGGGTCAATGGGCATAGCAGATGGCA
Source organism: Diceros bicornis minor (assembly GCF_020826845.1). Lineage (NCBI taxonomy): Eukaryota > Metazoa > Chordata > Mammalia > Perissodactyla > Rhinocerotidae > Diceros > Diceros bicornis. Next base: position 54,305,622 of record NC_080754.1, read on the forward strand.
TCAATGCCTCACCTATATCCTCTTTGCCTACCAGGAGGTCATCTGCATACAATTATTGACCAGCCTGATGGTTTCCTGTGTCTCTCTGCCTGACAGTATCTTCTGGATGCTGTAGCTTAGCCTACATGGCATCACAGGGCAGGATGAACCAGAAAGTTCATGCCCTTGGAATGACCCTAAATCAACAAGAAATGAGAGTTGGTGGATAAATCTGCCAGCTTCATCAGTTCTCAGTGGTATAATAATGAGACGTAATCCAGTCTCTCAGATGGTCCCCAGTGGGATTGGGCTCCTCTTGCCCACAGAGGTAATCTGCTCATCAACTCACCCTTCACTTTCCCCTGCTTCCCTTACTCATTCTCCACTCTCTAATGTGCTTCCTGAAATCACCTACCAAACAAACTATTTGTGCCTTAAACTTTATCTCATTTTATTTCTTTCTCTCCCACTGCTTTTGGGAGAACCCAAACAAAAATAAAGTGAACGTACATTTTATTTTTATTTTTTTGTGAGGAAGACAGCCCTGAGCTAACATCCATGCCAATCCTCCTCTTTTTGCTGAGGAAGGTTGGCTCTGAGCTAACATCTATTGCCAATCTTCCTCTTTTTTTTCCCCAAAGCCCCAGCAGATAGTTGTATGTCATAGTTGCACATCCTTCTAGTTGCTGTATGTGGGATGTGGCCTCAGCACGACCGGAGAAGCGGTGTGTCGGTGCACACCCGGGATCCGAACCCGGGCCACCAGCAGCAGAGTGCGCGCACTTAACCGCTAAGCCACGGGGCTGGCCCCAGTGAATGCACATTTTAAAAGCTTTACATTTTAAAATAAATATTGTTAAATTGCTTTCCAGAAAGATTAAAGCTGCATGCACTCCCACCAAACGACCTTTACTTTCTTTTTTTTTACTGAATTAAAGACTTGCCCTAACTTCTGAATCCTGTGTGACAAAGATAACCCCTGGCTGCCTGACAGATGTGGAGCACTTTTGAAGGTACATTATGTCATTAACAAACCCAGCAGCTGAAGTTTTAATGAATTGCTCAAAATGCCTAACTCAAAAACCAGTTTTACTTTCCCAGTGGTTTTTACAGCTTTGTGTTTCCATGCAGATCTGATATGTATTTTTATCTCTTTTATTTGCCTGGAAACCTGACATAATTTTAAATGGGACCACTTAGACAAGACCTTTTCCATTTAATATTCCAATTCCTAAAACCCATATTTTATGGCTTTCATTTTTTTTTAACATTCGTCTTTTGAAAAAGTCACAGGATCTATGCTAACAAATTTTTGATTGACCTTTAAAAGAGATATGCCACCTTCAAATCTAATAGGTAAAAGTACTGTTGATTTTCTTGTCTCTACTCCATCAAACATGTTTCAAGAATATTACAAAAAATTTTTTTACATTATTGTATTAGGATATTCATGTGTCCATGACAACAAACAGACAGGGAAAAGGAGGCCTCTTTAGTGTCAATAAAGCCCTTATATCAACTCTACCCACATTCATTTAAGCATGTAAAAAAATACAGCAACCCCAAAGGGGAAAGCATAAGGATGACTCTGAGAAACCGTTTCTGTAATGCTAGATATAACACTACATTCCCAGATATACCTAGACATACCTGGTAGATATACCAGGACATCCTACTTCAAGTAACTGAGATGCTGGAGAAGGGTTACCATGTTTTCCTTCCCTTTTGGGCATTGGCTAATTCTCAAATAATATTATAGAAAAATGTCTGTCAATCTTCTAGAAGAGATCCTTCAAATGGCCCCGTTTTTATTAAGCAATGAATCCTGAGAATAATTCCTTCATGGTTGATTAACAAGATTTTTCTACAACAGCCCATAAGTACACTGGTGCTTACATGGGAATTAGAGACCAGGCTGCAAGACTGACATTGTGAACACAGACGTTTACCTTGGACTAACTCCATCAGTCCTAGAGAACCAGAAAAAACTAACTCTTTTGGCAAAAAGGATATGACAAGGAGGTAAAGACAGAGAAACATCTAGATTATATGTGCGTGTGTATGTGCATGCACATGTGCACAGGTATTTTTATATATCTTCTAAAGCCAGCTGAGTCTGGGTAAAAATGTTTGAGGCAAATACTGAGGTATCACTTAATTAGTAATTCAGTAGGACCTATTATGGTAATGAAACAAAGAATGACATGTTGAGAGATGGAGAAATGATAATTATTATTACTTATTTTATCCAGCAATGTGCCTTGCCTTTGTAGACTGCTTTAGGTAAATGAGTCCTGATGGTGATAGCCCAGGTGAGATTTCTTATGTTAAAAATGTCTGTGCTTTAATTGTGGTAAAAGGAGTGTTGTTAGAAACAATGGTGTGTAGAAAATCATAAAATATTTACAAGACTCAAGAAATTTTTCTTAAAGAGATCAAATTTGTGGTTACCAGAGGTGGGAATGGGGGGTGGGAGGTTTGGTGAGGTGGTCAAAAGGTGGAAATTCTCAGTTATAAGATAAATACAACTGAGGATGTAATGCACAATGTGATGACTGTAGCTAACACTGCTGTATGGTATATTTGAAAATTGCTAAGAGAGTAGATCCTAAAAGTTCTCATCACAAAGAAAAAAACATTCTTTTCTTTGTGTCTATATGAGATGATGGATATTAACTAAACTTATTGTGGTAATCATTTCACAACATATATAACTCATTATGCTGCTGTTAACCTTATACAGTGCTGTATGCCAATTATATCTCAATAAAACTGAAAGAAAAAATAAAAAGATGGTGAAAGATAAATTTTTTTTTAAAAGAAAGATGGAAAACAGACTTAAGTTAGCTGAAATGATGGTCCAAGACCAAGAAAATGAAATTAGTCATGATTAAATATATTTGTCTACACATACATCAAAAAAATAACCATTTTATAGATAGGGCTAGGAGAAACATGAAAATAGTAATTCGTATAAAAATATAAAAACTCTAATGATATTACTGGACTCCCTTGTTCAACATGTGGCTGTCAGAGAAAATAATGGCATAAAAAAAAGTTTTTCTTTGATAATGGTCCTCCAAAATCAATATGGATACATAACCGAGGTTTTTTATTTATTTCCTTTGTAGAGACAGGGACTATATAACTTGTTATATTAAATATCTGGACACGTACTCTAGTCCTTATAAGTCAGTATTATTTCCTATAATTTTTGTGTAAACAATACTAGAATGTAGTGCCTATAGCATAGCAAGATTTGATGACCATTTTTTTAATAATAATTTAATTTTTAAAATAAAATATTCTTTTTTTGGAATATAATTCATCTTGACAGTTTGTCTACAGCACAAAATTCTTTGGAATTTTCCCTATTGCATATACTCTCAAAGATACCTGTCAATCTGGGGATCCACGCAGTTAACTATGTAATTTAATAGGATGAAAGTGATGAATTTTAGAACTTCTAAGGAAGTTGCCACAGCGTAGTCTGGAAACAGCTAGATGATAGCAGAGGCAGGATTCAACATTAGAGACTGTTCTTCCAAGTATGAAAAGAGGATGTGGTCATAAATATGAGGCAGTAAATTCAAGCAGTAGATAGATGGTGACCTAACCAAGAGATTAGAAAATAAATCACAAAGAGGCTTGCATTCTGTACTGATTTTAGAGACTGAATTGTGGATCCCACTGTGGAAATTCCTAACTTCTATCCATTTTTGTATAGTTCTATTCTGTAGATATCATTTTTCTTGAGTAGTGTACAACTAATGCCGCAGGGCAATCTTTGGCTGAATGCCCCTCTTGAACCAAAAGGAAAGCATCTCTGGAGAGAAACAGTTCATTGCATTCATTTCAATATACCAGCAGTTTCTGCTCTTACACTTATGTCAATACCTACTTGATGTTTTGGCATTTTCTTATAATGTCAATATTCAGTGAAACAGCTTTGTTATGGTTGTCTTCAAAGGGAGAAAATAATAATAGAAATTGTGTAGCCTTAGGAAGACTTGGAATGGCTACTGTTATTTTGGAGCTATTTCATCAAAGACTCTCTTTCTTGGATGATTCAATAGCATCGACGTGTTGGCCTCAGAAAGTGATACTGAAAGTTACAATTTCCTATTTTTTTTTAAAACTCAGGTACCCAAGCACAACTTTTTTGAGTTTTTTAATGTTTGCCCTCTGTTAAGTCAGTGATTAAAATATTCTAACATAGCCTGGAATCCTGATACTCTAGGACTTTCTGTTGTCAACAGCATTAGCAAATGGGTGATGCTGAAATCGAATCCTTACTGAATGAGAGTCATTTGACTGTCGTTCATATTGCCACCTTAGTTATCACCACGTGTTGATAAGCTTGGGCTGTGGGTAAGGATCCACTTGTCATGTGTTTACTTCAGAATCTCCTGCTTAAATCAGAAATATAGGGGATATAGATCCCAAGCTTTCTAGATGATTTTAAATACAGCCAGGGTGGAATCATATCTCAGCAGTGTCTCTAATACCAGCAAACTGATGTGGTGAGTTGAACTACTTATGTAGTAAAAGGACTTTTTATAAGATGATTAGACTTGTTTTAAATTTTCTGCTTGCTCCAAAATTACATCTGTGACTTTTACAACCAGTGGAATGTCTGAATCTTAATGAAATAGAATTGAGTCCTTGCGTTGGTTTCCAGATTCTTGTCTAGAACCTTAGTGAACGGGGTCCCAGTTTGTTTTAATGAGCTGCTCTCTTGGTCATGCCACAGACAAAAGGGCATTTGCAATGGCTAAAGAAACTGCCTATGGGAAGGCAACACTCATCAGCACAGGTTTTAGCAACATCACTATGTGATCGGTGTCATGCAGAAGAATGTATAGCAGCCATAGCAATTGTAAAAACGGTGAGGTGAGGAAATATTTGGGAATGGCTTCATTGATTTCAGACATTCCACAAGTGCTGCAGTGTGCATGTATCATTTGATTGCATACACTATGGAACCCCAAAATGAGTTAACCTAGAGAGAGTGAGACTCCTGAACTTCAACATTAGGTGAAGATGAGTTTATGTGATGCCAGATGGTGTGAACTCCTGTGACAGCTCTTGATTGGTTTATATTGGAAACCACTGCTTTAGACTCTTTGAAGTGTAGAGATGGCTTGGGGCTTTTTTTAGGCCATTATAAACATCAAATTTGATGCATTTCAAGGCTACCATTGTGGCTTCAATTTTAACAGCATATACGGTGACTTTGTTATTCTGTTTTCTAAGAAATCCCCCAAATGTTAATGTCAGAACAGATGGTGTAACTCCGCAATATAAAAATTACTACATCTACTAGGAAGGAAATTTATTTTATTAAATTTCAGTCTGATTAAGACTGATGCTGATTAAATGTATACTTTCACTAGAGCCACACATCTTGAATTTCTCTGTAAAACATTATTTGGAGAAACATTAGTTTGGCATATGTTTTGTTTCTAGGTTACTAAGAACATTTATATTTCTTTTTAGGATTCTTCATATTATTTTATTCTAGATAGGAACGAAACTTCTCAGTTCACAGTTACTCAAAAGAAGATTGACTAACATCAATCTCTTATTGACAGGGTCCAAGTCAATTTGAATGATTAACCTAAGAGTTAACGAATTAACATTGAATTCATTGATCAACTTTATTCTTAACATTTCTTTTCTCATTAGGAAAATAACACTGTGTTAGACAGGAGAAATAGATGCTAGGAGGATAAGGAGTCATCAAAATTGTCTTTTAGCACAGAGAAATCTACTCTGATTTAATCCATCCCAAGATTACACAATTTCAGGCAGAATTCAAAGACAAATATACAAAAGTGGAAATATACTCATCTAGTAGCCACTGACTTTACGTAACAACTACTATCTGAGACTTTAATGATAACTTTTTGGGATCTGGCTACTATATGTCCTTGCACAGTGGATTAAAAATGGCTACAAATTCTTTGTCACTCTTTCCCTTGAGATGTTGACTCGATTTCCCCTTAGAATATGGCAGGTCTAGGCCTAGACTTTATGAGGACTGCAAGTTTCTGCTTTCTTAATCTTACAATGACACTCTTGGAACACTCCTTTGACTTTGGACACCACACTGTGAGAATCCAGAACACGTGGTGGAGAGCCCGTGTGAAGGTGTTCTGGTCCATAGGCCAGGTGGGCTGCTAGTTGATGCTGGAGCCCATGTGATGAGCCATTGCAGATGGTCCAGGCTAATCAAGCCCTCAGACGATCACAGCCCAGCCCACATCACCTGGCACAGAAGAATCACACAGTTGAGCACAGTAAACACACAGAAATGGGGTGAAAGATAAAATGGTTATTGTTTAAGCTACTAATCATTGAGATAGTCTGTTACATAGTGATAGATAACCAAAACTCTCTTTTATGCCTGAGAAGGAAGTCGTGATATTTGTGTCTGAACAAAGCATAGGGGATGGGAACTGAAATTAGATTTATCCCTAAGATGCGTACTGAGTGACAATCTCAGCAAGACTGAAAACAAGTCCAGTTGTCTGGCGAGCGCCCAGCATCTGAAGCACATGCTATAGCAATGTAGGAATGGTCAACACAAAATAACAGGTGCCCCAAATAGTCACCGTTTACATTTGTATTAGCATAACATGGTATTCAGAGACAATTTACTCCAAGGTTCACGGGCGAGAAGCTAAAGGAAGTTTTCAGCTCTTAATGAGGATATAGAGAAATAATAAATAATAAGAGCAGATGACTAAGTCACGGATCATCTAGCATCAAGGTAAATTTGTGCTTAGTCCTGAGCAGAGGTAGATGCAGGTTTTTTGGGTGTCAAAAGTTTATACAATTTTTGAAGCCCTTCTTAAAAATGCAAATCTGTGAATATAGAATTTGGTTGGAAAACGAAAATTTATTAGAATGAGAAGAAATCAAAGAAAACTACAAATTTTAAAAAGCTGACAAATATCACACCTGCCACAAATCCAGTAAAATGACATATTTATTAATTACTTGGCACATCTCTATAATATATTTTCTACACTATTTGGCATACTCTATGATTGCCTCTTCATATGACAATGATTTTTTAAAATATTGTTTTCAGTATTGAGACGAGAAAAAAATTTACTATAGCTTGGTTAATCAAAATGTGTTTAGTATTATTTTCACATTTCATTATTGGTAATCCCCCATCTGTAACTACTGTAGTTGGTTGCTCTTGGGCTCCTTGTCTAGGGCAAGGCCTCAGAGAACTCCAAGCCTTCACTCTTCCTTGGAATGCCTCTAATGCTACAGCTGGTCCAGCTCAACTAGGTCCTAGTTGTGGCTGGTAACTCTCAACATCACCTCCCTATCTTGGGCCATACTTTAGGGAGGAGGTTGCCATGGAGCAAGCAGCATCTAAGTCACATTCTTCTCCTTGGGGTCAAAGATAGAATATGGTTGCTCAAAGAGAACTGCAGGGACAGGTTTTGCTAGGGACTGGGTGGAGATAGTGCTAAAAGCTCACTGACCCTTCCTGCTGCTCAGGACCTTATAGGGAAATCTCCAGGAAGGCAGAAGTGCCCCATACTTTTTGGTGGTAGGCCAGGGTCATCGCTTCCTCTCACTGTTTCAGAAAGAGAATGCACTGAGCCTTGGGAAGCACCTGTGCAAGGGCAGAGCCTGGAGTTTGAGCTTCGTTAGCTCCGTGGTGAACCTGTCTCTGGTTCTAAGAGCTAGACTCAGGTTCCCTTAAATTTTTCCTACCTAAGGTAAGGATAAGTCCTGGTGGTTCTGTGGAGCCCAAGCCAGCAGTTGAGATGGTAACAAATGGCCACCTCAAGGAAATGAGTGCTAGAGGCTAGAGCAGAAATCAGTCAAGTCTGATGATGAAGTCGTTACTCCTCTTCACCTTCAGCCGAAACAGTTTTGGTCATGGACAGCTCTCTAGCTGATCATTGCCGCATCCTTCGTATTTGTTCAGTTTCACATACTTCTCACTCACTTCCAAATTCTGAGCCACTTGAGAAATACACACAGGAGTCCAAGACCAAAACACCACTTTTACCACCACCACCCCCCCAAACAGTTTGGAGAACCAACCTTGGACTTGAGATCAAAATGGATTCTCCTTCCTTTTCCATAAATTGATTCAGACAGTCATAGGCAGAGAAGCCAGAGAACTCAGGTCTCCCTTCCACCCCTGCACAGGCTTCTTGTAGAGTGAGGGAGTGAGCAATATATATGGTCTGCAGGCAGACTGGATCCCAAGTGGAGGTACATGTGGCCTGGGCTTTGATGGCTCTGTGCTCCATGCACCAGTTTCACCAATCAGAAAAGCTGCTCCTTCTTTCTTGAGGAGAGGTAAATGAATGCCGTCACAATAAGATCACAAGATCTCTTCTAATACTCCTGAGATGCAAGAAGATGTAGCAGTGTGGTAATGGAGAGGGAAAGGTACCCCTTGAGTGTCAAAGGCTGTGGAGGTTCCTAATTTATGAATTTTCTGTCTCCTCTGCGATGAACCACACACATGGCCTGAATTAATATGTATGTGCCCTTGTCAGCAGAGGCTGCCTGTTTGTCTTGATTCTTCAGAGACTGGATGTGACAAAACCTGTTTGAGATTTCCCTAATCCTTACTTTTAAGAGTGACACTCCTAGATCTCCAGGCTGGGGGTTATTTTTTAATAACTTACTTGAAATAGAAAAAAGTCGTTAGGTCTCTGCAAGGCTCTTTCTCCTTCAGGGTTTGTCATGATGGAGCCACTATATTCATCTTGGCAGCCACTGCTTCCAGGACAATGCTGGAGCTTCCTGATGCTTCCTACTGCCTACTGTGCTTTCAGACTGAGCCATGTCTTCACGAAGAGAAGCACAGACTCTCATTCCTGTAACTAATTTAGGAACCCCAGCAGATTTTTGCACCAAGATGTTCTGAAGTTCACTTCAAAGGCTGTCCAGCTCACTGGCATCCTCCTTTCAGTGTTCTGTGCCTCCACTCCAACTCTTTTTGGTTTCAATTTCAATTAATGGCCCTGCTTCAGAGAAGTGGTAACAACTGACCAAGTTGATAATTTCACAACTGCACAAAACCTCTAGCAATAACAACACATACATTATTTTCAGTTTTTAAAATAAGTTTTATGTATTTTATCTCATTCTATCTTAACAATCCTGTGAAGGGATTATTAGTACCACCAATTTATCAATGATGAAACAATGGTTCCACTTGGTCAAAGTTGGTTAAACTGTAGACGATGTAACTGGAAGTAAAAGAAAGTAAGTTTTTTTAATGGTTCCAAAACCATGATCTTTTCTCTGTATGCTACCTTGACTTTAGGCATAGGATATCCAGAACTCCGTACATGAAATGCCAATATATATGAGCAAGAATATTTATTGTATTGTTGTTTGTGATAAAAAAAAGATACTAGAAACCTAACTGTCTATCAATAAGGTATTTCTAAATAAATTAGTATGCATTTGTTTATGAGATTCTATAGCATTACCAAAAAGTAAAGTATGTCTATATGGACCTAAACAGACATATTTAGTGAACAGGGAAATTACAGATCACTATGTAAAATAAGAAAATATCTGTTAAAAGTGTATGTCTGCTGTAAGGATGGGCACATGTCATTATACATTTGTCCAAACTTATAGAACGTACAACATCAAGAGTGAACCCTAATGTAAACCATGGACTTTCTGTGATAAGGGTGTGTCAATGCAGGCTCTTCATTTGTAACAAATCCTCCACTCTGGAGCAGGATGTTGATGGTGGAGGAGGCTCTGTGCAGATGTGGGGGCAGGGGCACATGGTGACTGTCTGTACCTTCTGCTGAGTTTTCCTGTGAACCTAAAACTGCTCTAAAATATAAAGGCTATTTTTTAAAAAGTGTATGTCTGTATAAAGTGGGCAATATTCTGGGAAAGCTTGTGCCTATTTATAGTTATTACTCTGGGGTATGGAATTCAGGGGGATTTGGTATGTGTGTGTGTATGTGGTTGACAATCACTTAATAGTATACTTCAAAATTATGGTGAAGTAATGGTTTTTTTTTTAATGTTTTATTTTGAAATCTTTGAAGAGTATGACACACTCCTCCCAGGCTTGTTGACATCTTTCAGTTTGGAAGGCACTTATTTTCCTATTAATTGGGGTAGGCATAAAGAAGAGTCTCTAGATGCCAACATGGAGAGAGAAATTTTCTCAAGTGGCTGCCTTGTGCTCAGATCACAGGAATCTGTTTTCTCTTCTAAAATCTGAGGCTTTAAATGACTTTCAGTCTTCTGGAATAATATGATCTGAGAATATAGGGGCCAGGGACTCTGCCCGGCCAGAGTTTTTGGCAATTTAATTGGACTCACAACACGATATTTGCATATCAGATGACACCCTAGACCAAACTTAATTCTGAGAAAGAGACATTCTCGAATATCTTATAATTTTCCAAATTGTGGTAATTTTTCAAGTTCACTCCCATTTCTTGGATACATTTCTCAATCCCAAAAGTAAAAGCACCTTCATAAGATTGAGAGAGTGAAGTGTGAAAATCATCTTTGTCCAAAAGATTCTTATTCTGTTCCTTAAAATTTCAAGGGGTTCCCCATCAAACTCCTTTGGGGCTTTTTGCCAAAAATCAGCAGCCCTGACCCTATACGCCTGATAGCAAGAAGCACACACACTTTAGCTTTCCCACCGAGACCTTGTTTACCTGGAGGCTCTAACCTGGTCTCGGATCAAGAAGCAGACTTGTTCTTGTTCTAACTCAAACAGCTGGGCAGTAAATGAGCAAAGGAAAGCTGTCATGTGGATGCAAGTTCAATCAAAGTTAGCAAGTCTTCAGAGTCAGCAAAGGGAAGAGGAAATAGGTTTGCTCTTAACACCTCGTATAAATATTAGATGTGTGTCTGACTCTTGGTATCATAATAAGGAACATTTAAAATGACATTGTGGATTTTTTTTCTCATGCTGACAACAAACTGATCACATTTATAACATTTATAATTTATTACACTTATTGATCCTTTAAGATTTAGCTTAAACGTCACAGCCAACCAGAAGAGTTGAGTTCCCTTCTTAAAGCCTTATAAAAGTTTCCTGTGTACATAATTCCGTTACAGGACTTTCACATTGATTTACACCATCTCTCTACCTGTCATCTTCCCCATTGACTTGTGAGATCTTTTAAAAATGCGTATTTTATAATATTTATCTTTTTATCTCCAGACCTTATCAGATGGCTCAGAAGCATTAGATACTCAATAAATGTTTTGATAAATGAATCTGTGAATGAACGAATAATGTAAATCTTCCCCAATACCCCTCACTTTTATTATGCCAAAAAATTTTTTGGTCTCTTTCCTCATGTTTTCCCTTCAAATAATTGCTTTTATGGTAGTTCCACTGATCTCATAGAGTTTAACCACACTGTCTATAATCTCAGTCAGATTTTTTCTCTATTATGATTTTTTTCCTGTCGTCCCAAATTGTCTCTCCTTGTCTTTGAGACAGAATTTGAAAAATATGTCATTCTGGAGAGTCCTGATTTCTAGTGTGCTGTTTTGCTATTTTGAACCATTCTACCAGTTATAACAATGAAATATATTTTCAATATTAATTGGTTTCTCTGGCAAGTTCTGCTTGTGTGATTCAATGCGAGAAATAGAAGTCATAAATCAGTTGTACGTTTTCATAAATATTGATAAATGAAATCCTGGACAGTTTTATGCTCAACTCCAGCATTCATTTGTATCCCTTGCCTCCTTCGATAGTAATATCCTTAAGTATATATTTTCTACTATTAGTCTGCTGCAGACTTGCTATTTGTTGGGCTCATTTCAATTTATTTTTCAAATGCAAATTGGAGCTTCCGAGTTTTGCATGACTTATAGCTAATGTTCCAAATAATGTTTGCTTTCATTTTAGTAAGCTACCGCACAAGGGAATTTAGGGTGACAATGCAATGCAGAGCTCCGTCATTCATGGTAAAAAGAGCGATGTTTGATTCTGGCCTCTCTGAAGACCTTCAATGTCAGTCACCAATTATCATTTCCTAACTTGCCTAGATTATTTCAGCTTTGCTCTGATGCACATGCCATCCTCCTGTATTAGCAGAATTGGCGCTGAGCACTCCAGATGGGCCACCGATATCTGATGAGCAATTCTCTTAGGGGTGGGGGGAGGAAGATAATTTCATATAGTACACTTCTCACATGGAACCACCAATCTGTGATTTGGCTACTCCTTGTCAAAGATAGATTCCTCGCTATTCCCACTATTCTAGAAATATACTTGTTACATTTGCCATTTCACTTGACAAACAAAAATGCCGCATCTGAATAAGATCGGTGTCATATAGGGTATAATGACAGGAAAGGGGAAGTTAAAAAACAAAACAAAACAAAATTGAGCAGTTTGAGTCTATAGCAGCAAACCTCCTCTGCTTTAGCACTTTTTCCTCTCTGCAAAAGAAACAGTCAAAACCCCCAAAGCCAAATACATTGAGAGTTGTCACTTTTTGCTAAATAGAAATATAGTATTCCAGTTACAGATGATACTTCATTCTCACCTTAGAAATGAAAGTACATTTTAAAGTTGAATAGGTAAAAATTTAAAAGGAGAAAAATATGGCAACATCCTAATTCTTGTAAGTAAAAGACAGACAATTCAAATCAGCAAAATATGACAAGCTAGAGAAAGTTTTGTGACTATGGCAACCTGTTCAATGTGACTTTACTCCTTTATCTGTACCAGCAACATGTTTGAAGGTGGGTACTTGTTTTAGATTCTTCAGCTCAAAATTATCTGCTTCGTTTTATTGATATTGTTGGCTAAAGAAACCCTTTAGATTGTTCAAATGAAAATTTACTGAGGTCGGTAATTTATATTGAATCTCTGCTTCTCTCTGTAATTGTTCTTCTGAAGCAAAGGAAGGCAGCAATGTAGTTGTAGCAACATAATAGAAGTATTATGGGATTTAAGCCAAGGGGATTCAAGAGAGAATAAAAATCATATAATTTATCAATGTTAGGGGTTATCTCGGAAAGAATTCTCCCAGACCTGCCTGTTAAGATGATTACTCCTTGTTTATAATTGTTTTTCCCTTGGGCAGTCGAGTTTCCCAATGTAATTTGTCATAAATCTAGAAGGGAACATTTAGGGAAAGACTACTTATCTATGGAAAAATTGCTCTGCTTATATATTAAAAATATATATATATGGACATGAATAGACTATTCCTCAAATGAATATGAAATTTGAAACAAAATTTTGAAATAATATATTCAATAATATGCAAGAAAAATGAAAATTAAAGCAAAATACTCCATTTCACACATATTAAGTTAAAAATACTCTCTATATAACATTTATTTATACCAGCAAATATGAGATTATAAAATTATTCCAATTTTCTTGGTGGGCAGGAAAATAAGCAAAAATCTTTTTAGGAAAAATGGACAATATTTATGAAGAAAAATTAAGTGCTCATTTCTATAATTCCATGCATTGAAATTTACCCCAAGGAAAAAAAAATCAAAAGTAAAATTGATTATGTGTATCAAGATGTTCAATGGAGTTTTGTTTATAATACTGAAAAATTTTAACATAGTCCAAATGTTCATTACTGAGGAAAGGTTAAGTCAATTATACTTTAACTAAATGGAATAATGTACAGATGGAAAATGATGATCATAAAATATGTTTCTGTTCAAAATGCTTATTTCTAAATGGGAAAAAAACAGAATATGTGTTGAATTCAGTTGTAGAATTACAGTATATATAGATAGATGGAAAAATGAAAGAATGGGACATCTTGGGATGGCAGGACTGTAGGTGATTATAAGAATGCTGTATTGGAGTCATAATGTTTTTATGGGCTACATAATGGGGCTGCTTTTTATGATCACAATCAGTCTTGAGTATCCAGGTGTCAAACTAATGTGGTTTCTTTTCTTTTTTTCATTTTTTTAAATTAAGATAAAGTTTACATATAGCAAAAGTCACCTTTTATTTTACAGTTCTGAAAATTTTTGAAAAAAAGTATACAGTCATATAACCACAACCACAATCAAGATATGGAACAAAAGAGAAAAAGTTCTATTCCCCAGGGTTCCACCATGCCCCTAATAGTCAACCACTACCTCATCCCCAGCCTCATCCCCAGCCTTGGTTCTTAATCCTCCCTAGTTTTGTTTCTGAAATGATGTAATGTAAGTGGAATTATATGTAGCTTTTAGAGTCTAGCTTATTTCACTCAGCATAATGCATTTGAGATTTAAAAATGCTATTGCATGTAGTTTTTTCCTTCTTATTACTGATTGATCTCCCTTTCTATAAATGTACCACCATTATTTTATCCATTCCCCAGGGGAAGGATTTTTAGGTTGGTTTCAGTTTGGGACAATTACAAATAAAGTTGTTATATAAACATTTATGTACAGATTTTCTTTTTTGTATTTTAATTGACATTTTAAATGAGATAACATTAAATTCACATGCATTTGTAAAAAATACTACAGAGAGATCTTCAGTTTCCCCTAATGGTAACATTTTGCAAAACTATGCTATACTAGCACAACCAGTATACCGGCAATGATTCTGGGTCCTCTTTAAATCTTATTTTAACAGGCAGTCACCCTGTTAGGGTTAGCATGCAAGTCCTGGCCTATTGTGAGCTGGGTTTCCAAAGACAGTGTAATTCGTAGAGCCTTTGCCACGTCATTTTGGTCTGTTTCGTTTACCTGTTGCCACTGTGGCTCCTGATAGTTCCTGCTGGTGCTGCTTCCAGAGGTGGAAGGGCTTTCCCCAGGCCAGGTCACTGGATGTCTCTGGATGGGCAAGAGGATCCCAGGCCCATGGGAATTAAGAGACCTCCTGGATCTGGCTGCTTGATGTGACTGGTGCCCTCTTGACTATTCTGCCCCTCCACACCATTATGTATAAGTTTTTGTGTGAAAATACGTTTTCGTTTTACTTGGGTAAATACCAAGGAGTAAGACTGTTATTGCATACCTGCCAGAAATTATGAGAGTTCTAGTGGCCCTACATCCTCACCAGCACTTTGTATCCGTTTGAGTTTAGCAATTATAATAGGAGCATAGCAGTATTTCATATTGGTTTTAATTTGTATTTCCCTGCTTACTAACGAGATTAAGCATCATTTAAAGTGTTTATTTCACATCCTTGTATCTTCTTTGGTGAAATTTCTATTCAAGTCTTTTACCTATTTTGTTTTCTTATTGCTGGCTTTTGAGAGTTCGTAATATATTTTGGATCCAAGCCCTTTATCAGTTTTTATCAGTGGTTTGCAAATAGTTTCTCTAGTTTATGGCTTGTCTCTTTATTGTTTAATCTTGTCTTTTGAAGATGTTTTAAATTTTGATGAAGTCCAATTCATCAATCTGTTCTTTAATGGATCATTTCTATGATCAAATTTTATGTAATTTTTATATAAGGTAAGATACATAAAAGAAGATTCTCTATTGTTTTGCTTATGCATATTTAATTTTTTCAGCACCATTTGTTGAAAAAACTATTCCTTCTCCATTGAATTTCCTTGCATGTTTGTTGATAATCAATTGAACATATATGTGTAGGCCTATTTCTATTTCTGAACTCTCCCTTCAGTTCCATTGGTCCCTAGGTCTATCTTTTTTTCCAGCATGGAATTATCTCGACTGCTGCTATAGTCTAGAAATCAGTTAGTGTGAACTTGAAACTTTGTTCTGTTTTTTTCAAAATTATTTTGGCTAATTCAGTGCATTTGTTTTACATATAAATTTTAAAATCATCTTGTCAATTTCTACAAAAAAGTAAAAGCACCTGCTGAGAACCTAGTAGTGGTCCAAAGACACAGCCCCAAGAATAGAGGATTGTTTTTCTGTTCCCTTCTCCTAGCTGCAGGGTTCTTCACCAGTACTCTAAAGGCAACACGCTCTTGCTGCCCTAATCCCAGATGTTTAAGTCTTTTTTCCGTAGGAGGGATTGGTGAGAAGAGTCTAGGCAGGACTCTGTGCCTTTTCCACAGCACTGCTGTGTTCCTAACACCTGCATGATGAGGGAGATTTTCCCAGGCTTCATGCCCCTACCCAGTCTTTCTTGTAAGCATCACTTGAGGTCTTTGAATAATCCAGGAGTAAGTGTGAATGCAGTGTGTGTCTATGGCTCCCAGGAGTTCTATATTCTCATTCCTGCCCATACTTGGCTTTTAGAAACAGGTTAAAATTTTTACCTGAATTCTTCTTACTATCTTCTTTGGAAACAGGTAGATTCTCCACTGGGTAAAGAAGTGTTCGTATCTTTTTTCTTCTTGGAAGCAGCTTTCTCTTTAGATTTCAAGTCAGTTGTTTGCTCTGAGACCTGAGCTCTCTGATGGGTTCAAGAAAGTTTTGAATTTGTTGATTGTCTGGCATTTTTGGTTGTTTTTGTTGTAACAGTGGAAGCAATGCTCTTTCCAGCTTTCTGCATATTAAGTAGGAGTCATGAGTCTCTCTGGCTTCATCTAGAATATGGCAAAATATTTGAGTAGAATTTCAACTTTTACTTGCATGTGATTTTCGAATTAACCTGTCTAACCAAACTGATTTGAATCATGGCCAAAACACAGCTATAAACACTTTATCCATAGCCCTGTGACACTAATTGCAGGAGTGAGTCTTATCTAGTGTTTTCAGTTGCTTTGGTCAGTTGTACATAAATATGCGGTTGAAGTCAAACTGCCTATAGACAGTGTTAGAGGATACTACTACTGACAGTTATAGTAGTAGAAATTACTATTTACTTAATCTCCCACATGTTAAAAATTCTGCATTTATTATCTCTAATTGTTACAACACCACTTTCACGTAGGGGTTATGGTCCGTATTTTACAGATGAGCAAACTCAGTCTAAGGAAGGTTAAATTATATCCTGAGGTAATGGAGGCAGTAAGACGTAGAATCATAATTTGACTGTAAGTTTAGCTCCAAAACAAGTCCTTTTTTTTCCTTTCAGCTTCAAAGTTTGTGCAACCTCAGATTTTACTGTATGTTCATAGATCTATTGACTCTCGGAAGGGCCAGTGGATTTTAATTTCTTTGGCTAGGTTTAAAACAAAACAAAATAAACAACAACAGCAACAAAATGAAGAAAAACTGCCATTCAGTGTTCCTTAATGCAGCGATTTCAAAGGTGGAAGGTGATGGTTAGAGTTCTATAATGATAGATTTTATCTTAATGCTCAGAATTTTTTTGTTCATGATAAAGCTTTATTTTTCCACATGATATTTACCTCTGGCAGCACTTGGCCTATTTTGCATATTGGAATTAATTCTTAATTTTCAATCCATTGAAATATGATAGAAGATTTAATGTAGATTTGGTGATTTTACCAGTTTAAAAATAAGTATATAGATGTGTTTTTAGTGAATAGTCAGAATGAGTTTGCCATGAAGCTAATACTAAGCTTTAGGGTCCCTCACTGACTCCTTCCTTGGCCTAATTTTGTATTTGTAATGTTGTATTTTTTTTGGAGTCCCTCTCCCCAAATTGTACAAATTTTAGGCTCCACAAAACTGATTCCTTTATTATTGGGCATAATTTTTAATCTTTCAGAGTTTTAGGCATTTTATTACCAGTTGGCTGAGAAAGGTTTGAGATATAGTCTTATTTTACTTCTGCTTATCATAAAATCTCACAGGAATCAGATTGTTCTTTAATTAAAAGGAAATAATATTGCAACAGGCTATCATATGCAACAACAAAGCACTTCTGAAAAATGACTTTTGGCAAATAATGCAAAAATACCTATTAGATAATTTCCTATTTTTGTTCAGTATTGAAAGCTTTGTGTTGCAAAAATTAAGTATAAGTTGAGGTATATTGCTTTAGAGACAATATAAGAAATGAGGTCAAGAAAATCATCTGAATATAGAGGAATGAAAAACATAAATGAGCTGTTTCTTTTAGCTGTAGATGTAATAAGCTAATTTTAGGTTTTATCTTTGCTGAAGGCTTTTCTTTATGACTGATAATTTTGGGAAAATATGCTAAACAATTGATCAAAACCTAATATAAAGGTAATTGTTGCACTTTGAGTAATTCTCAAGAAGTGCATTTCTGACAATTTAAAAAACAGTTATGATGTACAAGACTTCAATATATAACCTTGTTTGCAAGTGCAATTCATTTTTGAATGCAAATTAAAATTCTCCTAACTGTGTTAGATAAAAATCACCAACTTAAATTTCATATGCTGAATGAAAAGTATCTATTTCAAAAGTGAAAATCACTTTACCTACTGTGCATTTTGAATGACGAGTTTTCTCTGCCTGGAAGATATTTGGTTCTATAATTTTAATAATGTTGACCATATTTATATGATTTTTGTGATTTATTAAGCAACCATACTATTGTAGGTATTTGTATGTACAAATCATCATAATATTCATTACAGTCTTGGACTTTAGGATGAAAATGTAAAAAAGTGAAATAGAGAGTCCATGAAGCACAAACATTCTGAATCAAAAAATATATTGTTATTCTCATTATGTTCTACCAATAGGTCTGTTTGTGGTAGATAATGAGAGTAATGACCCTCAAAAGAGAGGTTGGAGGATTAGTCCAGCTTGGGATTTTATACGACTTTATTTAGAATTGACTTTATTCAAAGAATTCAGTGAACAAGATTACGTCTTGCATCTTTAAAGTGACATCGTAAGTTGCAGTGACTGATGGGTCACTAATGATGAATATAAGATGGCAACTTAAGGAACCACATTAATTCATTTCCATTTGCCTGATAGAGTGTGTGTGTGTATGTTATGTGTGTGTGAGGTGTGCCTCTCAGTCACTCAGATAAGAGTCTTTGTCTTGCTGACTCTTTCAAGAGCTGGGTTTCAGTTTTTAAGAAAAAAGCATGCAGATTTGTGAATTATTTCCCTTAATTAAGTGACTACATTTCAATAGAAAAGTTAGTTTAACATAATTAGTTTTACTCTTAATCCTTTTTATAGGTGGTCTAACACTGGAGTTATATAAATCTCGAAGTTCTCTGGTTGATTTCAAAATATGGATATTCCAATGAAAAAGCAAATAAATTATTTGTTGGCTGTGTTTTCTCTATCCCTAAAGGTATAGAGAGTAACACTCTTATTAGTTCACCCAGCTCATCTATCAGGAGATCTGGCTAAATAAGCTAATTCCAGGATTTTCAATATTTAGGTCTTATATTTATTGAAAGTTTTCTACAAAATGTAGGATTACTTTTAGGGAATAAGACACTACATACAAAATCATAGCTCCATGATTCTGAAAAAATGGTGATATGTATATGTTCATGAAACTATGCATTTTCTATTTGGAAAATTATTTTTTCCTAGTTATTTTGATGATGTTTCTTTGGGACTACTCTGTCAGGAGAAAGGGGCTGTTCTGTTTAGGATAGGCATGCTTCAAATGTTAACATAGTATAAAAAGAAAATACATTAAATGCAAACCATAACTAAAAAAAAAAGTAGATGTCTGTTCCATAACAGGATAAGAACATTGTTGTCACAGTAAGAAAAACTTTCATGGTTTGTCAAAGTATACTTCTTGGAAAGAGCTAGGTTTGACTAAGTCAGTGGAAGGAAACTCTTTCCAGGTCTACATATGGTGGGCTAATATTGTACCCTGCTGGTTTATCAACTAATAAATGCATATTGAACATAGGCTCCCTTACGTTAATATTCTTTCTTCCCACTGAGCCTCTGGCCATTGGAGGAGAGGTGATATAAGAAAAAAAGTGATAAATGTTGAGCATCAAGTCTGTTCTGTTGCTCTCAGTGTACTGTGCTGACAGTTTTCACTATGAACCTAAGAAATCTTGAATTTCATATGAAGTAGAGAATTGCAGGCATAGCAAAATCTTTCTCTTTTTTTTCTGACCTTTGTAATAAAGAATTTGGCTATCCTTGGTCCCTGGTTCCTGGGAAGTAACCTCTAAACCTTTGGAATAAAGAATTTTGCTGGACTTTGTTCCTGAGAGGTAGCTTCTAAGTCCCTGAAATTTTCTGAATAATAGGAGTGACTTTGTTATTCACGATGGGCTCCTTGGACTACACTTGACAGTTTATGCTAATGAAGTGACTCATGGCAGAACTCTAGATACTTTAGGCTGACAAGATGACTCAGGATGAGATCTGGCCAAGCTGGAAAGACCAACCACGTGATTAGAGAGTTAAGGCTTTGAGCCATGTGCTATCAGCCCGACTTCTGGGGAGGGATGGGGGGCTAGAGATTGAGTTCAGCCATGTGGCCAATGATTTAATCAATTATGTCTCTATAAGGAAACCCCAACAGAAACCTTGGACACTGAGGCTTGGGTGAGCTTCCTTGGTTGGCAATATTCTGCATGTTATCATACATCAGTGTGCCAGGTGGGTAATGCATTTCTGGCAACTCACACTATGCATCTTTCTCTTTGGTTTGTTCTGATTTCTATTCTTTTGTAATAATAAAACTGCAATAATAAGTGTAGTGCTTTGCTGAGTTCTACAAGTCTTTCTAGTGGATAATCAAACCTGACAGGGTAATGAGAATCCTGAATTTGTAGCCAGCTGGTCAGAAGTGAAGGTGGTCTGGGGACTCCCAAACTTGAGGCTGGTGTCTGAGGTAAGGGCAGTCTTATGGAGGACTGTGCCCTAAACCTGTGAAGTTTGGCCTAATTTTGGGTAGCTGGTATCAGAATTCATTGCATTCTCTGAACTCAATCTTAACTTAATAATGAAAACTCAAGAGCAAAGATACATTCAGTAATATAGAGTTTTGGATAAAGTCTGTAAAATTGAATAAAATTAATTTAATTGTAAAAAGTACAATTAAAATCATGTTATGAATCATAGTTTGTCGGCAGGCCTGAAATTAGATATCAAAGAAATAGTTTTCATCCCAATATATTCTCCATATGTCACTCAGAAGCTTCATTTAAGTCAAGCTTATTGTCATTGGCTAGCTGTTGATTACTGTTAATGTCTGAGGGACACGTGTCCTTTTATAGCAGAAAGCTGGTCAAACTTCATAAAGAATGTATTAGAAATTAAATGATAATTTACAGCTGACAGATAAAGCATATGTCAATAGAGAATATGAGGTATAAACATAGAAATTTAGATTTAAGAGGTGGTGATAGTGCAGCATAAATCTAATGCTTGGATTTAAAATTAATAAGCAAATAATGAAGAAACTACTAAATAGCTTTGGGAGTTTGGTAAAGTGAAGGAAAGTAAGTCAATGTAATGGCCACTGCTCACAGCTCAGTAAATAAACTAGATGTTGAGGTTTTATAAATAGGTCCTTCTATCTGCCTTTCCATCCTTATTAAGGCTGAAACCCTGTGAAGCATCTCTGCAGGTTTAGTAATAGTGGATAATGTAAAACTCAGTGGGCTGGTCATTATCACATGTAAAATGGACCAACTCTAGAAAGACCTTTATAAATTACTATGGTATAATCACTATCTAGCTCCTAAATGCATCTTCTGAGTGAATGTGCATTGGAAATAATGATGAGTTCCACATAGTGAGGAGGCTTAGTAGATAATGGAGACAGAAAAGAATTGGCTGAGCACGTGGAGAAATAACAGAATCTGGGAATATGGTACTGAATTTTAAAGATGAGAATCTAAAATAATAATTAAAAAATGTTCCTATGAGGATGTGCTTTATATCTCAGGATATAATAATAGTACATTTAGATTGATTTACCAAAAAATTTACGTGGGAAGACTTTAGCAATTTTCTGACTTTCAAATGACATTTGTAACTGTGCAAAATGGTTACTTGTTCTCTACCTTGAATATGACATCACTACAATTATAGGCTGCTTAGTAAATAGGTATGATATTTTGATTCCATGACTGCATATATCCTGCTTTTATTTATTTTTTTTTACTAGCTAGGTAACCTGACTTCAAGTTTTGGATTTTGGTCCTCTAGAAATAAAGTTATACTCTATTTCTCTAACAGTGCTGGATTAGTGGGTTTGTGGAGGTACTTAGAGAGTCTAGAGTCCATCTTCTTTCTTTCTGCCGCTTCTATCTAACATCATCTTAAATGATATAACCTTCTCTTGTTCAGTGTAAATATTCCCAGTGTTTGAAGTTTTTAATATCACATGGATTCTAGATCCTGATTGTATTAGTCAGGGTTCTGTAGAGGAACAGATCAGTAGGATATATGTAGATACATTGAAGAGATTTGTTATGAGGGATTGGCTCACGCATTTACGGAGGCTGAGAAGTCCCATCACTTGCCGTCACCAAACTGGGGGTCCAGTAAAGCTGGTGTTGCAGCTCTAATCCAAATATGAGGGCCTGAGAACCAAGGGGGCCAATGGTGTAAATCCTCTTTCTAAGTCCAAAGGCTCGAGGACCAGGAGTGCTGATGTTTGGAGGCAGGGGAAGATGGGTGTCCTAGCTCAAGCAGAGAGCAAATCTGCCCTTCCTCTGCCTTTTGGTTTTCTTCAGACCTTCAACAGACTGGATGCAGCCCAGTTGCATTGGTGAGGGGTGTCTTCGTTACTTAGTTCACCAATTCAAATGCTAATCTCTTCCAGAAACACCCTCACTGACATACCTAGAAGTAATATTTTAGCATGTGTCTGGGCATCACTTAGTCTGGTCAAGTTGACATATACAAATTAACCATCACACTGATTATTCTACTCCAGAGTCACACTGGTTATTAATTTCCCTCATGAAATGCGGTAACCAAAATTGAAGATTTATACCCTAGACAGGACTTGAGCAGTGCTGCTTGAGACGACCTTTCTATATTTGCCATTGCTCTATCAAATTACATTCACATTCTAGCCAGCTCCAATAAGCTCCTTGCTCTGATGTGGTTGTGAAGTAAAAAATAAACAAACATAGACCATAACACATCTGGTCTCCATTATGCAATCCACTATAAAGCCAGACATTTGCCATTCTATATATTGTTTCAAATGAGTGCATAATATTTGAATACATACTCTTGGAAGTAACTCAAACAATACAAAGGTAAACTAAATAAAAAAGAAAGGATCCTTTTATCCCCATTACTCAAACATACATTCTTCTCAAGAAGTAATAATTTATGGCAAATTCTTTCAGATGTTTTTCTTTGTTTTCTTTTTTTTTGAGGTAACATTGGCTTATAACGTTATATAAATTTCAGGTGCACATCGTTATATTTCGACTTCTGTATAGACTACATCTTGTTCACCACCAAAAGTCTAGTTGCCATCTGTCACTGTACAAATATGTCCCTCACCACTTTTACTCTCTCTCACCCCCCTTCCCCTCTGGTAACCACCAAACTGTTCTCTGTGTCTATGTTTGTTTTTTTTATCTTCCACATATGAGTGAAATCATATGGTATTTGTCTTTCTAGATCTGACTTATTTCGCTTAGCGTAATACCCTCAATGTGCATCCATATTGTCGCAAATGGTGAGATTTTATCTTTCTTTTATGGCTAAGTAATGTTCCATTGTATATACACCTCATCTTCTTTATCCATTCATCCATTGATGGGCGCTTAGGTTGTTTCCAAGTCTCAGCTATTGTGGCTACTGCTGCAATGAGCATAGAGGTGCATATATCTTTTCAAATAAGTGTTTTTGTGTTCTTTGCATAAATATCAAGAAGTGGAATAGCTGGATCATATGGTAGTTCTATTTTTAATTTTTTGAGGAATCTCCATGCTGTTTTCCATAGTGGCTGTACCGATTTACTTTTCCACCAGTGGTGAACAAGGGTTCCCTCTTCTTCACATCCTCTCCAACACCTGTTATTTCTTGTCATTTTAATGATAGCTATTCTGATGGGCAAGGGGTGATATTTCATTGTGATTATGATTTGCATATCCCTAATAATTAGTGATGTTGACATCTTTTCATGTGCCTACTGGCCATCTGTATATTTTCTTTGGAGAAATGTTTGTTCAGATCCTCTGCTCAGATTTTAATCAGATTGTTTGTTTTTTTGTTGTTGAGTTGTGTGACTTCTTTATATATTTTGGATATTAACCCCTTATCAGATATAAAATTTGCAAATATCTTCTCCCAATTGGTAGGTTGCCTTTTCATTTTGTTGATGGTTTCTTTTGCCGTGCAGAAGCTCTTTAGTTTGATGTAGTCCCATTTGTTTATTTTTGTTGTTGTTTCCCTTGCCTGAGGAGACATATTGAAAAAGATACTACTAAGAACGGTGTCAAATAGCACACTACCTAAGTTTTTATCCGGAAGTTTTATGGTTTCAGGTCTTATATTCAAGTCTTTAATCCATTTTGAGTTATTTTTTGTGCATGGTGTAAGATGATGGTCTACTTTCATTTTTTGCATGTGGCTGTCCAGTTTTCCCTACACCGTCTATTGAAGAGACTCCTTTCTCCATTGTGTGTTGTTGGCTTCTTTGTCCAAAACTAGCTGTCCATAAACGTGTGGATTTACTTTTGATCTCTCAGATTGCTTCCATTGATCTATGTGTCTGATTTTCTGCCAGTTCTGTGCTGTTTTGATTCCTGTAGCTTTGTAGTTATATTTTGAAATCAAGGAGTATGATACCTCTGGCTTTACTCTTTTTCCTCAGGATTGCAATGGCTATCCAGGGTCTTTTGTTGTTCCATTTAAATTTTAGAATTCTTTCTTGTATTTCCACAAAAAACATCATTGGGATTTTGATAAGGATTGCACTGAATCTGTAGATTGCTTTAGGATGTATGGACATTTTAACTATGTTAATTCTTCCAATCCATGAGAATAGAATATCTTTCCCTTTCTTATGTCTTCTTCCATTTCTTTCAACAGTGTCTACAGTTTTCAGTGTACAGGTTAAATGATTCCTAGATATTTTATTCTTATCACTGCAATTATAAATGGGATTGTTTTCTTGATTTCTCTTTCTACTTTTACATGGCTAGTGTATAAACACAACTGACTTTTGTATGTTGATTTTGTATCCTGCAACTGTACTGTATTTGTTATTAATTCTAATAGTTTTTTTGGTGGATTCTTTAGGGTTTTCTGTATATGTAAAATCATGTCATCTGCAAATAGTGACAGTTTTACTTCTTCCTTTCCAATTTGGATCCCTTTTATTTCTTTTTCTTGCCTAGTTGCTCTAGCTGGGACTTCCAATACTATATTGAATAAGAGTGGAAAAAGTGAGCATTCTTGTATTTTTCCTGTTCTTAGAGGGATAGCTTTCAGGTTTTCACTGTTGAGTATGGTGTTAGATGTGAGATTGTTTTATACAGCCTTTATTATGTTGAGGCACTTTCCTTTTATCCATTTTATTCAAAAATTTTATCATAAATGGAGGCTGAATCTTGTCGAATGCTTTTTCTGCATTTATTGAGATGATCGTGTGAGTTTTATTCTTCATCTTGTTAATGTGGTGTATCACATTGATTGATTTGTGGATGTTGAACCATCCTTGCATCCCTGGAATAAATCCCACTTTATCATAGTGTATGATTCTTTTAATGTTTTGTTGTATTTGATTTGCTAATACTTTTTTGAGGATTTTTGCATCTATGTTCATCAGTGATATTGACCTGTAATTTTCTTTTCTTGTGTTGTCCTTGTCTGTTTTTGGTACCAAGGTAACAAATTAAATGAGTCAGGAAGTGTCCCCACCTCTTCAATTTTTTTGAAGAGTTTGAAAAGGATAGGTATTAAACTTTCTTGGAATATTTGGTAGAACTCGCCAGGGAAGCCATCTGGTCCTGGACTTTTGTTTTTCAGGAGGCTTTTGATTACTGTTTGGATCCTTTACTTGTGATTGTTCTATTCATAGTCTCTATTTTTGATTGATTCAGTTTTGGAAGGTTGTATGAGTCTAAGAATTTATCCATTTCATCTAGGTTATCCAATTTTTTAGTGTATAGATTTTCATAGTATTCTCTTATATTTCTTTGTATTTCTGTGGTATCCATTGTAATTACTTCTCTTTCATTTCTCATTTTATTTTTGAGCCTTCTCTCTTTTTTTCTTAGTGAATTGAGCTAAAAGTTTGTCAATTTTGTTGTTCTTTTCAAGGAACCATCTCTTTAGTTTCATTGATTTTTTTCTATTGTCTTTTAAGTCTCTAGTTCATTTATTTCCATTCTGATTTTCATTAATTCCTTGCTTCTACTGATTTTGGGCTTTGTTTGTTCTTCTTTTTCCAGTTCCTTTAGGTGCACTGTTAGATTGTTTATTTGAAATTTTTCGTGTTTGTTGAGGTAGGCCTGTATTGCTATAAACTACTCTCTTAGAACCACTTTTGCTGTATCCCATAAATTCTGCCATGTCATATTTTCATTTTCATTTGTCTCCAGGTATATTTTGATTTGTCCTTTGATTTCTTCATTGATCCAATCATTGTTCAGTAGCATTTTGTTTAATCTCCACATATTTGTGGCTTTTCTGATTTTCTTCCTGTAGTTGATTTCTAGTTTCATACTATTGTGGTCAGAAAAGATGCTTGGCATTATTTCAATCTTCTTAAATTTATTGAGCCTTGTTTTGTGGTGTAATATGTGATCTACTCTGGAGAATGTTCCATGTGCATTTGAAAAGAATGTGTATTCTGTGGGTTTTGGTTGGAAAGTTCTGTATATATCTACTGAGTCCGTCTAGTCTAATGTGTCATTTAAAATCAACGTTTCCTTATTGATCTGTTTGGATGATCTATCCATTGATGTGAGTGGGGTGTTAAAGTCCCCTACTATTATTTGCCCTGTAAATTTCTCCTTTTATGTCTGCTTATATTTGCTTTATGTATTTAGGTGCTCCTCTGTTGGATGCATAGATATTTACAAGTGTTATAGCCTCTTGTTGGATCATTCCCTTTATCATTATGTAATGCCCTTCTTTGTCTCTTGTTTCAGTTTGTGTTTGAAAGTCTATTTTGTCTGTTATAAGTATGGCTACCCCAGCTTTCTTTGTTTCCATTTCCATGGGATATCTTTTTCCATCCCTTCACTCTCAGTCTGTAAGTGCCTTTTATCTGAAGTGTGTCTCTTGTATGTAGCATATAAATGAGTTTTGTTCTTTTATCCATTCGGACACTCTATGCCTTTTGATAGGTATGTAGTTATCGCCATTTTGTTATTTTTTTCTGGATGTTTTTGTAGTTTTTCTCTGTTCTTTTCTTCTTTTCTTGCTCTCTTCTCCTGTGATTTGATGACTTTCTTTAGTGTTATGTTTGGGTTCCTTTCTCTTTTTTGTATGTGTATTTATTATAGGTTTATGGTTTGTTGTTACCATGAGGTTAATATATAATAACCTATGTATATATCAATCTATACTAAGTTAATTGTCTAATAAGTTTTACCTCATACTAAAAGCTCTTTGGTTTTATTCCTCTTTCTATGTTATATGTTTTTGACATCATATTTTACCTCTTTTTATTTTGTGTATTCCTTAACCTTTTATTGTAGATATAGATGATTTTAGTACTTTTGTTTTTTGACCTTCGTACTAGCTTTATAAGTGGTCCATCCACTACCTTTATTATATATTTGCCTTTACCAGTGATATTTTTTCTTTGATAATCATTTTATTTCTATTTTTGGCCTTTCCTTCTCCACTTAAAGAAATCCCTTTAACATTTCTTGTAAGGCCAGTTTGGTGGTGATGAACTCCTTTAGTTTTTGCTTATCTGGAAAACTGTTTATCTCTCCTTCCGTTTTGAATGATGATCTTGCTGGCTAGAGTATTCTTGGTTGTAGGTTTTTTTCTTTCAGCACTTTGAGTATATCACTCGTTTAGCCTGTAAAGTTTCTGCTGAAAAGTCAGCTGATAGCCTTATGGGGTTTCCCTCGTACATAACTTGTTACTTTTCTCTTGCAGCTTTTAAGCTTCTGTCTTTATTTTTAACTGTTGGCGTTTTAATTATAATGTGTTTTGAAGCAGGCCTCTTTGGGTTCCTCTTGTTTGGGACTCTCTATGTTTCCTATACCTAGATGTCTGTTTCTTTCTCCAAGTTAGCAGAATTTTCAGCTATTATTCCTTCAAATAAATTCTCTCCCCCTTTGTCTCTCTCTTCTCCTTCTCAGACACCTAAAATGCCAATGTTAGTATGCTTGATGTTGTCCAAGAGGTCTCTTAAACTGTCCTTATTATTTTTCATTCTTGTTACTTTTTTCTGTTCAGCTTGGGTGATTTCCTGTCCACTGTCATTCAGATCACTGATCTGTTCTTCTGTGTCATCTCTTCAGCTGTTGATTCACTCTAGTGAGTTTTTAATTTCAATTATTGTATTCTTCAGCTCTGAGTAGTTTTTTTTGTATTTTCTAACTCTGTTGAAGTTATCACTGTGTTCATCTGTTCTTCTCCCCAGATCAGTGAGCATCCTTATGACCATTACTTTGTACTCTGTATCAGGTAGATTACCTGTTTCATTTAGTTTTTTTTTTTCCCCTGAGGATTTGTCCTATTCTTTTATTTGGAACATATTTCTCCATCTCATCATTTTGCTTACTTCTCTGTGCTTACTTCTGTGTATTACGTAGATCAGCTACATCTCTCAAACTTGGACAAGTGGCTTTATTTAAGAGATGTCTTATGGGGCCCAGCAGTGTGCCCCTTTCTGCTCACCCCTGCTAAATGCTCCAGGGGTGCCCCCATGTGGGTTGTGTGTATGGTCTATTGTTGTGGGGCCATGATTGTTGTGAGTGTGCAGGTAGGCAGGGCTGGGCCCCAAGCTGGTTGGTTCTGAGGCCCTGCCACGTGTGACTGCTGCAGGAGCACTCTTGGCTTGGGCAGGCCCCTGATGAGGCTGGCTGTGAGGCCTGGTGATGCACGACTGTTGTGGGTTAGCTGGTGGATGGGGCATGCCCCAGGTGTGGCCGGCTATGTAGCCCAGGCCTGCTGCTGGCTCACTGGTGGGCAAGACAGGCCAAAGGAGCAGCAGCATGCCACTGTTTCAGGCACATTTGTGGGTGGAGCAGATCCTCTGTGTGGCTGGTTGTGAAGTCCAGAGGCACAAGACTGCCTTGAGTGTGCTAGTGGACAGGGCAGGCCTCTGTGCTAACAGGCTAGAGGAAAGATTCCAAAATGGCACCTGACAGCATCTTTGTCAGCATGGTTGAACTAGGTCACTGATATGGCTGCTGCCATTGTCTCAGTCTCTGGGAGGAGGGGTGCCCAGCCACCTCATACTTCTCTAGGAGGTGCTCCAAGTTTAGCAAGTGAGTCTTTTTGTACCAGTGGACTATGTAATGTTTTATCTGGTGTTTTTGTGCTGGTTTTAGGATCCATTGAGTGTGTGCATGGGCCCTTTAAGAGCTAGTTTTCCTTTCCCTGAAGTTCTGTAGTTTTCCTGGGTATATTCCCCATTGGTTTTCAATGGCAGGTGTCTTAGGGTCTCATCTCTTTTGTGCTGGACCTAAGGGCTGGGGTGCCTAATGTGTAGCTCAAATCTCTCGCTCCTCTGGGAAAAGCTTGGTATTTTTGAGATCACTCCTGAACAAAAAGTACTGCAACTAGGGTGTGTTTTTTAACTCAGCAGGGCTGTGTCTCTGCCTCTTCCACCCTTCTCTGTGTTGTCACTTGTTGTGAAGTCCCTTTCCATCCAGTTTCCAGATCTCTCTCAGAGGAAATTATTCCACATGTAGTTGTAGGTTTGTTGTATCCACGGAAGGAGGCAAGCTAAAGATTCTCTTATGCTGCCCTCTTCCGAAAAACCTGCCAGACTTTTTTCAATGCATTTGTTTTTATTAAGTGTTATATCATGTGGTATGTATTTTTTGCAACTTGCTATTTTTCACTTTCAACGTATATTGGAAAATTTTCTATATTGATGAATGCCACTCATGGATCTGGACATATTTTTAATTGCTGCATAGTATTCTATGGCAGGAATGTTTCCTAATACATTTCACCACTTCATTATTAATAGATATTGCAATATTACCTAAGTTTTTCTATTCAGTGAAACATTGAACAATGCTATCCATTTTCTTTTTGTACATGGATGGATGTTTTTTATAATAGAGAAATAATTGGGTCAAAGAATTTGGCTTTTAAACTTTGGATATTGTATCAGTCATAATTCAGTCAGGAAAACACAGCCACCACAAGTATTATGGAAGTAAGGAGTTTATTGTAACAATTACAGACTATAGAAATGTAGGTTAAAATTTTACTTTATAGCTAGTCAAGACTCATCCTTCAGGAAGACGAATTTTGTAAGCAGTGTGTAGGGTTAATTTGATGGAAAATATATAATGAAAATAATTTAAGGTGTTTGAAAAACAGAACTAGGGCGTGGTAGATTAAAATTACAAGAATATATAAGATATATCATAATGGCTAGCTGTGTCTCAAACATTGATTTTGAACAATGGATTATATACAAATATATTAGGTGGATTAATTATGAACAAAAGCACAGAGCCTGGAATGCATTGAGAATAACCAAGAAGTAAAAAGTAATCCAGTTCGGCTGGAGCATTGATGATTTAGAGGGAAACAATAGAATATAAAGCTGAAGATAAGTTCACATCTTGAAGGATAAGGCAAAAGGCTAGTTCTGTTCTCAGGCATAAGTAATAGGCTGGAGAATAGGCAGTAGCAATGGAAATGGAAAAGCTAAAGCCAACTTGAGATTGCAGAGGTAGAATCTACAGAGTTTGGCATGTGAAAGGAGTTAGAGTGTGAAGGAAGAGTCACATTTTACTGTGTGTCTACTGGTGTAAATTTGTCCTCACCAATAGTGGGTAGCCCATAAGTGAACATCTTAAAACATTGTAAACCATTGCCTTCTGTTTATGAGTTCACAGGCGCTATTAAAATAGTCGAACAGAAACCAAATGAGAAATAAGGGTTAAGAACTTTATCTGTTGTCCAGACATCTGTACCCTCAGCAAGCTGTCAAAAGAAATGCTGCCTTGGAAGCCAAAGTCACCCAGGGGGCTAATCAGCTTAAACACATGACAAAAGTCGTAGACAATTCCAAAGTGCTAATGACATTAACTAAAAGTGCCGCCTGCCAAGGAGCTGCACATCACTGCCAAAAATAAAAAGAATGGTTCCCCCTGCCGAGCTTTTGGAATTCTCCCCCCCCCTTTTTTTTTCTTTTTCTGCCTTTTTCAACTATACTTGGAGAAGAAAGTAGCAGAGAGGAACTTGAGAACACTCCATCTGGTGAGAAAGCCAAGTTCACAAAGTTTGGCTGGTTTAGGTGCCAAAGAAAGGTAGTAGAAGAGCAAGTTGATGAGTGTTTGGGAGTACAATGCTGCTTCCAAAATGTTTTCCCAGCCCCCACTCCCTTTGTTGGTTTGCTCTCTTTTCCATTTCTGGCAATGTGAGGGACTTATGACTGTTCAAAAATTATTTAAGGATCACTCTTCATTCTGACTTCTGATCTCTCTGATGTTCATATTAAAAGCTCATAAATGTCTTGCGTGGCTATATTTCACTCTTATCTTTCTCCATCAGGTTTTCATGTGAAACTGGTAAAGAGCGAGCATGAATTCAAGTGTGCATGAGTCATTTCTGTGGAGCTATTATTGCCCTGTCTTCTTGTCACTCCATTCACCAGTGTCACTGGTTAAATTTTACTTCATTTCCTGCCCTTCTCAATTGACAGGAACAATGAGGTCCTGATACTAATCTAGATTTTTCTGACCATGACATTTTGGGTTGGTAACTTTATTAGTTGCTCTATTTGCAGCACTTTATATTCAAGGTATCTGAGTGGTTCATCTTATGTCTTTGTTCTTTTGTAAACTCTCAATTTGTCCACCTAATAATTAAAAATGTGGTTTTGAGAGATCTTTCTGTCCTTTTTAATTTAAAATTACCTTGAGGTTAGTCTTTGTTCATTTTTGCATGGATTTGTAGATCATATTTCCAATTTACAGTTCAAATACCAATTTTTCTCAGTTTGCTAATAGAATATAGTCAAGAGTGGTATTATGTTGTGCACTGTGTTCTTATGAACACCATTCACTCATTTATTCTCTTTTATTTTTTCAACAAGTTTTCATTTATCACCTACTATGTGCCATGCACTGTTCTAGGCACTAGGAATTCAACAACAAACTAAACAGAAAAAAAAATAATCCCTTCTCTTAGGGATCTTAGTTCTTGTAGCAAGAAATAGATAATAAGTGCAATCTAATATGTCAGATGGTTGTTAAGTGCTGTAGAGGGGGTGCAGTGAGTACCAAGAAAAGGCAGAGAGGGGTTGTGATTTTAAACAGTGGGTCAGAGAGGGTCCCATTGAGAAAGTTATATTTGGGCAAAAACCTCAAGCTATGTGATCACAAGGGAAGAGCATTTCAGTCAGAGGGAACAGCAAATTCAAAGGCCCCGAGAAGGGAGAGTATGTTCAGGGCTGGCAGAGCTCTGTGGAGGGAAGGAGAGAAGACGTAGAAGATGAGATCAGAGAGACAGTAGTAGAACGTGGGAGCACACTAGGTAGAGCTTTGTAGGACATTGTAAGGACTTCAGCATAACTGAAGGAGAAGACATTGAAAGTATTTGAGCCAGAGGAGTGACATGTCCAGACTTGTGTTTAAAAGGATCATTCTGGCTGCTGAGTTGACAATAAGGATACATTTGCAATGGAGAAAGAAAGGAGAGAATTTAGGAGGATCTCTGCACTCTCTTTCTAACATGTGATCTCCTCTGAGTTCACAAAATTAGCCAGGCTCTAATATTTTTGGAAAGATCATGAAATTTGAATGTAGATTTTATTCAAAAGGTGATTGATATAGCAGAGCAACTTACTACTTAGGACTTAGAATCAGAAAGCCAGTGATTGAACCACAATTCTATATAAAAGTAGTGTTTTTGACCTTGGGCAAGTTATTCAACTTCTCTCAGTCTGGTAACTTTTCCTATTTTAAGAATACGTCATGGAGATTAAATGAGATAACACATGTAAAGTCCTTTGCATGGTTCCTGCAAATAATAAGCACTGATTAAATGTTGGCTATTCTTATTGCCAGTTATTTTATTATTACATTTTCAAATCATCACTTATGAAACAATGTTATATAGCAATTGTGAGCATAATATTACATCTTTGCTAATTTTTTTTTAATTATTTATTTTTTTTGCTAGGAAAGATTTGCCCTGAGCTAACATTTGTTGCCAATCTTCCTCTCTCTGTTTTTTGTTTGTTTGTTTTTACCCAAAGCCCCAGTACATAGTTGTATACTCTAGTTGTGAGTCCGTCTAGTTTTTCTGTGTGAGCCACCACCGCAGCGTAGCTACTGACAGGCAGGTGGTATGGTTCTATGCCCAGGAACCAAACCCAGGCAGCCGAAGTGGGGTGCACCCGACTTTAACCACTAGGTGATCAGGGCTGGCTCACATCTTTGCTAATTTTTGAAGAGTAAATCCTGGGCCCCAATTTCAGTCAGTTATATAAATAGTACAATTTTCCCTCAAAGGATATTGAAGGACACAAAGGAATCTCCTTGGCTGGAAATTGCAAGAGCAGGATAGATTCCTATCTGTCAATCGGCAGCCATTTACCATTCTCAAAGCTCTAATTCTGCTTGAAAATAGTCTAACATACCAGATTAGCCCTACAAAGCCATTTTACCTTCTTGCTGAGAGAGTGGATAACCACCAGAGTCAAGGGCTTCTGAATGTCAATTTCACTAATTTAGCACTCCAGGCCCGGCCATAGCAGGGATGTGTGAGTAAAACATGAGCTCAGCCAGGAAATATTTTTGTATGTATGAACATGGCTTAAACATATGACAGTTTAGGGTCTCTTTCAATCTGATAACATTTGAGAGAAATAAGGTTTAGAGTTAAATGCTATGTTTTCTAAGCAAGATGTAGGGGAGAAACAAGTCTGTCTGAATAATGCAGACAAAATTTTTAAAGTCTGGAATTATCAAGAAAATTAGGCAATATGATTCTGCCATTTCAACTTGTGGATTTAGAGAGCGTATAGAGACAATACATCTCTTGCAGCAAAAAGAAGAGGATCATGGTGTTTAGATCTAGTGTATGCTAGTAGCCAAAGTTACCTATATTCAAAAGGAAGCTACTAGAGAGACCTGGCACTGTTTAACTTTTTTGAGAATTATTTTCTTGGGGTCTTTTGAGCTCTTTAGGTTGAGAGCAGTAATTTGTGGGATACCCGTTTGGGGACCCATGACTGTACTCTATTTTAGAGTTCGGTTTGACACCAGAGTTAAGAGGCTAAAGTGAGACCTAGAAGAAGAGCTGGAAACCCTTTGTCTTTTTACAGGGCTGGCTTAGGTTAGAGGCTTTATGGGAGAAAGATTAGAGCATAAAAACTTATGTCTTGGGTTATTCTGGGGAACATAATTTTAGATATTCCACCACAATGCTTTAGAACACGTGATTTAAGTTTAGAAAATTTAGTCGTGTTAGGTAGAATTGCTGATTCAGTGAGGGTGCCAGGTCAGAAGGAAAGGGTGCACGTTGGCTGAGGTGGTGTTGGGTCTATACGTGACAGTGGTGACTATAGAATAGGGTTAAGAACATTAGTTTTGGTGTCAACTACACTGGGCTCAGGTTCTGCTCAGCCACTTCCCAACAGCCTGACCTTGGCAATTTTCTTTCTTTTTCTAAGTTGCAGACATAAAGTGGAGCAAATAATAGTATTCCATATTTTTAGTAGGGGTTAAATAAGATAACACATTTTACAGACTTAGAACAATGCCTGGCACATGGTAGGTGCTGAATAAATGTTAAGTGGTGGTGGTATTATTATTATTATTCTCATCATTATCATCAAGGAGTAAGGATTCATAAATCCCACAGGAGCAATAAAATTTTATTGGAGAAAAAGTGCTTTCCAAATTGATCACATGTTTTACTGCAGGAATAAAAAGAGTAAGTTAGGCCTTCTGCTCATAACGGTCCTATCATGTAGAAGAGAGACAGATGTAAATAAAAATCCACTTCAGAGTATTAAGTGTTGCAATAGAAGTATGAGCAAAGGACTTCGGGATCATGCAGAGCATACACCAAGTAACTTTGCTTGAGTGAGTCAGCAACAGACCTACAAAATAATTCCTTTGTGCCATTCTATGAGTTTGCACTTCATTCTTTAGGCAAGCAGAGCCAAGAGAGGAGTTTTCTGAAAGGTAACAAAAGTGCTATTTGCCTTTAAAAAAATATTTAGGATAACCAGAGTGGCAGTACGGGGTGAAGGTAGGGAGTTCTAACAGACAATCAGAGCAAAGTGTAAGGGACAAGAACACTAGTTTTGAGGTCATATGTCCTGAATGTGCATAAGGTTTTGATATAACTTACTTTATTACCTTGAAAAAAAATGACCTAACCTCTATGAGTCTATTCTCCTGGCTATGTTTGGGAAATATCTTGCTTAGTTCAAAGATTCTTGTCATAAGGAACAAATTAAATAAATGTTATATTAGTTAAGAAATTCAAATACCCTGAAATCTCAGTGGTACACATCCAGCACAGGGGACTGGAAGCTCTGCTCCACACGGTCATTGCAGAATCAAGCTGACAGTAGCTATTTCATTTTGTAGGTAAACCTTTTGGTAGGTGTGGCAGGCAGCTTCTAAGATGGCCTCCTAGGATACCCATTTTCTGATATTCATGGCTTTGTGTAAACCCCTCCCCTTGATTAACTTACCTCTAACACGTAGACTACAACAATGTGGAAGGCGTGCAGCTTTTATTATTGGCTTACAAAATGTTGTGGCTTGAGTCTTACTAGCAGACTCCTTCTCTTACTGGCTTTGTTGGAGCAAGCTGCCATGTTGAGAGATCCACATCGCAAGGAACTAGGGGTGGCCTCCAGCCAATGGCCTGCAAGGAACTGAAGCTTCATTTCAACAACCCTCAAGAAACTGAATCTTTCCACACCAGGTAAGTAGGATTAGCAGTGGATCCATCACCAGCTGAGATTTCAGTTGAGATCCCAGCCCCAGCTGACACCTTCATTGCAGCCTTGTGAAAAATCTAGAAGCAGAAGACCCAATTTCAGGGGGATTCCTGACCCATAAAAACTGAGGGATAAATAAATCTGTGTTGTTTAATGCCACTAAATTTTGGGATGATTTGTTATGCAGCAATAGATAACTAATATAGAAAGAGAAGAGATTACACTGGGTTCTAGGACTTAAATGTTTCTGCCTGGAAATGACAAAGGTCATATCTACTGAAAGTCTTTTTCCAGAACTAGTCACAAAGACCTACCTAAAACTGCATGAAGGCTAGGAAATGTAGGGGAACCCATAGAATGTCTGGTGGGCTATGCTCTCTCTGTCACAGATAATAGGAAAGACCCACACATGTTGAATTTTTAATGAGTATGTCCTGGGTCTAAACTTAACCCATATGTAACCATTTAAGAGGAACTTGATACAATCACTAGCCAATGATCTTTTATCTCCTGTTTTCAGCAGCGTCATGAAGTTAATCCACTGTAAGGACTGCCATTATCTACATATGATATTTAAAGTATTTCTGTGTCTATTAACAAACTACCATTTAAATTTTATTCCCTCATAACACTACTTTGAGTTACATAGTACTGTTTTCACAATTTTCATAGATGTTGAATAAGCCTGGAAGGGTTAAAGATGCTGCTCAGATCACAGAGCCAGAACTGGTTCTTGAACTTAGGCCCTCTTCCTCAAAATCCTGTACTTTCTTCTTTCTGAAGGATACATTTGCTGGTCATTTTTTTAATGGTAGATTAGATGGTGAGGTCTTCCAAACAGGATGTATGCTTCTCAAAGGAAGCCACGCTGTTGAATATTAAAACTGCTAACTTGGACGTGTGGTGTGACAGATGCTCTAAAATGATAGCTTTTATGACTGCAATCTTCAGTCAAATGTGCAGTTTTAACAGTGGCAGGGCTGCAGTAATCTATACCTTAAAAATAGAATTAGTAAAACAATAGCTATATATAAAGAAGGTTTGTGGTACACTGCTTGCAATGAGAATCCTTGGGCTCTATCTCTCTGTAAGAACTTTGGCTCCACACTTGATTGACTTGTACCTTAGTTGGTCCAGATGGAAAAATGGGGAAAAAGCCAGAACTCACTGAAAACCAGATGCTGCATCTGAGCTGTGATTTCCTAAGTAAATGAATTATAAAACATTGTTGAATAGAGTAGGTTTTTGAAATATCCTGGCAAGAGTCAGTCTTGTCCCATGTTAAAAAAAAATTAAATTAAAATTTAAAAATATATACATGTATATGTGTGTGTATGTGTGTATATATATATATATATATAAAAATATATATATGTGAGAGGGAAGTTGTAAATTCCATACGGCAATAATTTGAACATAATGGCTCTTGTAACTCATAGACATGAAATGACTTTTTTCTGTTGAGCTTCTTAGCAAGACAAGTGTTGTTTAACATTTCCCTTTTTTGGGACGGTAGGTAAGTTTGTATTGCTACAAACTGCCTTTGTGGAGGCATTTAGCACATGCTAACATATAGAGAAAAATAACAGTTAAGGCACTTAAAATGAATTATATGCTATTAATCATTAAGAAATGCATTCCCTAACAGGAGAAAAAAAGGAGCAAATAAAACTCAGAGAAAGAAGGAAACCTATTATTTTCAACAATACAGCTTTAAGAGAATTTTGCACTTACATATCACACAGATGACAAGGACAAACACAATTCCAGTGTAGAAAAGTCTGTCATCAACGCATGACGTTAAAATCCTGCCGCCCTTATCTTTCTCACACCTGCTCTGGGAACACTGTAATGTCTAGTGAATAGAATTAGAGAAAAATCATTGAGGGCATTGCAAAATCACTCACGTGTGTTTGAGGCCTCAGGGAGTGCTGACAGTAAAATCTCAGATTTGACAAAAGTAGTAATAGCACCTACAGTTCGAATTATATGATTCCAACCGGAGATTCTCTGAGGAAAAAAGCAGGAGAGAATTTTGTCTTTAGCACAGCCACCTCTTTGGGCTGAGAGCTCCAATGTACTGATGTGGAAATGGGAAGCTGGGGCTGGCTCAGGAATATTTCAAGAGTTCCTGAGAGATGACAGTGTACTAGTTTAGAGTAACATGGTAAAGAAATTCCTAAATCACCAGGACACAATTCTTTTCGATTTCCATTCTCTTTTCACGGGAAGAACCATTCTGGTTCAAGCCATGTTGTTCTCTTTGCATCTATTCTATCCTACATCCAACTTATACTCTACATGCAAATAAGTTAAATTCTGAAAATGCAAATGCAATGATGTCATTCCCCTGCTTCCCAGATGGTGAAGTGAACCCGGTTACGGTGGCTTACAAAGCCCTATCTGGTGTCCTCCTACCTTCTTCTCCATTCTCATCCGTGACTAGACTGTGCCTGCCTCTTCCTCTTCCCTTTCCAACCGCTCTGACTTCTTGGTCTTTCACAATCTCCCTTAGCCTTCTCTCCTCCACTGGAAACATTTTATTTTGTGCTCTTGCCCAACACAAGTTGAAGCCTTCTCCCAGCCTCTTAAGAAGGTCAATCTCTTTTCTCAAAATCTCTCATCTTAACAGTTGGAAATATTTTCCATAGATGTTATTTGAAATTTAATTGCATGATTACTTAATTAATTTAATATGTCTAATCCTCCTCTAGATTCTAAGCTCTTGTGAGAACTGTGTCTCTACTGCCTACTCAATGTTACTCAAAAAAAGTTGGTTGAAAAATGAATGAATAAATAGAACCATATGTAATGTGGTATGTTTGAAACAAATGCAAATGGGATCATAGAATAGCATTTGTACAGGTGATTCAAAAAACATATGATTTGGGAAGAACCTCTTTAAAAATAACTCTCCTTTCCAGTTGATGTATGATTAATTAGCCGGCACAGAAGAGGAAGCTACATTATTTGCTTATCAAGCTAAAATCTATAGTGTTAGGGCACATTGCCTGCTTTAGAAAAAACCTGTCTCCCCTCAAATGCTCCATGTGGATGTAATGACAAGATTACAGCCCACTTTCATCTTCTTTCCAGACTGTGTCCTATAGTAGAAACAGAAAATGCTTCATGTTGTTGTTCTGTTTTGTGGGAATTGTATTGCCAATTATATCTGAAACACACGTGACAATTCAGGCACCGACTGATACAATACATATAAAATACCTTCCCGCAATGCAAGATGTGGTTTGTTGCTTGAATAAATACACCCCTCCCTTCTTATGTCAAATGGAATGTGGTGTCCTTTTGTTACAGAGACCAGATGGCACTGATTTCTTTCCTATCCCTTGCCTTACATTACAAAGCAAAGATGTTACCAGTGGTAACCAGAGGCCTGATCTCCTTGGAAAGAAAGAAGTTATTTAGAGGAATCATTTACCTTGGCTGTGTGCTCTTAAACCTTTGTGGCCAGTCTAGTCTGAAGCATTCATAGATGCTTTTACTGAATAATTATTCAGTTCTGAATAATGATTTTTTCCTGCCTTTTAAGAAGGAATATATTTCTTGAGAAGGCTCCTGGGATCCTGACAGCCATGGTGAAATTCGATTTTATTTTTCAGAGGATGCATTTCCTTTCTCTTCCTAGAACATCTCTCTCTAGTGGTCCTAACCACAGAACATGATGGCAGCTGCCCCAAGAAGTCTTCCTCACCAATAAGCCTGGACTTGCAGTCCTCTGCTTTATATCTGACATTCACACAAGTGACTCCCAAATAAACCCTAAAGTCTCCTACATGTTCCTGCTCTAGTAAATATTCAGTGTATATCTCACCACGGTTAACAGTGGAGAGAGGAGCACGATGTGGTAGTAAGACCACTGAATCGACCATCACAGAACCCGGTTCCATTTCTGGCTGTGGGAAGTTCGCTCTGATAAAGTACTTATTAAATCTCCTGACACAATGCAAGAAATGAATTATCATTAGCTAATATAAGTATCACTTTACTTGTCCGCAAAATGACAAGTGTTACTTCAATAACGAAAATGCTGTTGTGTCTTGCCAATAAATCAGGGAAACCGTTGGGGTGAGTGGATGGTGCTGAGTGTTGACAAGAGAGCTTGTTGCTTATGCCAAGTGGTCAACAGGGTGAAACATTCTTCAGTCAGTTCAAGGTGATTTTGAAAATCAATAACAAAATAAACAGGAGAAAATTATTTTGCTCATAGACAAATCAAATTAGGGGACATAATTTAACCTGTTGTACAGCTAAATGTTAGAATAAGAGAGAGAGGAAAGAAACGTAGTAACTGTACACAGAGAGCCACTGGTGGTACGCAACCAGTGCTTCTTTGACGACTCAATCATTTTTACAGCAATCATGGCTGGGAATTTGTAACCCTCATGAGATATCCTCTTCATCTTTGGCATTCCAGCCACATGGGTCTTCTATTTTCCACTCTTCTGTGCAGAGAAGAAAGCTCCAGTAAGGCGGGGCCACTGTCTGTCTTGCTCACCTTGCTATTCAAAGATGCCTAGCACACAGGGCCTGGCAGATAATTGACACCAAATAAGTATTTGTTGGATAACTGTATGAATGAGTTCCAGAATCCAAACTAATTTTGACATCTGAATACCTTAATACGCTAGTGTTTTGTATGCCTGCACACTGTCATATGGTACTTGCGTATTGTAATCTTCAAACTGAGGAATAACTAAGTGAGGTCAGAGGCCATACCGTTCCACAAACCAAACAGGAACTCTTTAGGATCTCAACAGTGGCTTCCCACACAATGTCCACTGTTGATAACTTGCATTTGCTTTTATGTCTTTCAAAGTTCTCCTCTTGTGCTTTGAATACCTATGAAATATCAGTAAAATGGATTTTTTGGATCACAACTGAAGATCTGATATTCAGAGGGATTCACTGACTTTGCCAGATAAACCAACACTGTCTGGGGCAGAGGTGAGAGAACAACTCAGCTCCCCCAGAGTTAGTTCACTTTGCTGACTTATGCAACCCCCAGCAGGCCCCAACCACTGTGGCCTAAGCCAGGGTTGGGGGCAGAGCCCAGAGAGCAGGGCCTCATTCTGGACAAATGCAAGAGGAGGCAGTCCAGAGTAGGGGCCCAAGGCACCCCTGAGGAAGCAAAACTCCAAGCCTGAGGCAAGGATGTGGGGTCAGTCCCTAAACAAGAAATGAAATAGGAGGTCCAAGAATCGAAATAACTGATCAACTTGGGTGCCAGAAGAGAGAGAAGTGAGGAAATAAGGGTCTGAATACAATCAATGGGGAAAAGGCAGGCATGAGCAGGTTCTGGAAAGTTTTTTGTTTGTTTCCTTGGGTTCTGTGTGTTGGATTATCCTAGGTCTTGACCTGCCGCACACTGTGCCACACCCAGGCTCCGAGGGTCCCAGCCATGTGCTATAATACAGTCCATTGTCCAGGGCAAGTCTGACAGTCACTGAAAAGAGAGAAGTTCAATCACATAGATAATTCCTAATTTCTGCAGGATTTACCAGCTACTCTCTCACAGGTATAAACCCGATTAAAATCTCAGATTTATTATCTAGTGATCTTTGAAAAAGAAATGCTGTAAACTCGTAAACAGGTTTTAAAATTTATAGTGAACAGTGAAGTAGATCAGTTGTCGTAAAGTCAGAATCTTAGTCACTTTTGTGCAGTAATGTTCCTTTAAAAAACTTTGAGTAGTAAAATGCACGCTATAATAGAATGGTTACCCCTCAGCAGCCATCCCCCACTTCAACACTTATCAACATCCCCCCATTCTTGCTTCATTTATGCTAAATGTGAGTGGAGAAGCCCTGTGAAATGGGGACTTCTTTCTATATTGTGTAGAGTGCTCCAGAGGGGTTTACTGGAATGAGCACATTACCGCTTGGATGAAGACAGGATTAAGGGATTTTCTTCAAAAGAAAGAGCCTCTGACATATTGAATCATGTCCTTTTTTTTTTTTTTTAAAGATTTTATTTATTTATTTTTTCCCCCAAAGCCCCAGCAGATAGTTGTATGTCATAGCTGCACATCCTTCTAGTTGCCGCATGTGGGACGCGGCCTCAGCATGGCCAGAGAAGCGGTGCGTCGGTGCGCGCCCGGGATCTGAACCCGGGCCGCCAGCAGCGGAGCGCGTGCACTTAACCGCCAAGCCACCGGGCCGGCCCTGAATCATGTCCTTTTGAAATGTGTGATGCCAGGGGCAGAAAAGCAAGGGTGTTGCTTTTGGTGAAGCAATATCCTCCCTAATAAATACCAATTCTCTGCATTTGCAGGAATAAAACAATATGTATCATACTTGTTTTTAAGAATTAAATCTGTTCCTGCAAAGCTAAATACAAAACACAAAATCCAAAAAAATGCTTTTTTTGTGGAGGAGAAATGTTCTATCTCTATCTATCTATCTATCTATCTATCTATCTATCTATCTATCTATCTATCTGTCTGTCTATCTATTGTCTGTCTCTCTCTCTCTCTATCTAGCTACCTTTAAGACAAATCTGTACTGAGTCCTCTAGGGAATAACCATTCCAGGGAACAATTTCCATGTTTTGAATATCTCATTTCCACTTTCCTTTGTATCTTTGCCAGTAAGCACAGAGCCTGGTACATAGCAGGTGTTTCATAAGTGCCAGTTGAATTAATTTAATTCATTTTCTTGAACTGAAATTCTTTCCTTTCTCAACTGATTCTCCCCACACTTGCCAGCCTCCTCACTACCCCATTCTGTTTATAGAGTCGTAAATCACAACCAGAGCAAGCAGTTCCATTCTCTCCCACACATAACAACATGATGATGATGATGATGATGATGATGATGAGACGACATGTCGTCATCCCCTTTCCCCTTGACTTGTTTTGTAAAGGAAATACAGTCAATGAGAAAGTACTCATGACATAGAATCTTTGAAAGATTCCTTTCCCATAATACAAAAGACTTTGCTGTACTGCTTTGCATAACTTTACTACCTCTTAGAAGTTACATTGAGATCTGTCATTGTGGGATGTGCTGAAGCCCTGTAGGAGAGAGAGATGTTTCAATAGGTTCTACTCAAAGTGACATTTTTCTCTTGAACATCTCTGTTGTGGTAGAGACCCTGACAAAAAAGGAGGATTATTTCTATTCTTGTTCTTTTTAACGAGGTGCAGGTGGAATAACTTATGGCCACTAGAACATAGGAATTAAGATCTTTTTCCTCTCAGATCAATCTTTGTAGTCAGAGGAGATAGATATTTGGTGAAGTAGAAATAAAAAACGGTCTCATTTATAATTTATTTGATACAGAGAGTGGTACTCAGATTGTCCCTCCTCCTCCCCTTAAGCACAAAGGCTTACTTGTTCAAATTGTTTTAAAGCAGATAGGAAAAAAAAATTTTGTAATCTATAGTAATCTGTAGTGATGGATTGCAAAATGTATGATGAAGCATTTTAAAAGAAGCTGCAAAGATAAATGATTATT
The DNA here is from genome assembly GCF_020826845.1 of Diceros bicornis minor. Taxonomy (NCBI): domain Eukaryota; kingdom Metazoa; phylum Chordata; class Mammalia; order Perissodactyla; family Rhinocerotidae; genus Diceros; species Diceros bicornis. Next base: position 54,348,904 of record NC_080754.1, read on the forward strand.
TGCACTTGACTACAAATGCTGATCTTCTAAAAATTCAAGTATTCGCTGATCCTCATGAAGGAAATAATTACTTCTTTTTGGAATTATGACTAACTTTGCTTAGAAAATTGCTATGAGCTAGATTTTCAGGAAGCGCAAGTTATAAGCTACTATAAATTAGGCCCTCTGAGATTTTTAGGGTACTTATAAAAGATTCCATGTTGGAAACATTAAACCTATGTCTTAAAGCTGGGCGTTTTAATGCACTTTATGTTAGAGTATTTAAAAATAAAGAAGAAAGCAAGCAAGAAAGCTCTTTTCTTTCAATTTTTCTTCATTCCTTTCTGTAGATGTCACTATAGCATAGCAAAAAGAAAGGGGACTTCTTTTCTTCTGAAAATATATGACTTCTACGTGCAAATGAAAGAAAGTGGTGATTTGATTTATCATGCCAGGGTTGTCATATCAACAATAAGGTTTCCAAGCAACTAGCAGAATAAATTATTTTATAGATTTATTTGCTTAGCCTCATAAAATGGACCAAATGGAAGTTACTTTTTTTTTTACCAGTGATTATGTGGTAATTAAAAAAAGTCATTACACAGAAATTATGCATTAAATTCACATTACTAAGAAGAATTCAAAGCGAATCATGTGAATGTAATCAATGCCAAAAGACTTAATGAAGATTTGCTGCTTACAAGGAAGCACTGTTGTTATATGTTTATATATTTTCAATAATTGCTTTCCAGGGTCTATACCACGACTTGTGTAAAGTCGTTCAAAATTGACTCTTCAACTGGCCAGCATACGCAGCCCGCAGCTGCTGTGCCCTTTAAATGTTCTTCAGAATGACCTCCTCAGAGAACCCTGGTGCTCATTCTATTACAGAGTGCCTTATAATCCTCTACATATGCAAATGGCCTGTGCCAGTTCTTAAAAAGACTTCCAAAAAGTTACTAACCATATTAGAAAATGAAGCATTGATTTCTTTTTATACAATTGCCCTGGGGATGTTCAAGACTTGTTAGACATTTGCAGTCCATACCCAAAACATCCTTTTGTAGTTTAAACATTTTCATTGCTATTTTTGAGCTGCTTATGTCTGTACATGGGAAAGCCTGATCTGAATGTAGCAGAGATAAGTCTTTTTTCCTCCCCTTTTCTTTTAGTAGGACTTTACCCAAGATTTTTGATTTGCTCAAATTGCTGATGATATTAAATAAAGATATACCAAATTTCTCAGCTTAGACAAGAAAAGTAAAAACCTGCCACGCAGTCCTGGGACAAGTTATTTTGTCTCCATCTAGCACAGACGCATTTGTTGATGCAAATTACTGCCTATAGCAGGCATTCTTCCTTTGCTTTGCTAGCAATTCTTTTTTCTCTCGCTTTGGTTTCTTCTGGAAATTTTTTTTTTTTTTAAACCCATAGGCTGTACATAGCCAAAGAATCAGGAAAAAGCACTTATATTGAAAAATTACGAAGCAAACCACAGCGTTCAACTAGATTTTCCTATTTGAAACATTTGACGAAAATATAGCTATAATTTTCCAAGGTACGTGTAGTGGGATACTTTCTATGACCAATTCAGATGCATCTGCTCCATTATTGCCAACATCCCTTATACCCTTATAGACATTTCAGAGAATCAGCAAGTGGAAGGAAAATATTTCTCCCTTCAGATGACATCGTCCTAGTGTTATGCTTACAACACAGTTGCCAAGTAGTACAGCTTCTGCATCTTCGTCCAGCTTTAGACTATGGGTGTTTTCCTCCTTTTTCTTTTCTTTTATTCAAGTCACCATAGCCTCAGAAGAAAGGAAAATCAATTTTGAGATTCATGACAGTGCTACATATACCCAGGCATTAAAATAAACATTCTTCCTATACTCTGCTAGTTTGCTTGTTACCTGCCCATGTTCTAGTTCATTGCTGCTGTATCTTATCAACAGCGTGCTCTTAGGCAAATTTTCCTTATTATGTTGCTGGAGAAGTCAATCTATTTTCATCTTCTCCTGTCACAGAAAACAAATGCGCAAATTTTCAAAGAACCTTACTCAGTCTACTTCTTTTTTTCCTTTACTTTTTTATATAAAATTTTTATTCATAAAACTAAGTCTTTGATTTCTTAATTGAACTTACAAGTGGCCACATGTGCTTTCCCATAAACAGACAACGTGGGTCTGTCATTACTTCTGTCAAATATGTGGGGGGTTTGCAAATGAAGAGGAAGTTTCCTTTTTTTTTTCCAGTATGATTTCCCTCAGGTCTTGGTGAAACCATCTTGATCAATGCTCGTCAAACTTGAATGTACATACCAATCACCTGGGGATCTTGTTATGAGGTATATTCTGATTCTGGAGATCTCTGGAGAGTCCAGGGCCTGAACGTTCCTGTTTCTAACTAGCTCCCAGGTGACACCAGGGCTGTTGATTTGCAGGCTACACATTGTGTAGCACAGCCCTAGAACATTTCCACCTTGCAGGTGAGCAAGCGGAGGCTTAGAGTCCTGGGTGGATATACCGAAGGTCTTTTTTCAGTTTGCTTCTAAATCAACCTAGAGCTTCAGTATCCCAAAGAAAGAAAGGATCTCCATCTTTCTGTACAGTTACCCAAAGAGATGGGTGGATGCCATTTTTCCTGTGCTCAGAAACAGTTCCTTTTTCTCTTCTCTGTATAAGCGGTTTAAGATTCTTTCCTCATCATGAATGCTCTCATGTTTATTCATCAATAAAATTGACATAGAAGAACATTGAAATATAATATTTTTGAAGCTCAAAGCTATCATTTTCCTTTAATCTGAGAGACAGAGGCTTGGGAAAAATAAGCAAATTTATCTTCAAGTCATCACAAACCACTTGATAACAAAGGTAGGAATATTTCAACACCAAGAATTCATGGTTATGTTTTAACATAAGCTGTTATTTTTTTAATATGAGCTTTCCAATAGTAAAATAAATGCAATACAACAGATGGAATAAGACATTGGTGGTGCAGCAATTAATTTTCTTTGATGATTCATTTTGTGGGCAGGAAAAAAACAGTAATTTAAAGGCATGGATGTTATTGTCAGTGTCACTTAAAGGAAACTGCAATTTTAAAATAATAAGTTCTGAACTGAAGAGAATCTGTCAAAACTGTTGACACCTTCTCTTGTCTCTAATATTTTCTGCTAGGGTTAGACAAATATCCCCTTACTGCATGTTATTCAATGTATATCCTCTTCAGAACATGGTTGGTCAATGGGGACAATTTTCTCAGATGAAGTAGAAATTCCCATTCTTGCTATGCTACATGGGACACATTAGGACTTTGCCAGGGAACGTTGGTAGTTGGCATATATCCATTCGCCAGTCACTGACACACAGTCTTAGTTCTAAAAACGAAAATTAATAAGAGATTGAAATTTCCAAGGTGAATTATTTGTTCGTCATAGTGAATAAAACTGTCATTCACTTGAGTCATGTGAGAGCATGAGGAATGACAGAGGAAAAAGAGGAATTTTGGTGAGTGGGAACCAAGACATACAGAGGTGCAGTTCAAAGTTGAGTTGGGAGCCTCCCAGCAACGGTTAAGCAGGCTGTCCAGGTAGGAACAGGAAACCAGAGAAAAGACAAATTTTAAAATAGGGCCCATTCAGCCTCCAACAGAATATGTTGAACCACACTTATTTAGCAAGTGCAAGTGAATGGCTTTCCTAAGACGGAGTGGGAGTCAAAAGGATCAGAAAATGTCCCCAAATTGTATAAAAAATTGTGTGTATTCTTTGGATAAATACCCCGAAGTGGCATAGCTGGATCACATGGTAGTTCTAGTCTTAGTTTATTGAAGAATCTCCGTACTGTTTTCCATAGTGGCTACACCAGTTTGCAATCCCACCAGCAGTGTAGGAGGGTTCCCTTTTCTCCACATCCTCTCCAGCACTTATTTCTTGTCTTTTTAATAATAGCCATTCTGATGGGCATGAGCTGATACCTCACTGTGGTTTTGTTTTGCGTTTCCCTAATAATTAGCGATGTTGACATCTTTTCATGTGCTTCTTGCACATATCTCTATATCTTCTTTGGAAAAATGTCTCTTCTGATCCTCTGCCCATTTTTCAATTGGGTTTTTTGTTGTTGTTGTGTTATATGAGTTCTTTTTATGTTTTAGATATTAATCCCTTATCAGATGTATGATTTGCAAGTATCTTCTCCCAATCACTTCAGCATTTAAGAAACTTTATTTAAATTTATTTCCTATGGGGGCCAGTCCCACAGCCTAGTGGTTAAGTTTGGAATGCTCCACTTTGGTGGCCTGGCTTTGCAGGTTCAGATCACAGGCATGGACCTACACCACTTGTTAGCCATGCTGTGGTGGCGACCCGCATACAAAATAGAGGAAGACTGGCACTGATGTTAGCTCAGGGCTAATCTTCCTCAGCAAAAAAAAAAAAAAAATTCTATGGAAGTGTAAATTTTAGAAATGTGGAGAATGTGAGACACTACATGTTGTCCCTGTAAATTTGTTGCAGTCAAGAAGCAGAGCTTTTATTTACAGGGCATTAACATAGAAAAATTAAAGCAGAACGTAAAATATAGTTTTGGGTAGATATAAATATTTTCTGTCTAATTATAGTTAATTAGCCTGATTTAGTTGAATAATTTAACAGCAAGGAATTAAAGCTATTTCTCATTTTTAATAGCTCTTTTTCTGGACAATCTGCTCCATGATTTGTGTTTCTTTTTGCCTGGATCAACCCAGTGTAGTTCATTTATTAATTCATTTGTTCAACAAATATTTCTTGAAAGCCAACTACAAACTTAACATTGTTTTAAATTCTAGTGGGTAGGGAAAGTAACATTCCAATAAGTAAAATACACTGCTTTACTTCTGAAACAGCATACAGTTTATTTATGAAGAACACCATATGCTAAATAGCAATATGTGGCAGAAAGTATATGATTGTCATATTGGCTACAGAAAGAAAGCTTAATGGCATTTCATAGCAATGCTGGAACTCTCTGGAGTGGCTTCATGTATTAGTGAGGAGTTATGCTATGGTTTGGAGAGTGAATAGCATTTGATCACCATGTGCAATGTGTGTTCTTTATTTCTCTTCTGTTTGCTGATTATGTTCCTCTTATAAACTATCAAATTTTTATATTTCTGTTTCTGAATCTGTGAAAGGGACACCAAGGTCATTCTTCTTCCTCAGGTTATGAGTGATGATTAAGGAGCTGACTGCATAATAGATCTCAATGGAAATGGTGCCCAGAAGGCTGTCATCTTCACAGGATGAACTGGAATTAACCACATGAGGCTTTTGTATTTCAATTTTCTCATCCACAAAGTGAAGATGTAATTTACAATTGGATATATATACACACACATTCACATACACATGTATATACACACATACACACACACATATCTAGCTTAACTCTCTAATAAAATTCATATTACTAGAGTGTCATTTCAGTTAGGCTCAATGGATCCTTTGTCGTTTTTGTTCATTCATTCATTGGTTCAATCAACAACTAATGTTGCGTGCCTACACTACTGCGTACTGGAGATATAGGCAACTAACCCCGGCATATCTCTGCTGTCATGGACCTTAGCTTTTAGTTAGAAAAGACTTGATAAGACTAACTGCTGTGGAAAAAGAAAAACAAAATATTAGATTAGAGAGTTGGGGATGGCGATAGAGTTGAGAGATTGAGTTAGATAGTTTTTAAAAGAGTTGTCACTGAAGGTGTGTAGTCCTAAAATAGAGAATGGTTCCTGTATTTTCAAAGGGAGATATCTGAACTAGGTGGGGACGGAGCCATAATCTTTAAGGTACATAAAAATCGTCTGATGAGCTGGTTAAAATAGCAGATTCATGAGCATTTTCCTGGGTAAACTTCAAACCTTTGGGAATGAGGCCTATGACTCTGCATTTAAAAAAAAGCATATCAGTGATTCTTACGCAAGTGGTTCACGGGTCACTGTTTGAAAAAACACTTGGCTTGAAATTGTCGTAGATTTTGTTATTGCTACTGATTTTTTGTTATACCATTCTACAAATCAGCGACCCTCTGAGTAACTGAAGCAAGCTATAAGCAGAGCTGATTAATGCCTTTGCATAAATAATTTTTAAGTTTCCAATTTGCATAATTCATGAAATACAAAACTCCTTTAAATACCATTTTCATTTGCTTTTTACTTTGGGGTTTTTCTTTACCTGTCTTTGCCTGCTCTGAGTGCCAGAAATTAAATTTTTAGGTGATATGTATTCAGTCCTGATATTTACCAATGATGGTATGTCAAGGATTTGGGAAATATACAAAACCAAAGAATTATTTGAGCATAACTGAACCCACAGTCAAATGATATGCTTTTTATCAAAAACAGGTAAATATACCTTGAAAATTTTAAATAAAACACACTAAAAATAGCGCCTAATGAGGTTCTAGTCCATTAAAGAACTGTTGTATACTCTAGTCTTGGCTAAGAGACTAGTGATATTACTAATTTATAATTTTTTTTCCATTTCACCCCTACCCTTTTTCCCTAGTATTCCAGTATGATTTCCTCCTTAGAACCTATGATTTTCTAAGAGGAGCTATTTCCACTTAGGGTGAGAGTATGCATCTTTGTCTAGGTGGATGGAAGGCTTTTCTTGGGATCTGTTGTGGGCTAACACTAATTCAAGGTCCCAGTAATGGATTCACAAAGAAGTAGATGTCTTCTTACCCGAAAGGTTCCTGTTCTCCTCCAAGTGTCAGGAGGTTCTTTCTTTTTCCAAACCAATGTATCTGGCTAAGGTGGCTCCTTCCTTCCTCCAAACCACCTTTCCTTCTCACCCCTCAGTAGGCACCTAGGCATTTACAGATGCCAAGGAAACCAAGACTGATTTGTTTGCAAAGTAATAGAGGAGCAGGAAAGAGATGAATTTTACAAAAGACCTTATCAATATGAAACAACAGAAGGAAATAGAAGGGAAAATATGATAAAGCATAAGGAAAATCAGCCTGATAGGGAATCATGGTTCTTAGGAATAAGAGCATATGCATTTTAACACTGTGAACTTGTACATCCAACTTTGTAGAGATAGAACACAAAAAACCTTGGGCTGGAGAAATCTGTTTATCCTTATGTGCTATACAGATACTGAAAACTAAGCAAAGAGAAGTGAAAAATTATAAACAGCTTGGCTTTTATATTAATTCAGACTGGGATAGAATATTATCAGAAAAGAAAAAAAATAATAGACTAAGAGAAACTGGTAATAACAGACCAAGAAATTCCTAGGAAATTCATTTTGTACACTGGTAAAACTGTGTCAGTATAAAATATATTTACTCTTTCTGAAAATGTCAATGCATTATTATGTTAATTATCTTTAAGTTTGATTTAGTTTTGAAGTCTAAGCTTTCTGCAGGCTCAGATCATGGTTGTCCTGAGGCATGTTTGCCTACTAATATAACAAGTTGTTGGTGACATTGTTTCATTGCAGTGGACTTTATGGTGAATCATTGACAAATCAAGTTACATCAGGCCTGACAAAGCAGATGATCTTCTAGACACTCAGGAGGAGATCGTTCCCGCTTTTCACAATATCACAACTTTTCCTCTTGTTGAACTTGGAGAAAAGGAAACAGACAAGGTCCCGGAAAGTCACATATAGAGATCTTAAGCTGGCACAGCGCAATGAAAAAACGCAATGTCTGCCAGACTACCCGTATTTGATAGACAACAATATTTCTAAGGGATTAAGAAATACACAACTTTTATATTTAAAAATTAACCTTGCAGTATATACTGAATTTGTGCTAGACTTTTTTGGCTGAACAAAGTTTATGAGAAGCAGTGATTCAAGGAACTGGGTTTTTCTATTTTTCAAAAGTAACAGAGCAATGAATGTTTATACATGATTACCTCTGTTCATCCCACCAAAGCATTAAATACTCACTAGTCAGGTTAGAGTTATTAATTGGAAATATAAGTATATCCTTAGAAAAACTGAACTAGCTATCAATCCTAGTATTTTACTGCACATTAATATATTTGGTGTTTGTATTAAATGCTTTTACCAAAGGGACAGAATGAAATAATGTAATTACTAACAGCTTCCAGGTAGCACATGTAATAGTATCGGATACAAAAGTAGAGTATTAGTTTAACAGATTATCTGCCTGTATGGGATCGACATGGGTGGTATATCTCTCTGTTCTCATAGATAGCAATAGATGGGACTCATACTATTCACAATGACAAAAGTAAAAAGATGCCTTTAGAACACATCTGCTATGTTTGGTCAGATATAACACCAAATCATATACTTCAAATGTGTAGCTCTATTGAGTGGACAAATACGGCCACAGGAACAAGGCTATTTTGATAGTTTCTGTAAGACAATTCTTTATTTTAGAGACAGTAAGAATTGAACATCTGTATCTGAACATTTCCTCAGGACAATAGGGTTTTTCATTGCTCTATGAATTTTCTGTAGATTAGAACATCAAACCAAATTCCACTGTAGAGCAGAGTGTCTGATTTGTTGTTTAACCACTCTGGGATTCAGTTTTTTCTCTACTTAAAATGACGTTAAAACAGTGTGATCTCTAAAGTTCTTTACTGCCCCAAAAGGCTGTAAAATCTATAAATATCAACTGAAAGTGTTTGCTAAATATGTGTGTGTTTTATGGTTAGAATGGTGATTTTTAGAAATATTACCAAGGAGAATTTCTAAACCAATATTTTTTAAATTAAATATTTCCTATATAATTTCATTGAAAGATGCATAAAAATAAACATTTGGAGAAACTATAGTCTTTCAAAGAAAGGTATTTCCTGAATAGAAAGCATTTCCTATGGATCCTTACATAATTCTGATATTCACTGTAAGTTATTCTAAAAATCATTGTTTGTATGATCTTGACTTATTAAAAAGTCTGATTTTATATTTTGGTGATATACATAGTGTTGTGTCTGTTTGAACTGAGTGTCCCTAACAAATCATCTGCTTTAGCAATAGTTCTGACAGGAATTAATATTCTGACATTTCTAGCAGGTGGCCAAGGCTCAGACAGGTTAAGGGACTGTCCATGGTCACTTATTAAACGAAGGTGAGGAAATGAGGAAACTTGGCTGCCTGATGTGATGTTCATTCTGTTACCCAGACCCTTTAAGTGAGTAATTTATTCCCACTGAGATTAGACAGTTTGTATAAATTTTGAGAATAGAGAGTGACGAGCCCAATAATAGCATTCTCAATCCAAATACAAAGTTATGTATGTTGGATAGGAGCACAATTTGATTGAGGAGTAGCTGTGCTTGGAGAGGAAAGCTACTTATTACTGACTGAAGAAGAATACAACTCAAATAAGAACGTTGTCTTCTGCAGCTGAATACGTAGTCTCAGAAGACGTGGTCCCGGTAAGCACATTAACTCTCGAGAATACACATGCAGATATTACATGGACATAACCTAGTAAGGTACAAAAGCTTTTTAAAGTTGAGGTAGAATTAACATGCATCAAACTGTATATGTTTAAGCTATACAATTTAATATATTTTGACTTAGGTGCACGTCTACAAAATTATCACCGCAATAAGCAGAGTAAACATACTGATCACCACCAGAAGTTTCTACATGCTCCTTTGTAATCCATTCCTCCTCCTTCCCCCGAACTAAGAAAATGCTAATCTGCTTTCTGTCATTTAAAATTAGCTTGCATTTTCTAGAATATCATATAAATGGAATAATAGAATATATACTTTTGCCTTTTTTTTAAATCAGCATAATTTGTTGAGATTTATCTATGTTGTAGTATGTATTGATAGATGATCACTTTTTATTATTGAGTAGTATACCCTTGAATGGATGCACTGCAGTTTGTGTGTCCATTCACCTATTCAGGGACATTTGGATTGTTTCCAGTTTTAGGTTTTTACTAATAAAGCTTCTATGAACATTCCTGTATAAGTCTTTGCACAGACATATGATTTTATTTCTCTTGGGTAAAGAGATACCTAGGAGAGAAATAATGGGTCATGAAATAGGTATATGTTTAACTTTTTAAGTGCCAACCTGTTTTCCAAAGGAATTGTGTCATTTACATTCTTATGAGTGGTGTATGAGAGCTTCAGTTGCTTCACATACTTGCCAGTATTTATAATGTTAGTCATTCTAACATAGATACGTAGTGACATAGGTAATAGGCATGTAGTAAAATCTCATTATGGCTTTAATTTGCATTTCCCTAATGACTAATGATTTTGAGCATCTTTTCACATGCTTCTTTGTCATCAATGTGTCTTCTTTGGTGAGGTATCTGTTCAAACTTTTTGGTCTTTTTAAAAAATTGGGTTGTCTTTTCTTAGGATTGAGTTCTTAAAGTTCTTTACATACTCTAGAAACAAGTCATTTTTTAGATATATGTTTTGAAAATATTGTTTCCCTCTCTGTGGTTTGTCATTTCAGTCTCTTAAAAGTGTCTCTGAAGAGCAGAAAAGTTTTTAATTTTGTTGTAGTACTATTTATCAATTATTTTCTTTTATGGATTGTGCTTGTAGTGTCTAACCCAAGTTCACAAGGATTTTGTCTTATATTTTCTTCTAGAAGTTTTATAGTTTTATTTTTTATTTAAGACTATAGTCAATTTTGAGTTAACCATTTTTATATAGTGTAAAATATGGATCAAAGTTCATTTTTTTGCATATGAGTATCCAATTATCCCAGCACAATAAAACCTGTCCTTTCTCCACTGAATTGTCTTTCTTTTTTGTCAGAAATCAGTTGTCTATACATGTATGGGTCTATTTCTAGACACTCTATTTTATTTCCTTAACTTGTTGGATGACAAACATCTATCTTGATGCCAGTACAGCACTACTTGTTTCCTTGATTGGTATTATAATAAATCTATAGCCAGTTTGGGAAGAACTGACTTTAATAATGAGTATATTAATGAAGTTAATGTTGAAATTAATATTGAGATAAACGTGATGGACAGGTATATCTCTTTATTTACTTAGGTTTTTAATTTCTCTCAGCAATATTTTGTAGTTTTCAGTATACAGATCTTTAACATATTTTGTCAAATTTTTTTCTAAATATTTCATATTTTTGGTGCTATTTTAAATGGCAATATTTTTATCTTTTAACTTCAATTTCAATTGCTCATTATTAGTATATAGAATTGCATATAACTTTTGTATACTGATCTTGTATCTGGAAGCAGGAAACTCAATGAACCTTGCTAAATAAATATTGCTAAACTCACTTGTTAGTTTGAATAGCTTTTTTTTTTTGATAATTTTTATCAATTTTTCGATACAATGATTATGTTTGTGAATAAAGACATTTTTAATTCTTCCTTTATTATATAAATAGGGTCTTTTATTTCTATTTCTTGCCCTATTTATTACACTGGCTAGACCTCCTAATACAATGTTGATTAGAAATGGTGATAGCAGACATCTTGTTTATCTTGTTCCCAAGCTTAGGGGGAAAGTTTTCAGTCTTTCATCAAGTGTGATGTTAGCAGTTGGTTTATCCCGGATGCCCTTTATTATACTGAGGAAGTTTCCTTCTATTTCTAGTTTTCTGAGGGTGCTTAACAGAAATGGATATTGGATTTTGTCAAGTGCTTTTTCTAGTGGTGGCTTTAGGATTTATAATATACATCTTTAACTTATCACAGTCTACCTTTGAGTGACATGCTGTTTCACGTCTAGTGTCAAAACTGTATGTAGTTTCCTAGGTCTGTTGTAACAAAGTGTTAAAAACGATGGGACTTAAATCAATAGAAATTTATTCTCTCATAGTCCTGGAGGCAAGAAGTCTAAATCAAGGTGTCAGTAGAGCCATACTCCCCTGAGAGTCTGGTAGAATCTTTCCTTGCCTCTTCTTGGCTTCTGGTCATGGCTGACAACCCTTGGTGTTGCCTGCTTATAGCTGTATTGTTGCAATTTCTGCCTCTGTTGTCACATGGCATTTTCCCTGTGTGTCTGTCTCTGTGTCTTTTCTCTTCTTTTGAGGTCAGAAGTCATATTGGATTAAGGGCCTGCCCTGCTCCTATATGATCTCATCATATATTAACTAGTTAAATCTGTTAACAGCCTTTTTTCCAAATAAGGTCATATTCTGAGGTTCCAGGAAGGACATGAAATTTTGGGGAGCACTATTCAAGCCAATACAAGAAGCTTACAGTAGAATACTTCTATTTCTGCCCTATAGAACTTTGTGCTATTGTTTTCATACATTTACTTTTACATATGTTATAATCCAACCACACTATATTGCTATTTTTGTTTAAAAAATTATCTTTTTTCCAAACATAATATTTTTAATGGTTACATAGTTCATGCCTTAGTTTCCTAGGACTGCCATAACAAATTACCACCAACCGGGTTGCTTAAAATAATAAAATTTTATTCTCTCACAGTTCTGGAAGTCAGAAGTCTGTAATGGAGGTGTCAACTGTGTTGGTCTCTTATGAAGGCTCTGAGGGAGAATCTCTTTCCTGCTTTGCTTTTAGCTTCTAGTGGCTGCTCACATTCCCTGGCCTTATTTTTCTTGAGGCAGCATAACTCCTGTTTCTGCCTCCATCTTCACATGAGCTTCTCCCTGTGTGCATGAGTATCTCAAATTTTCCCTGCCTTTCTCATATAAGGGCACCAGTCACTGGATTGAGGGCCCAGCCTAGATCCAGGATGATCTTATCTTGAGATCTTTAACTGAATTACACCTGCAAAGACCCTACTTCCAGATAAATTCACATTCAAAGGTACCAGGGGTTAGGACTTGAATATATATTTGGGGAACCACTACCAACTCACAGCAGTTTATATACCATAAAGTTCGCCCTTTTAAAGTGTATAACTCAGTGGTTGTTTAGAATAGTCACAAAATTGAGCACATTTAATGTCTAATTCAGAAGATTTTCATCACCTTGAAAGGAAATTCTGGATCCATCAGCAGTCATTCGTTATTCTCCCAAACCCTGGCCCCTGGCAACCACTAATCTACTTTCTGTTGCTATGGATTTGCCTATTCTGGATATTCCATGTAAATATAATGATACAATATGTGGCTTTTTGTGTCTGTCCTCTTCTACTTAGCATAATATTTTCAAGATTCATCCATGTTGTATCATGAATCGGTATTTTATTCCTTTTTATGGCTAAATCATAGTCCATTGTGTGAATATACTAAATTTAGTTTAGCTATTCATCAGTTGATGGATATTTGGGTTCCCACTATTTAGTTATTATAGTAATATTTGTGTGCAAGTTTTGTTTGGCTATATGCTTTCAATTCTCCTGGGTATCAATGTTCTTTTAAAGAAATTTAAACAATAAGAAAAAAACATATTTTTATCTTTTACATTTTAATTTTAAAAAAGTATACATTTACCCATGTAGTTACTTACCATTTCCATTGTTTATGATTCCTTTGTGTAGATCCATATTTCTCTCTTGTATCATTTTCCTTCCACCAGAAGGACTTTGACATTTCTTGTAGCGTAAGTCTGCGTTTGATTAATTCTTTCAGCTTTTGTTTGTCTGAATGTCTTTATTTTGCCCTCTTTTCTGAAAGATATTTTTGTCAGTTACATATTTCTAAGTTCAATGTTTTTTCTTTTGCTGCTTTAAAAATGTGGCTCCAGTATCTTTTTGCTTGCATTGTTTCTGACAAGAAATATGCTGTCATTCTTATCTTTGTTCCTCTGTATATACAGTCTTATTTTTATGGCTGCTTTTAGGGTAGTCTCTTTATCACTGGTTTGAACAATTTCAGTGCTATATGCCTTGCTGTAATTTTCTTCATATTTCATGTGCTAGAGGACCATTGAGCTTCTTGCATCTATGGATTTATAATTTTTATCAAATTTGGAAAAATGTTAGTCTTTGTTTCTTTATAGTATATATTTTTCTGTATCCATGCCTCCTTTGGCTACTCCAAGTACACATATTTTACAAGGCTTAAAATTGTCCCACAGGCCATTGGTGCCTTTTTCTTTCCTTTATCATTAATTTTTCTCTCTGTGTTTCATTTTGGATAGTTTCTATGTCTTCAAGTTTGTTAATACTTTCTTCTCTCATCTAATCTATTTTTAATCCTATACCATCCAGTGTATTGTAGTTTTCATCTATTAAAGTTGAATTTGTGTCCTTTCTATATCTTCCATGTCTATGCTTAACTGTTTGCAGTAATGACTATTTTAATGTCCTTGTCTGCTAATTCTAATATCTCAGGCAGTTCTGAATGGTTTAAATTGATTAATTTTTCTCCCCTTTATGAGTTGCATTACTGCTTCTTTGCATGGCTGTTAATCTTTGATTGGGTGACAGACTTTCTGCATCTTACCTGGTTTACTACTGAGTATTATTGTATTCCTACAAATTTTCTTGGGATTTATTTTGGGATATAGTTAAGTTACTAGGAAATAGTTTAATTCTTCTGGATCTTACTTTTAAGACTTGTTAGGCAGGATCAAAACATCACTTACTGGAGGGATAATTATTCCTCACTTCTGAGGCAAGAGCCAGCCCTGGTGTCTAATGGTTAAGATTCAATGCTCTCTTAGCGATGACCTAGGTTTGTTTCCCAGTCAGGGAAACACCACTCATCTGTCGATTGTCATATTGTGGCAGCTGTGTGTTGCTGTGAGGCTGAAAGCTATGCCACCAGTATTTCAAATACCAGCAGGGTGACCCATGGTGGACAGGTTTCAGCGGAGCTTCTGGACTAAACAGACTAGAAAGAAGGACCTGGCCACCCACTTCTGAAAAAATTGGCCATAAAAACCCTATGAATAGCAGCAGAGCATTGTCTGATATAGCACTGGAAGATGGCACAAAAAGACCAGGCAGAGCTCTACTCTGCTGTGCCCAGGGTCATTAGGAGTCAGAATTGACTGGACGACATTAACAACAAAAACTGAGGTAAGACCTTTTGAGTATTCTACGATATCCAATAAATTATGAGATTTTCCATTCTGCCTGGTTGCAACAGGCACTATTCTTGGCCCTTTGTGAGCGCCAGGGACTGTTACCTCTAATCTTTACAGGTGGTTCTTTTCCCGGCCTTGGGTGGTTTCCTCACAAACTTTCACCAATCCATACTCTGTTGAATACTCTAGTGGGATCCTCTCCAGATCTCCATGGCTCTGTTTCTTTAAAGCTCTCTCCTCGCTAGTACTCTAAATGCCAGTTCTAGCCATCTCACTTTCCCCATACTCTCAGTTTTGTCTCCTCTTCCTGGAAGCTCTCTTTAGTTAGTAAGCTGGTCCAATTGCAGAGCTCACTCATTTGTCTTCTATCTTTCAGGGATCACACTCCATTGCCTGAGAAGCAGTGCCTTGAAAATTGTTGTTTCACATGTTTTATCTCTTTTCATTTGTTTCAAGTGGAAGGGTAAGTATAATCCTTGTTGCTATATTTTCACCAGAGAGAGAAGTCAAAGGTTTGATGTTTTTTTTTTGGGGGGGGGGGAGTGAGGAAGATTGTCACTGAGCTAACATCTGTGCCAATCTTCCTCTATTTTGTGAGACGCTGCCACAACATGGCTTGATGTGTGGTGTGTAGGTCTGCACTTGGGATCCAAACCCGCCAACCCCAGGCCACCAAAGCAGAGTGAGCGAACTTAACCACTACACTACCTTAACTTTATTGTTAAAATATAATGCACATTCAGAAAAATGTAAAATGTTAAGTGTATGGCTTAATGAGTCATTGTATAATCATATACACATAACTGCTATTCAGGTCAAAATAAAGAACATTATCAGTACCCAACTGTTCTCCTTCCTACTCCTCCATAAACAAAGCAAAGAAAAACAAAAGAAAAAATATCCTGTGTTCTAATACCATAACTTTATATAAATGGCATCTTTATGTATATATTCTGTTATGTCTGCCTTCTTTTCTCAGCAGTTTGGCTGTAATATTCATTCATGTGGCTGCATACAGCAGTCCGTGTATTTTCACTGTTTTATTGTGTTTCATTGTATGAAAATGCTATAATTTATTCATTTTTTCCAATTGAAGTACATTTAGATTGTTTCCAGATTTTGACTATTACAAATAATGATGCCATGACATTTTGGGCTGTGATTTTGGTTATACACACACAATTTTGCATGTTTAATTTTGATTAGAATTGCTGCTCCCTAGGGTTTGCATATGTTAAATTTTAGCCAATATTACCAACTAATTTTATTTAGTGGTTTTAGGAGTTCACCTTCCTCCTCCACTCACAAGCATTGTATGACAGTTTCAGCTGTTCCAACTTCTGGTATTATTGTTAATTATAAATTTTAGCCATTTTGGGGTACATACAATGGTATATAGCTGTGATTTTAATTTGCATATCTCAGATGGGTAGTGGTATCAATCACATTTTTTGTATGCTTATTGGCCATTTGAATATCTTCTTTTTTGAAATGTATGTTCAAGTCTCTTATCCGTTTTATCAGATTATCTGCCTTTTCTTATTGACTTGCAGGAGTTTGTTTTTTTCAATATATGTACTATATACAAGCCTTTTGTTAGTGATATGTGTTGCAAATCTTTTCTTTTATTCTGTAGTTTGCATTTTCTCTTTTTTAATGGTGGTTTTAGATAAACAGATGTTCTGATTTAATGTAACTCAATTATCAATCTTTTCCATTATTGTTAGTGATAATGAAAAAAGAGATTCTTACCTCAAGTTCATGAAAGTATTCTTCTATGCTACCCTCTGGAAGATTTAATTTTGTACGTTACATTTAGAATGACAATTCACCTGGAATTAATTCTTCAGCATATTTGAAAGTAAGGGTCAATTTTATTTTTTCTCTTACATGTGGATATGCAATTGACCCAATACCATCTTTTGCAAAGGTCATTTTTTGCCATCGCCTAGTCAATCAAGTATTGTCTTTGTCATCAATCAAGTATCTATATATGTTTGAGTCTGTTTCTGGACATTCTTTTTTGTTCCATTGGTTTATTTATCTATCTTTGCAACAATACCACACATATTACTTAAATCTTGATTTCTAGTGGAGTAAGCCCTCTGTTTCTTCTTAATGTTAATGGTTTACAACCAAGTCATTATTTTTCATAAAAGCATCTCATAGATCGTATAGCACTTGTTGAAAATAAAATATAACATTTATACACATATTGAAAAATTTTTTGTTTCTTCTTAAAATATTTTTCTAAACTTCCGAGGGTTAAGCTTTGTTTCCTTTCTCATCAAGAATATATCAATAAAATATCTGAACGTTAAAGATGGTAGAATCAACTATTTTTGTTCCATGTTGCTCATGGCATGTTAAAAGTAATTAATCTCCTTCTCAACCATTTTTAGCTTTAGCAATTGCTATTAGCATTGCATAAGCATTTCTTATGAGAATATTCATAAGAAATATCTATTTATTCAAGTACCTTTTGTGGGTTTAAAAATCCATTATTTGAAAACTAAATGGGCTCTAAATTCTTAATCTTTGGCAGTAAGTTATGTATTAGGAAGATAATTAAATCTTTTGGATGACTTTGCCAAATAGTATAGAAGTGATAATAATAATGACCTCTACACTCCCGCACAAACAAGGCCATACATGGATTTATAGGTTCACATTATTATGTGGAAGTGGCTTTAAGAGAAGGTTTAGTTATCTTTTTCTCAGGCTGACATATTCTGGTGGATTCATAAGAAATACTAGCTATGAGGAAAAGGAGTGCCATATTTCTGAGAAAGATAAACAGGGGTGAGGCCAAGCCGTCATACGCCCTTGAACTCTGCCTGATGTAGTCTCTGCTCACTGGCTCGTGGGTGAGTTAACTTTTAGAGACATAGGAGAAATTGAATAGGGACGTATCTGGTAAGTTCCAAAACAGAGCTGCTGAAAGACAAGAAAACCTGGAATGTATGCTAAGTAGTGAATCAATATTATCCATGAACGGAAAGGAGATTTTGAGTAAGTCCCTTTACAAACACAAAGTTGGAGCTGCCTTTTAAGAGATATTCCCAAGCTATAAATTAACCTATGGTGACTTTTTTATTCCTTCAAATCATTTGTGTGTGTGTGTGTTCACTTTAACCTGGTTCTGCCTGCATGCGTTTCGCTGGAGCCTCACAGTGTGATCTACCTGTGTCTCCAGGTGGCCCTGGCTCCATCCCTTACTCAGGGAGAGCCCTGCCAGATTCCCTAACATGCGGATTGTTGCTAACCACTTTTCCAAATCTTTCCGCTAAATTATTTACATCATACTCAACGTTCCATAAATAAAAAGAAATTAGATAGGAATTCAACTATATATAAGAGGATCAATTATTGTGAACAAAACTATGTTTTTGGCTACAAGCAGTTATTGTTTCAAAGAGTCAAGGAGGTTATGATTTCATATTCATTCTTATTGAATGTCTTCTTAACCCAGAAAATACGTCTGTTTTAATCTCGCATACACCAGGGTTTTAAATAAGACTATGTGACAAAGTTCATTTTTCCTCAAAGGAATGTATGCTTTGCTTTGTAAATCATCTGCTCAATAAATCCATATGTAACATCTAAAATGAAACATTTTATTCACGTACTATAGAAGTAAAGGTAGTTAATCACAAAGTAAACTCAGCATTAATTTTTAACCATGTAATCTTAAAATGCCAAGTAGATGTTCATTTTCTTATTTCTCTATGAGTAAACAAATTTAATATTTGTCGTTTTTAAAGGTGCTGATAATCATGTTTACCTTATGAAATCACACCAATGATTTTAAGGCTATTTTAGGTTTGGAAAATAACATAGGGTAATATGAATACACAAAATCTTTTTAAGGACTAGCCTATATATCAGTGGTTTCTAGATTTTTTTATATTATAAAGTAGTATGATTTTTTTGTGTGTGTGAGGAAGATCAGCCCTGAGCCAACATCCGTGCTAATCCTCTTTGTGCTGAGGAAGATGGGCTCTGAGCTAACATCTATTGCCAATCCTTCTCCTTTTTTTCCCCCAAAACCCCAGTAGACAGTTGCATGTCCTAGTTGCACATCCTTCTAGTTGCTGTATGTGGGACGTGGCCTCAGCATGGCCGGAAAAGCGGTGCATGGGTGCGAGCCTGGGATCCCAACCCAGGCCTCTAGTAGCGGAACCCATGCACTTAACCGCTAAGCCACGGGCCGGCCCTAAAGTAGTATGATTTTAATTAAAAATTTATTTACACAACAGATGATCATATTTAAAAAAATTTGCCCAGGAAAATAAAAGGAGCATATAAACATTAAAAGGGAAAAATAGAATATCATTTACTCTCACTATAATTTCATAATAAAAATGATATCTTGATACCAAAAATACAGGACAGAGATAATTTCAAATCACAGTTCTTTATTCAATTTTTATAAATCTCACAAAATTATGAAAATAGCATTTTTTTTCTTGTTTTGCCAGAGATTGGTAAAAATTTATTTTTAGTCTGTGAAATAGCATCTGGGAATCAATGTAATAGGGAAAATCTTTGCATTTGTTGGCAGAATATGTACAAAACTCTTCTCACTTTTGGTAAAATAAGACTATCTGCTAAGCCAGTGATATATTCAGAACGCTTGGGTATTCTCAACCCGATGAATTATAACATATTTCTTCAACGTCTGTCCCACACTAGGTGGTAGAAATAAAGAACACGATATGGATTCTGCTCACAAGGAATGTTACAATTTAGTTAGGAGTTCGCAGATTTCCCCCTGCAAGTCCTTGGCACTACCATTTCTGTGCTTGCAGGGCTAACATCCAATTGAAGCACTGAAGCCCGGCCGACAGGAAATGCCAAGTAGTAAACGTTCCAGCCTAGTCTCCCGTTACCAGGAGCATTTAGTAGACAAACACTCCAGCTCCTTTGCCCGTTGGTGGAGTACCCTGATGTGTGTATTTCACACCCTTCCTGGGTCCGCCAAGGAATTCAGTCCACTTTTCTGGAGTGGTAACTTGCTTGACAACACATGTTTTATCTTCTTGCTTCCTTTCCCTGCCTCAGCCCTGCTACCCAGTACTGCTGTTTTCTGGAAACTTCTCTCTAAGAAACTCCTTGTACTTGAAACTTTGTCTCAGAATCTGGTTCTGGGGCAACTCAAATAAGGCAGCGTTATTACAAACTATCTTGAAAATTTGAAACAAAGCAAAGCAAAACAAAACAATAAAAACAATAAGACAACTCACTTAAATGGTACTTAGTTTGATTAAAATTAAAATTGCAAAAAAAAAAAAAATGACAATAGGAGACCTGGGTTTGTGCTTCAGCATTGTCATTTAATAGCTGTGTGACTTTGGGCGAGTCCATTTTTTTTCTCTAATCTTTTTTTCCCATGTCTTTAAATTTTTTTTACTGTGGCAAGACCACAACATGAATTTACCCTCTTAACAAATTTCTAAATATACAATGTAGTTATACAGCAGATCTCTAGAATTTATTCATCTGGTATAACTGAAACTATATCTTTTGAAGAGCAACTCTCCATTTCCCCTTCCCTTCAGCCCCTGGTAACCACGATTTTACTCTCTGTTCCTATGAGTTGGATATTTAGATATCTCATATAAGTAGAATCATGCAGTATTAGTTCTTCTGTATCTGACTTATTTCACTTAGTATGATGTCCTACACATTCATCCATAGTGTTGTATATAGTAAGTTTTCCTTCTTTTTTTAAGACTGAATAATATTCCATTGTATATATATACCACATCTTCTTTATCTATTCATCTGCTGATGGACACTTAGGTTGTTTCCATACTTCGGCTATTGTGAATAATGCTGCGATGAACATGAGAGTGCAGATATCTCTTTGAGATCCTGATTTCAGTTCCTTTGGATATATCCCCAGAAGTGGAATTACTAGGTCATATGGTAGTTCTATTTTTAATTTTTTGATAAACCTCCATGCTGTTTTCCATAGTGACTGCATCATTTTACATTTCCACCAGCAGTGTACAAGTGTTCCAATTTCTCCATATCGTCACCAACACTTGTCATCTTTTTTTTTCAATTGTACATAAGAATAATAGGATCTTTCTGTGAGATTGTGATTTATAATAAGAAATATATATATTTGGTCTTTGTCCCTGTTTCTGGCACAGATCTCTAAAACCCTTGGAATTTCCTGTGATGAGAGCAATAAAGGTGTCTTTTATTACGTTAATGAGGTGACTAGGAAAGCACCTAATGCTGGGAGCTGTTTACCAGAAACACCAACCATGAACAGAGGGTTGGAACTTTCCATTCCACCCTCTCATTTCAGGGAAGGGAAGAGGGGCTGGAGATTGAACCAATGACCAGTGGCCAATGATTTAGTCAATCCAGCCTATGTGAGGAAGTCTCCATAAAAACCCAAAGGGGGTTTGGAGAGCTTCTGGGTTGGTGAACCAGAATACTTCCACTGTGCCAGGTCCCAAACTCCACGAGGACAAACGCCCCTTTGTTTGGGATCTCACCCTATGTATCTCTTCATGTGGTGTTGATTCATATCCTTTGATATCCTTTGTAATAAACTGGTAACCGAGTGAGTAAACTGGTTTCCCGAGTCCTGTGAGCTACTCTAGCAAATTAATCAAACCCAAGGAGGGAGACCTTGGAACCTTCTATCTGTGGCCGCACAGGTGACAACCTAGACTTTTATTTGGGGGTTGAAGTGGAGGAGGGCAGTCTTGTAGGACTGAGACCTTAACCTGAGGCATCTGATGCTGCCCCTGGGTAGATAGCATCAGAATTGAGTTGCATTTAGGACACCCAGCTGGTGTTGGAGAATTGCATGGTGGTGTGGGGGAAACGCCCACACTGTAATAGATGACCAGAGTCTTAACTGTCTTAAGAACTGTCAGGCATAAATAAGACAATTTATATGAATGTATTTTTATAAACTAATTCACCAATATAAGCTATTAATATTATCCAAATCATTTTAGACTTATTCTCCTATCACAAGGCCTTTTTGTGTTCTGAGACCGAATTTTCAACGTTGAGGGGGTATTCGTCACACCAACAAACAATTCTCAGACCAGCAGCGTGTCCAAACATTCAACTCAATTCTGACATTTTCTATGGAGAGGTAGGATTAGATTCCACAGGTTAAGGGTTCAGTCCTAAGGACCACCTCCTCCCCACCAAACTTCAGATGCCAGTTCTAAGCCCACATGTCTGTGCTTCTGACCAACCAGCTACAGATTGGAAGTCCCAACAGCCTCCTTCTTTGACTTCAGACTCCAGTCACAAGTCCAGGTTGTTACCTGTACTTCTAACCAACTGGCTATAAATCAAAGGTTCCCATGACCCCCTCCTTGGGTTAGATTAATTTGCTCACAGAACACAGAGAAATATTTTACTTACTAGATCACTAGTTCATTATAAAAGGATATAACACAGGAACAGCCAAATAGAAGAGATGCATAGGGCGAGGGAAAGGGCATGGAGCACCCATGCTCTCTCTGGGCGTGCCAGTCTCCCAGCACCTCCATCTGTTCACCATCCTGGAAGCTCTCCAAACTCTCCGTTTGGGCTTGAACTCAATTTTCAACCCCTCTCTTCTCTCCGGAGGCCTGGAGGGAGGACTGGAAGTTCCAACCATCTAATCACGTGGTTGGCTTCAGGGAAACCAGCCCCCATCTTTAGGTGCTTTCCAAAAGCCACCTCATTAACATAACAAAAGACATCTCAATCACTTTCATTAGTTAGGAAATTCCAAGGGTTTTAGGAGCTGTGAGCCAGAAACCAGGAGGAAGACTAAGACTAAATACACATTTCTTACTATATATCACAATGTCACATAAGTATTTCATTCAAAAATACTATGAAATAAAGTATATTAAAGAAATATCAAACGGTATAAAAGTGTATACATTAAAATGATCTCACTCCCCACTTTCCCACTCATAATTTCTTTTCCCTGGTGCCAAGAGGCAACAACTAAGGATTGCTGAATTTGGTCTTTCTAGTGATTATCTTTTTTTTTTTTTTGCTGAGGAAGATTCACCATGAGCTAACATCTGTGCCAGTCTTCCTCTACTTTGTATGTGGTTTGCTGCCACAGCATGGCTGACAAGTGGTGTATGTGCGTGCCCGGAATCTGAACCTGAGAACCCGGGCTGCCGAAGCAGAGAGTGCCAAACTTAGCCACTATCCCACAAGGCTGGCCCCAGTTGGCAGTATACGTACACCTAGATTGACCAACTGTGATCATATCTATTGACTCCTCACCTTCAAGTATAAGAAATTTGGTATCTTTGTATTATATCCTGTATTCCTCTTTATTACATGTTTTTTAATAATTATTTTATTTTTATTCTTTTTGTAGTTGTTTACTTGACCTTTCTTAAATCTCTGTTTCTTGACTTATAAAATTTAGATAGTCTTTATTGACTCTTGTTCTGAAACATAAGGAAATTAGCACATTCACCTTTTTTTCCACCTCTTCCACTTCACATTCTGATTTTTGTTATATTATTATCTTTACACGGTCAAAGTTGAAGACTTTCATTCTGTTCTGTAACTCTAATTAATTATCCTGTCCTTTGTTAATGGGTAGATTCTAAAAAACCCCCCAATACATCATCTGCAATGTTATGATTATATAAATATTATTCTCTCTAGTAAAACAGTCACGTGAGAAAATGAATTCTTGTGCTATTAATTCTTTTTCTTCAATATAATATTCTAAGTATTGTTCAAACAGAATCTGTTGATCAGAAAAAAAATTCCAAACAAATGAAACTTTCTACATTTCTTCAGTGCCATATTACCCCTGATTCTTGTGTCTCATGTCATGCCTATTCTTGGATTTCTTGCTCTTTATTCTAGAACATCTCTTTGAACAATTTATTGTTATAGGGAATTTTAGCTTATTTTGTATGCCTGAAAGTGCCCTCACATGTGCTTGATAGTTTCCCTGGTATAGAATTCTGGTGACAAAATTGATTTTATTCAACATTTTGAATGTTGTTAATGGATATCAAATAAAGGTGGGTTAATCATTGTTTTGTTCTTTGAATTATGAAATTGTACCAAAACATTTCCTGGTATAATTTTATTTTGGTTTTCATTTTTCTTCCCTCATTTATTCTGCCTGGTACTAAGTGGGCTTAATCAGTCTGAACACTTGTCTTTTTTTGGCTCTAAATATTTTTCTTAAATTATTTAATTATCATTCATTGAATATTTATTTCCCATTTTAGATTAAATTTTTGCTGCATGCTGGGGTTGGAGACAGAAGATGAGGTAAAAACATGTCTATGAAAACATCCCTGGAGATTAATATCAAGGAGGGATTTAAGATATTTTTACCAAATATTCAAAACTAGGTAGAAAAGAATTATTTTGGGGGGCAAGGAGGTGGAAGAGAGGGCGAAAATAATTATCTCTTTTAACAAATTCTTTCCTTTATGTGATATCCTTTTTTAAATTTTATACTTTTGTGAATAGAATATTATCTCTAATTTCTTTAAGGCTATTAAACTAAGATTTATGACAATCTCCTTCTGCTCCCTAAATTAGCATTGTTTCCTTTAGTGTCATGAATTGTGCTGTTTGTTTATCTTGGTCTTTCACTAACATGATACGGATTTTCTTCAGATGCCTAGTGATCTTTTTTTGCCCACTATATTTGTGATTATGATGAACTAGTTTGACAAGTATGTGTGAGATTTTCCTGTACATCATGGTGATTTGTTTCTCTATTGGGCCTTTCCATTGAACGTGAGCGTGACTGTGGGCTTGGTGCCAGTGAATGGAGTGTAGCAACAGGTAGGTTTTCTGAAGGGTACGTGATTGAAGAGCACTTGGTGGCTGGTGTTCTTTCTCAACTGCCAAGATAGCTGGAATGCTTTGGTCTTGTTTACTCCTAGACACAACCTCTGTTCCTGTTTCATCATTTTTTAACTGTTAGCATTTCAGATATGAAAAGAAATTCAGTTCAACCTCCTTATTTTACATGTCAGGAAACTAACTGCCTCCTAGAGAGGTGGATGAATTACATAAGTTCAGACAGTAAATGGTGCAAAGGTGAGTCTAAAAATAAAGAACTACTGATTGTAAATCCTAATCTTTCCAGTAATCTCAAGATTTTGACACCATTTGGACAGTATATATTCTCATTTATACATAATCTATAGGATAGCTTAACAGTAGCAGAATTATTGCTCTGATGGCATTAGGTATTATTCAAAGCTACTTAAGGAGTAAAAGCCTCTGTACAAGATAGGGAGATGTTAAGATGTATTTGACTAGGGACCTAAGAGGCTGAATGTCAATCTTGTTCTAGACCAATTGTTTATCAGTCTGAAAAGTCCCAGAGGGAAATGTATAGATAAAGTGTAAGAAGTTACCATCCAAAAATAAAATATTTACTTAGGGCAATAACCTTCTGAAAGGCATTGTAGATTGCCATGCTTAAAGCCTGAAAAAATTTGGGAGAAAGAACTCAGAGAAGCAACATCTGATATAAACTCTGGATAGACAGAAGATGGATTTTATACTCATTTGTTAAATGCATTTTCAATCTTATGCCAAGTCATACCATCTTCAGGCAGCCTGATGCAATCTTCACCTTGAAGAACTTCAAAAAGAACAATTTAGTGAACTTTCTCCTACTCATCCTGTCTTCTTACCCACAGGTGAGACTAATTTGCTATTCAGCGTGCTGAAGTTAAAAAGAGTTTTGGGAATAAGAAAATTTCTTCTGTTTGCATTTGAAAATGAAACTAATTCAAGGCAGTTCTGCAAATTGTAAAATGATGCTCTTGGTAGACATTGTGAAGAATGTCTCTAATACCATGAGAGAATAAAATCGACAATTCTTCCAGAAAATTTAATTCAGTTGTTAATTCAGTTCTTTAGCTGTGTTTAAAATAAGGAAATTAATTAAATTAAAATTAACTTTTAGCATGTCTTTATAGGTAAATATGGTTAAACTGCAGTTGCTGCCAATGAGATGTTTAGAAAAGGAGTTGGAGACTTTTGCTGGGCCACCATGGGTCCAGAAACTGGTTCCCAAATTTGCAGGATCAGAAAATCTACTTTATTTAAGTATTTTAGGTGGTATCAATTTCTGAATCTACATCACAAAAACATCCTAAGAGAGACTGATTTATAAACTACAGTGTCAAATTATTAGATTGTAATGGGAGAAATATCTTAAAAGATAACCAATATTTGACATTTCCTAAGGAAATCTCCCTTCTGTTAGAATGGTATACTCAGGACCCCATGAGTCCCTGAGTTTAGTACGGACAAATAACAAGCTGAGATTTTTTGTTTTTTTTTTTTTGATGAGGAAGATTAGCCCTGAGCTAACATCTGTTGCCAATCTTCCTCTTTTTGCTGAGGAAGATTGGCTCTGGGCTAACATCCCTGCCCATCTTCCTCTACTTTATACGTGGGACGCCTGCCACAGCATGGCTCGATAAGCAGTGCATAGGTCTGCAGCCGGGATCCAAACCTGTGAACCCTGGGCTGCCGAAGCAAACCTCGAGAACTTGACCACTACACCACTGGGCCAGCCCCGAGACTTTTTTTAAAGAGATGTTTCTATCAAACTACAGTAGTTGAAAAAATCATTCTTTATGATTAATAATGAATATTGGTTCTTTAGAGTCAACTCCCTTTTCATATGGAGAAAGTAACATGTAGGAGCTTCCTAAATGCTTACCAAGTACACTGAAGTTCGGAAGAGAAATGAAAAACTCCAAATATTTCCTTTCTTTTTTTTGGTCTCTAACTTCTTTGATAGTGATTATTCAATTGTTTCAGAATGGTAGGATACGCTTGAGCAGAATAAAACTCAATCTCTTTCAGTTACATTCTAATTACTTTTTTTCGGTGGTGGTGTTTTTGTTTTGTTTTGTTTTGTTAAGTCTATGGAGACAGTCTGATCCCAGAAGCAGCATGTTGAGTTTGGAGTCAGAGTGCTTGGATTCAAATCCCCCTCTTGTGTTTCTTGCTAAGTGCCTGTTCCTCAATTTTTTCTCATCTGCAAAATAGAGATAAGATAAAGGGGTTTACTGTGAAACGAGATAACATATGTATAAACAACTAGCATTAGTCCTGGCACATAATGTGCATTCTGTAAAATGTTGATTGAATCTGAGTTCACACTGATCACCTTTGCAGGATGTGGGAGACATCCTGTTTTATTTTTAATGTATTTATGAAACTTTCTTCCCTTGATAGATTCACTATCTCAAATGTAATGCAATTTCATACCTTCCCAATTTCTTAGACAGTGTTATCTATGTAGATGCCTAAGCTCAACCAAGTCTATATTGAATATTATTTACTTCAATCTTACAGGGCTATGTTTTCTTCCTCTGTCCCTAAATTATAGGCACGTCTTCCTCTTTTTTTTCTTCAGGCGAGGAAGATTGTCACTGAGCTAACATCTGTGCCAATCTTCCTCTATTTTTTGTATGTGGGATGCTGCCGCAGTATGGCTTGATGAGAGGTGTGTAGGTCTGCGCCCAGGATCTGAACCCACGAACCCAGGCTGCCGAAGTGGAGCGCATAAACTTAACCACTACACCACAGGGCCAGCCCCTAGGTATGTCTTCTTTTGGAGCTTACAGTGGTGTGCTGGACATGGTATATCCTGGTTGAGATCCAGTTCTGCTCATGTCTTCCCAAGATCCCATTCAGTAACTTCATGTTAATAGCTTAAAATTGGCCATGTTGGCACCATTCACACCGTGGAAATTAGCAAATGCTACAAATCAGGATTCCAGGCTGATGGAAGTTCTACCATCTTGTACCTGCACAATGGTACCTCAGTCATGGCAGAGAAAGAGCAGCTGGGAGGTTGTCCATTACTCTTCTACGCATTGGCTTCCACTCATAGCCATTGTCCAGAATTAATTAAATGGCTGAGCTTAAATGCAACAGAGTAATGAAATGATGAGAAGCAGAAGACGTGTTTTATGAGCACTATAGTTTATGCCATGGACCGTTGTTAAATATTAAATTTAATTTAATTCCTAGATATAGATTCTATGGCTTTTGAGAAAGACATTTTGCTAATAGTCAGTAATTATTATCCTGATGCAGTAAAATTACTTGAGACCTAATTCATAGCTACCTCTTGGATGAAGATGGCCGATCATATACTCTGAACTGATGAGATAGTTCCACTGGGATGATGTTTTCCAAAGGACCTGGGAGCCTTCTGATAAAGAACTTATCCTAAGGGAAGAGGGAATAAGTCTACAAATTTGGCCAAATAAAGAAACCTTTGATTCCAAAGGAGGAGCTTCTAGGGGAAGAACAGGGGGTTTATTCCTCAGATATGACTGTCATCTCAGCCCTGCCTGAGCTCACATCTATGATTTGCAGGAAGGAGGGAGAAGTGTAAATAGAAACCAATAAAAGCTTTTTTGTATCAACACCCTGTAAGATATTGGGGCACAAGCTACCAGGTTTTCTTTCCTGTTAAGGAAGTATACTGCAGAACAGGGGAAGAGAGTTCTATCCACTTTGCTACATAACTCTGCAGTAGTTCTTAACTTTTGATAAAAGTGATAAACCCTATGTGCAGAATAATATACATGCAGGTATAATTAGACACACAGTCAACATCTGAATTCCAGCAGTTTATGTCGCCCATGGAGCATACCCTGCTAATGTTGTAATGGAGCCAGCAGTGCCAGCACAGGGGCACTGGCGCCCGGCAGAGGTAACAGTCTTAGTGGAAGTAACTGCATGCAGGAGAAGCAGTACTTTCCTGAGGAGTGGTACATAGCGGGTGAGAGTAGTACCCAGTGGAATTAGCCATTAGCTGGTAGGAAATGACACTATTGTGACTACCGATAGAATGATACCTTCTTAGAACTGCAAAGCCATTTGAAATCTCTATTACAGGCATTAAGTAGTGAGATTGTGGAATAAAAAGCAGATCCTATGTTGTTGTGAGCTCTCAATTGTTTCACAAAGAATGAAATTTGAAGAAGAGACGCTATAAAGATCTGTAGTACCAACTTTATAGAAGTAAATCAGTTAATATATGTAAAAGGCTTATATAAATGCCTGGCACATAGTAAATGCCATATAAATGTTAGTTACTATATTGTTATTATTATTGTTACATTTCCACTACCATCATCATCTTATTTCTATATACTTTAGAATTAAGTTTAGCATTCTGTTTCTAAGTAAAATAAAGGCAAAATGAATAGGCTTTGGGATTTAGGGCACTGTGGATGGGCTTGAATGACCACTAGTAATAAGAAAATTCATGTAGAGAAGTCATTTTTCTGCATGGAAATGTAAAGTAGAAAATAAGGATATAAATTTTATATCTCAGTTCTTTAGATCTAACTTGACACATTATCTATATGAGAGTTAGCTTTCTATACAAATTATAAGCTATAATTAAGTTACTCATTTGAAGAGAATTTATAAAATATAGACATTCTGCTTCCCTACATGGATGAGGTGGGAGACAGCACAAGGCACACACCATTAGGTGCTGGGCATGGAATGGCACAGGGGAGTTCATTTCAGTCATCCTGACTAAGTAATGCTATTAAATACGGTGCACACATTCTCTCCACAAATGGTACTGGGACATGTTCTATGTCAAGGGAATTTCAAAAGCAGTTGCACTTGAAGAAGGTATTCCTGCTTCCTTGGAATACATTTCTAACATGAAGTCATTAATGGTGTCAGATAATGCAATTGCATATTAATGTCCTTTGCGTTGTCAAAGGTGGTGTGACCATAAAAACAAAGGAAAATATGATCAAGATTTTCTTTTGTGTGGTAATAAGCATGTTACTTCATCTCTGAAAGACAAAACTGGTTTATCGCTATACACTCTTATCCTCTACAGAATGCTATGGTTTATAAAACTTAAAAAAAAAAAGAGTCTGGCAAAGGAAATGAATTGAAAACAGGAAATGAGAATCAGAAATTTAAACTCAAAAGAGATTCAAAAATAGGAAAAACTTGAAAATATAATAGAAATAAAAAGGTAAAGAGCAAAATAACAGAAATCAGGTATGTTATTACTGGCATTGAATGTTAACTTGCCAGATTTATTCGCATTATATATTTACAAATTCAGAGTAAAGATTAAATGGGTAAAGGAGAGGGGTGATTCCCTTGTCTTTTCTTCCCCATATTGTTCCTAGGGATAATATGAACATTCTCATATATATTGAGTTAGGAACTAAAATGCAAAAATAATGCAAAATTATTTTCCTTTCGTATTTTAATTTGATTATAAATAAAAATACTAATACATTGACTTTCATTGAGTAAATTTATAACATTTTATTTTGAGGTATTATTTAATTGTACATCTGAATTCTTAATTCTAGAACAGCTTTTGTCTAGTTGGAATTATTTCACTTGGAGAGGAGGAGAGGGGAGAAAGAAGATCTTTCGGTGTGATCTAAGTTATTGGGTTGGTCTTTTTTTTTTCTTTTAGAAAATGGCTTAGTCTTTTGTACATCCATAGATAGCTGAATTACAGCTGGCTCCTTGTAAAAGAGTCTGTGGAGGGACTCTCCCAGTGTGTGCTGAACTCAGCTATTCTTGGTAATTGGAGAGAGTTGTGGCTCTCTCTTTCTGACCCTTTAGAATCAGTGAACCAGCATAAATAGCAATTTGTTGCTTGCAGTGGGAAAGGAAGGAATGACCCTGAGATCTTTCCTTACACAGGCAGGGAGCAGATAAGCTCTCAGGAGGCTGAGGTGGCTGACCTTGCCGACTTCTGGTTAATTTTCTCTCATAGGGCAGGAAGCAGAGCACTCAGGCTTTTCTGCTGAGAAATGTTGGCCCAATTCAGACTGGCACCCACCTATCTAGAGACGTCCTGGTGGGGAAAAGATGCAGAAGAAACTGAGAAGTAGTTGAGTTGTCTTTGGTGGCCATAGCGTTTCCATTTCAAATGCCTTCACTTGTTAATTTGCAGATCTTATCCTTAGGAATCCAGAACTCTTGTTTCCTCCCTTCTTCTCTTCCTTCCACCCTCTAACCATCCAACAAATGTGGCTGGTTCTGTAGTAGAAATGTGTAAACCAGCTACACGAATGGAGAGGAGAAAATAGGTGACTCCATCTAGAAGTTTAGTCTTTCTAAGAAGAGAGTTGTTAGATAGAAATTTGCTAGTTAAACTCCTTGGGGGCTTGTGTAGGTAGGGAGATATAGGTCAGGAGAGCAGCCTGTACAGAGGCATAGAGACACATAGTTTGTTGTGGTTGGATCATGGGTAATGTGCATAAAAACGCTAAAAGACAAGGCTCAATCTGACCTCCTCCCTCTATGACAGGTGGTAGGATAGACCTAACAGTGGATCTGTGTATAGCAATGTATAGACGTATACAGTTTCCAAGAGTAAGTACTAAATTGTTTGTAAGAGACAGTGCCACAGATTAAAAACAATAATAATAAAATCTTTTGTTAGATCCAGATGTACATGGGGCCAGGAGTGAGGAATTCTAACCAGAAGTCCTAGATCTGGACAAATGCATGGGGACTGAGAGAAGAGGAGAAGGAATAAAGGGAAGCATCCAGGATTTCGGAGCCTCTCTCCATCCAGCCGATTCAGCTCTTTCCCGCCTCAGAACTGTCTGCTGCCTGGAATGTTCCTTCCCCTACTCTTCTCTGCTAACTCCTACTCATGACTCTGTTCACTTCCAAGGAGACACTTTCCCTACAATCCTTATCACAATCAGGCTCCTATGTTAGGATGCTGAAGGCCTGACCCATGAAAGTGGGATAAGGGATTGATGGGTTTTTAGGTTAGTTTAGGAGGTAGAATGGACAGGCTTGGTGGCTAATTTCATGTGAGGAACGAAAGGCACGGCTAGCTAAATAATTTGTGAGGCCCAGTGAAAAAGGAAAACACAGAGCACACTGTTTATAAATATTAAGAATTTCAAACAGTGACATTAAAGCATTTGAGCAAGTGTGGGGCTTTCTATGAATCTGTACAGATCGCATACACATGAAGTTGGCCCTGATAAAGGGAAAGGGATGAGATGAGGATTATTTTCAGCATGAATAGTTAGATGGTGGTAGGTACCCATAGTGGAGAAAATTGATCTGGAGAGAGGAGCAGAGTGAAATGTTGAAAGTCACTTACTCGTGGGACACTGATCAGGCAGTGTCCAGTGGGCAATTGAATATCTGCTTGTGAAAAATCTGCATTTATTTCCCTCATTTCCCACTTGCTCCCCCTCAGACCCCAAACCCACAATTCTCAGTAACTTTTACATTTTAGGATGGGACAAAATTTTTAAGCCAAAGGAATAATTGAGTCAGCTTAAAAGTGACAGAGAGAAGGCTTTGTCTCCACCGAGATTACAGGATATGTTGTCCTAAACATCAGGAAGGGAAAATCAAGTTGACTAGTTCAGTGCACTGAAAACAGTAACTGATTTCCCAGGGGCATCCTGGAGACTTGAGAGACATCATAATCTAGCAAAGGTGTCTTATTCATTGACCATCTTAGCTTAGGGACTTCTATTTATTTTTATTTCTTAATTTGTATTGTTGACTCCCTTTTAGTAAGCCATTTATTTCCATCATAGTCTTAATGATATTTATTTCTGAAATTACATGAAAGCTGATTATGAGTCCTATGATATAAAACCATCCTACACAACCCAGCTTCCTGATTTCTGACATGGGCTTTTGTGGAAAAAAGGTGACTGGTGTTTAACTATTGTGTTAAGTCTATTGAAAGATGACACGGATGATGGTGCCTCCAGTGCTCTCCCATGACTCATAGACAGAGTTGCCTAGTAACTAACCCAAAATAACGTCGCTGAGGCACATCAAACCCGAGAGGCATGGGCTGCTGTGAATCAGGACAAAGGTGCCCCAGTCAGCAGCTAACTTTTCTTCTCATTCATGGCTTCAATTTGGAAATTTTGTGCCCTTTGGTCAGTGATCCGTAGAGTGAATAAGAACTTCTGGGTATATAACATCAAATCTAGTGGCTTTCTCTTTTTTCATTACTGACTGTGGTGTAGGCTTCTTTGAAAGTTTGATTCAATCATGAAAGACGTGAGGGTCAGCTCAAACTAAATAGAGTAATAAACCAGTTCAGCCCTCAGAGGAGGCCATGAGTGTATCACATTTTTCCAGGGTTTGAAATCTGTTTGGGTTGCTTTTTAATTTCTTTTTAAATTACGGAAGTAAAGCATGCTCATGTTTCACAATTAAATTAAATTTAAAAGTCCCATTGTTATATGTTCTTCCAAAAACACATGTTTATATTGTAATACAATTGATTTTAATTATACTATTTTCAGTCATTTTTAACATGCAGGATTAAATAAAAGCTCCAACTTTAACTAAAAACCAAATAAACAAAAACACCCCCAAACCAAAAATACATCTATGTGTGTGTGCAGGTATCTGTGTGTGTGCGTGTTTACTTACACATTCACGGTATTGAATTCAGTGGAGGGGTAAAATAAGATGAGGATGGAGAAAAGTTGACTGTATTTGTAAGTTAGGTCATCGTTGGTGATCCTTGTCTGAACAGTTTTAGTGAGCTTTGTCCGAATAGGCTAGAGCACGACCAAGAGTTAGAAGCTACATATTGCTAAGAAAATACAGGTTTTACTGGGATTGTTATTCTTCAAAGAGGTTGAGAAATAAAAAAAGCATCTTCTTGTCCTTATTTAAAAATTTGAGAATATCGTGTTAGCTCTGATCTCAGTACTTAAAAGAATCTGCATACTCATTCTGCTTTGCAGAATTCCCTTGCTGCAATTTTATTGCACTCATTCTCATTAGTAACTGTCTTTACATGTAGACTCTAAGGAGTGTCTCTTTCTCCTACAGCACTTACTGTACAGGGCAACTGACTATTCGTTTCCTCTTTGTGGAGGAATGCGTGTATGTCGAGGGAGGAACTTTCTTAATTCACACTTTCACACAATCATTTAGAGACAATTCTCTGCATTCTTTGTCTGTATGTATGCTTGCCTTAAGACATGTGAGTGGTGGTAAGTAATTTTACCTAAATCCTAATTGCACTCTATTCAATGGGGCAGATAATAATTATTAATAATAACGAATAATTATCAACATATCATATTGTACATTTTTAGACAATTTTCAGCACAGAAAATAAATTCAAAATAAACTTTAAAATTTTGATTGATTTCTGTAATTTAAATGTAACACCAACTATGGCAGAAAATCTCTTGTAGAGAGAAACACTGGGGGTATGTGATATTAATGGGATTGACCAAAGTACAAAGATGTTTCAGTTTCTTAAGTGCTCTTTGAAAGTCTGAGTTCTCAATCAACATTTAGAGAAATCTTGGGAAAAGAGGAAATCTGGAAATCGACCTTATTACCAATCTACCTCCTGAAGTCAACACAGCTGGACATGAATGAGTTGTTTTCTCCATTTTCACTCTTATTTTCTCAATGTTTGTGTTGGAAATCATGATCAGGCTGTATAGGGCTTCAGGATGATTATTAGCATTTATCCCCATTTTAAATTTAGAATTTGGCTCTCATTAGGGTCATGCTAGGAACAACCTTATATCACAATAACTGCTGCAATAAAGAATTTCTGGTTAGAGGAGTGGCCATGAGATCTATCTAGATGCTCCTTTGAGACCTAGGTACTCATTCTTCCAGCTGCTGTGAGTATTGACAGCAGAGGTCTCAAAGCTAAATCCTTTTCTAGGATTTGCCCTCACTACAAGGAAGCTGGTTCACCCAGGTCGTGCCTCTCCCCTGGGGCAGCCAATATTTAATGACTGGAGTATGTGGGGGCACAAAAACATGGCTCCTCTTCTCCATTATGGAACACTTTGAAGGCAATCCCAGCACAAAACTTGTGCAGGATTGGCCAAGTCTCTATTGCAACCCTTCACAGTTCAACCTCTTCCTCTGCCCAATTCATCCTTCACGGGTATTGTTTCCTCATCCCTGGTGCTTCCTGCATGAAAATCTTAGAGTCCCAAAATATGTTTCATATGACTTATAATAGAGGGATAATATTCACATATACTGAGTCAACTTTTTTTTTTTTTACAGTGTTCATTTGCTCGAAAGATAAGCCAATTAAGAGTGATATTTCCTCTCAAGCAATGAGCCTGCAGGTGTAGGCAAAGTTCAGAAAATAATGTACAACATATAAGACACCTGCACTTTAGGCAGAGAGTGCCCCAATATTCCTACATGATTTTAAACTGGGATTAACAGAATTTGATTTTAGAAAAATCATTCTGGCCACCAAGGGAAGAAGGGATTAGGGAGCTACACAGTTACCTGTTCAGAGGATGCTTTCTCCGGGAGAGAAATGATGGAGGCTGAAAGAAAGTTGATACAGTAGGGGTTAAAAGCAGAAATACAAAAGAGCCATGCAAGAGCAAGAACCACTGGACCTAGTTGGTGATTAGATGTCACATATGAAGGAGAGAGAGGAGTCAGAGAGAAAGTGGAGATTTCCAAATCTGTTGGCTGCCTGAGTCAATGGTTATGTCCTTCACTAGATTGGGATAACTGGAGAGGAAGTAGGTTAGAAAGAAACAACTAATCAGTTTTAGACCAGCTGAATTTCAACACAAAGTACTTAGAGAGAATGGAGATGTGTTGGATGAGAGAGGAGAGACCAGTTTGACTAGTACGTTAGAAACATGAAGGTTTTTTGTTTGTTTTCCTTTTGTGAAAAATGAGAATTACTTAGGCTTGATATAATAAAATACTTCTTCCATCATTCTCTTCCTTTGTCCCCACTCTCTGTGGTCTCTGAACTTGTTCTCTTCAAACAAGACAACTCAGGGAAGAACTTTATTTGAGCACGTGTCAATTTTCGACAGCAAAAACATTCTGGTCTAAGATGGGTCCCCAGAAAATCATCGGGAAGACCTGATTATCTGGTTGCTGGTAGTCACATTCAATAGCATAACTAATTTCAGTTCCAAATAGGAACTGAAGCAGCAAGAAAGTCAGGGAGAAAGGAAAAAAGGCATTTTGGGATAATGACTGCACAGCCTCAGAGAAAACGTCATTCAGGCATGGCTTAAATTCTCTTTTAGTTTACCAAGAGAAGCACTGAACAAAATTCTCTCTCTCTCTTTTGCTCTTTCTCTCTCTCTCTTTCACTATCTCTCCATCTCTCTCTCTATATATTTCCTAACTTCACATCTATCTATTTGATAAATATGGACAATGCATCATTCCTCCATCATTTTATAACTTGGCATATAAATACTCAGAATGGATTATGAAAAAAACATTTTGGGGCAAATTTCACACTTTAAGGGCCTATACAAAGAAAAAGGCCATAGAAGATGGATTATTACAAGCAGACACTTGTGTTTCTGCCTAATAGTGCTCTTCTCAGCTTCTGAACATCAGAGGGACTTTCTTCCTCAATTCATAAAAAGCAAGTCATACATGCCATGATAGTGAATTGAGTCGATTACTTTGATATTTCTAAAAGAATTGTCAGCATGTGAATGCATCCCTTCACTGGGGCAGAAGGCTGTGACACCAGAAACTTCTCTTACCACTTTTCATACTAGAAGAAGAATCATATCAATAATCAAATCAGCTTGTTTTAGATGATGTGACTAGTATAACCCTGTTAATTTATACAAAAACAATAACAACAGCAAAAAGAATCAATTTTGCCATATTAGAAACATTTCTTCTAAAAGGGCCTGGACTAGATCATGCAGAAGTTATATATTTTGATCACCTCTGCTTTAGATTTTCTCCCATATGTGATATGTTGACTGTGTTCTTTTTCTTTTCTTTTCTTTTTTTTTTTTTTTAACACAAACAGGCTCTGTGAATGCTAGAAAATAGTGAAAATCGTGAAGCAACAAGAGAATTATCTTTTTTTCCTATGAGTTATATATTTTAATTGTGATGATAAAAATATGGCCCGAATGACCTTGCTTATGGTTTGATGCCATCTACTCACCTGTGGATTCCTGTTTCATGGCACAAAGCCCACTTGCAGATGAATCCTGGAGTTGTATAACATGACATACTCCTACCTGCACCTACTCCTCAACTGCCCTTCTGTTCCCAGAAAGATTTATTTATTCAGAATTAGAAGTAACTGGGAATAACATCAAAAGAAGAGGACTCTGTTACTTGTAATTATTCATCACCTCAGCCTCTCTAGAATTCATTTTTGTACAGAAGCATTATAAATCCCCCTGGATCATATGTCAAAAAAGAAGAAAAATTTCTACTTATGGTGCACAGAAGCATGACTTTATTTTTGGATAAAGAAACATAAAGTAATTTCACTCAAACTCTTTCAAAAGCTTTATAGATGACTTCTTTCAATTTTGACCTACTACCAGGGCAAAACCCATATCCATTTCATTAAAAGTCATGAGGTTTATTTATTTAGTTTTTTGGTGTAAAGTAAAAGAAATGTCAAAGTGTAATTAAAAGTGACTTTTTCAAGAGTGGGTGCTGAGTGCCATCAAAAGAACTTTTATTAGATGAAGAATCATTTCATCTTCCTGAGTCCTGGACCCTAGTGCTGGACATGTAACCAAAGGCAGTGAAATTACTTGTTGGACATATGAAGCTTAGAAGGGGATAAATACAGGGCTACAAAACCTATTGCTTTCTAATACGTTCAGGATTTCATACCATATTCTAAACTAGAGAACTGGTTCTTGAATTCAACCCATGGAATGGGCGATCAGAGACTTAACTTCCTCCTAGGAGGCAGCAGAGAGAGGTGGAGAGTTAGATCTAGATTGGAATGCTGGATCCTTGACTTAGTAGCTCAGTAAGATTGTATATTTAAAAAAAATTCTTTATGTCTCATTAATTTTATATGTAGATGAGAATGATTCTACCTACTTTGCATGGTAGGTAGTATAGGGAAGTAACATAGGGAAAGCTCCTGGCACATGGTAAGTTCTAAACAAACATTTATTTCTCCTTGCATTTTTATTTTTTATTTATTTATTTATTTATTTTGTTTGTTTGTGTTTGTTTTTTTGTGAGGAAGATCAGCCCTGAGCTAACATCCGTGCTAATCCTCCTCATTTTACTGAGGAGGACTACCTCTGAGCTAACATCTGTTGCCAATCCTCCTCCTTTCTTTTTCTTCCCCCTCAAAGCCCCAGTAGATAGTTGTACATCATAGTTGCACATCCTTCTAGTTGCTGTATGTGGGACGCGGTCTCAGCATGGCCGGAGAAGCGGTGCGTCGGTGCGCGCCCGGGATCCGAACCCGGGCCGCCAGTAGCGGAGCGCGAGCACTTAACCGCTAAGCCACGGGGCCGGCCCTCTCCTTGCATTTTTAAATCACACCTGTCATTTGGAGAAATGTGCTGCTAAGTATGTATTTTTTTTTGTTCTTTTTTAACCCTCTTTTTGAGCTAAAACAAAGGATTGTATTTTCAAATCTGACTCACATGAATAAAAAATATTGCCTATTACGAATCTTAAAGGCAATTGGGAGACTCTGCCAAAGTAGGGAGAGAACTGGGACATTGAGGGCAGCTCCCGGGTCCTTCCTTCGTGCATAGGACATGTGCTCTCTGGCTGAGAGTAGACGTGGTCTCCAGGGGAGAGATTATCCCCTCACACAGCAGGAGGATTTTAGTTCTATTTTATACCATAGCTTATGTGGCACTACCCATGGAGCCAAGCTTCATAAATCTATAGATTTCGAGTTTATTAACTACAAGCAGTCCTAAGCCATGGGCATCCTGTGAAGAACATTCCATGGATGAAGATTCTCCTTTTAGTAAATATCATTATTCTATTTACCCAGTGGTCTGGAAAATTGTCGGCAAGGGCATTAGGCTGATGTCCTGCCTTCTTCTCTTTCCCACAGGAGTATCCCACCAGTAGAGGGATTGAATGGATCACAGCCACTTAACTCCTTCCTCCCCGTATCTTCTCTTGATTTAACAAAAGCTTCACACAGCAACTGGCACATAGACATGTCAGTTTCCTCCTATTCTTCTCACTGCACCTTCGTGTAAATTTCTAACAAGCCAATCCTTGTGAAATAATGGAAAATGTGTTACATATGCATTCAGCATTCCTTGTGTTTGTCCTGATCTTGTGCATGTTACTAAAAAAGCTTTGAGGTTTTTTTGAGGATTATATAAAATAGAGATAGTGGAATCTAAATATTTCGGAGTCATTGCTTTACCTGTTAAATTGAGATTATACTTGTTCTGTGTATTCAGAAGGATTTGGGGAGTTATATATAAGAAATACATGAAAAATAATAGGAAGTATAGAAGTATTATATATTGTGCACATATCAGTTCACTTACTGTATGATTTTCAGAAAGATGTGTGCTAAACAAAATTTAATTTTTCTATAATGAAAAAAGCATTACATGTTTTTTTGTATATAAATCATGCTTGTAAAATATTTTAGCTTTTGTGAAAATACGTAAAAGAAAGTAAAAATATTTCCAAATTCCATCCCCAGGGATAGCCAAAGTTAAAATCTAGAGAGTATCTTTCTAGACCACTTTCTATACATATATGCAGACATGCACTGTCTCTCACTCTTTCTCTGTATAGTTCTCTGTATGTATATAAACATGATCATATTATCATTGCAAATTTTCAACTTGCTTTTCTCCTCCTAAACAGTACTTCATAGTCATCTTTTCATGTCAATATAAATCGATCTACACCACAATTTTTAATTCTCAGGTAGTATAAATTTATATCCATATGTTAAGTAAATAAAATGTCTATATAAATCTTTGGAGTTTATATTTGTACTAATTGTATAACATGATGATAGTTCGTAGTACAAACTGAACTTTTACTATAGCGGTGGTAGGAGACTTTGTCTACCAAAACTTATCAATGGCAAAATTATAATGATACTAGATCCATAATACATTTTACATAATACATTTTATATACATTACAATAATAGCTAATATTGAGTGAGAACAGACTAGACTGTGTGCCAGTCAGACAATATGCTAAGAACTCTACACATTATCACATTTAATCTTCACAATTACCCTGTAAAATAGATACTATTAATGTTTTCAATTTACAATGAGGAAAACTGAGATACAGAAGGGTTTAACATCTTATACAAGGTCCAACAGATAGCTGAAGATCTGAGTCCAAAGCCCAAACTTAAATACTGTGTTAAATATCACAAAAATCAGAGTTCCTTCAAACTATATTGTGATGGAAAGTTAAGTTTCAATTCCTCCCTTCACCAAAGTTCCCAAACATACTCAACTGGGTGCGTAGAGCCTCTTCCTCTAAGGACAGGAGACTTCAGCCCCATCCTTAGTCATCTCTCTTCTTAAATTAACTGACCTTGGGATGGAGGTGAGGGAAGAGTGGGTCTTGCTAGTAAGCAAGGCATGTTTCCATGTGATTTCCAGCAGTGTTGATGCTGCTTGAAGCTCAACCAAACACACTGCCAATATTTTCAGTCCACTTACAGTTCTACATGGGCAGCAAGGTCATTACTACTGCTTTGGAGACCCTTTGACTCAGCAGCCAAAGCCACATGGCTTTCTGGCTGGGGCTCTGGGGCTTTGTCCCTTTGGTTATCTTGGGCTTGATTTGCACAGAAGTTACTTTTTTTTTTTTTTTTGGTGAGGAAGATTAGCCTTGAACTAACATACATTGCCAATCCTCTTTTTGCTGAGGAAGATTGGCCCTGGGCTAACATCCATGCCCCTCTTCGTCTACTTTGTATGTGGGATGCCTGTCACAAGCATGGCTTGATAAGCAGTGCATAGGTCTCCACCCAGGATCCAAACCTATGAACCCCAGGCTGCTGAAGCAGAGTGCATGAACTTAACCACTACGCCACTGGGCCGGCCCCACAGTGGTTACTTTTTAAAAGCAGTCCACCTTAAAATTGAGGCATTTTCTTTCTTTTTGTCATGAGAACATCTCTGAAGTTGTTGCCTAGTTTTAACATAAGGGCAAGAGAAGTTTTCTAGTGTGGTGGAACTGACAGCAAAAATTTATCTAGATTTCTTTGAGTCAGTTTCTCATTCTCTAGTGGGTCATCTTCATCTGCAGTTAAACTCAATCTGGGGCGGTAAGAGCTTGAATACTATTCAATGCCTCATTTGTGTTTTACCACAGGGGTTTGTCTCAGGGAAATGTGAAGGCCAAAGCTTCCTTAGAACAGCCAATATTTACTGCAAAAGTCTTGGAGAACTTTTACTATCTTCTTCAAGTGGATTGAAAGTTGGCATGATAGACTGCAGGAGGGGCTGAATCCTAAGATGGCTGAGCTGTTGCCTTCTTTCTTATCAGGCATTACACGTTCCACTCCCTCATCTCCCAAGAAAACCAACCAAAGTTATAATGATTCACTTGGTTTCAGCCAATAATGTTCATAGATTTCCCTCCTTGCACTCTTGGTTTAGGTGTGTTTCTCTGTAACTGTTTTCTGTAGGGTGTCAGAAACTTCTGCCACTCAGGACAAATGTTAGTACTAGTTACAGTGGGGTGGTCCTAAGGCTGACCACCATGTTCAGGAGGAAGTACTGCTACCTGGAGGAGAGTTAGAACAGCTAGATCAGCTGTCTTTGAACCCATTTACTTGTACTTGACTTACAATCTTTTCTCCAATTCTTCCTGATAAAGAAGCAATAAATTGGAAGACCACTTATTGTCTGGTTGACCATATGATTTGGTCAACATATTCACTATCAATTCCTATTGGCTTGCCTCAAATCCCATTTATTGACGTGAAAGGCCCTCATTTTTCCTCTTCTAGAAAGCCATGCTTCTATCAGCATCTCCTCCTTGTTGATATTACTATCTAGCACTGGGAAGGGTCTGATATTTTACCCTACTTGCAAGCTAACAAGTTAGCCTGCTCATGGATGGCTGGCAGAAGACATGAGACTCCCATGTCAGACACAAAAGACTTTATTTCCCACAACTATAGCAAAAATCAGAGTATTCACATTTTCTTTTCCAGTCCCTTGGTGATGGGAAGAGGAAAAGATGATACTCGCTCAGGCGGTGGTTTGAAGTATAGGAGAGGAACTCTGAGCTTAGGGAACCCAAATCATTTATGGCAGCAAACCTGCCTGACTTTTGCTTTAACAGGAGACATTACATTTATTATACTGCATAGTAAGCATTCCTGACTTTTTCTCCAGAGGGAACACTATCTCTGTCTCCCACAACTGTTCACTATATAAACATCCTTGGAAAAATAATCCAGAACAAAGGCAGTCACTGTCTCTGTTCACAAGACATGTAGAAACGCAAGAGAACAATGGAAAATTGTCTCCCAACAGGGTTATGGTTAGCTGAGAAGTTTTCTTAGGTTGAGCCTTTGGATTATTTCGTTTACCTGAAGTGTTTCTTAAATTTTAAGGTGCATATAAATCACATGGGGATCTTGTTAAAATGCAGATTCTGATTTAGTAGATGGAATTTGGGGCCAAAGATTCTGCATTTTTAACAAGCTTTCAGGTGATGTTTATGCTACTGGTTTGTGTAGTCCAGGCTTCACTTAGCCAACCTAGTAGAATTTTAATGCTCAACACATTGAATCCTGAATTTTGGATGAGCCCACTCTTGTCAATTAAGTTGTACCAATAAAGATATTTATTTCATCTTGCTTCATCTACCACTCTTAGCATCCACTCCCAAATATACTCTATATACTCCTGCCCATACTGATGCATGAATTACTGCAGTTCTTTCTTAATATAGGCTATCTCTTCTTGGGTCAAGCTTTGTACTTCTATATCTGGGCTATTCAGGAACCTGATTCCCATTATGCTTCTGGAGGCAATGAGCCAACTGTCCCAATTACAAACATTGAAAAATTTTTATTTCAGAAAATGCTGATTCCATCACAAAGGGAGGGTGGTTAGTTATACCTCAGTTGGCAAGGGAGCTTCAAGATGATTTATAATTTCAAAGCTTTCAGCCTTGTCTATGACTGCCCACATGTTTCTGTCTATGTCTCAGCATCCCATTCATTCCCTACTAGTGTCCTTAGCTGGTTGGATTGAGCATTTAATTGGCACTAAAGCTCTATTATAATCAGGTCTTCATCTTGGTTCTCAACCATATCTGCTTCCTGCCTGTAAGAGACTGAAGGCTCTTCAGAGCTCCCAAAGAAGCTTTCTAATTGTCCACTTGCATTGCTTGTTGAACAGCCACACCTCTCAATTTCTCCTTTACCTCTTGTACACTCTCCAGGACTTCAAAAGTTAAATTATGCCAACATCTTTTGGAATCAATATTTGGTTATTATTAGTGCAATTGCAAGTCAGTGCCACAGCTATTTGATTTCTTCTTACTTTCACACTGCACTGCATCCTAAGTGTTATGGACTGAGTGTTTGTGTTCTCCCAAAACTCATGTTTTGAAGCCCTAACCCCTATATTTAACTATATTTGGAGATAGGGCCTCTGAGGAGGTGACAAATGTTAAATGAGGTCATAAACCTTAATCCAATAGGATTGGTGCCCTTATAAGAAGAGGAAAAGACACTAAAGCTCTCTCTCTTCACATGCCCACACCAAGGAAAGGCCATATGAGCACACAGTGAGAAGGTAGCCGTCTACAAACCAGAAAGAGAGCTCTCACCAGAAACTGAGTATGCTGGCACTTTGATCATAGACTTCTAGTCTTCAGAACTGTGAGAAGATAAATTACTGTTGTTTAAAGCATCCAGCCTGTGGTATTTTGTTATGGCAGCCAAGCAGACTAAGATACCAAGCCACCAGCAGTGGTCATTTGAAATATTGTAATACCACCACCTGCCATGGATTACTCGTTACTCATTTTCTTCTGCCAAAAGGATTATCCCTGCACTCCTCAAATATATAAGTAGCTCAATCCCAGGATTTCATTTTGACAACATCCTTCCTGAGGCCACTGCTGGTTCCAATTATTCTATCAGTCAGTACTGGAAAAGATATCAGACATTAAACTCAAGTTTGTATAATCTGACGAGAGTTTAATAAAAGGTCTATTTACTATCATCTGAGCAGGGTGTTCGGAAACCCACAAGAGAAAGTGCCTGTCATCAGTAGGGCTGAAGAGATAAGAAGAGGGGACACTTATGGAAACTGGAAACTGAGTGGATAAGGCTGCCTGACAGCACCTGAGGCCTTAGGTCAGGGGACTGAGCCATCCCACGCCAATCCTGTTGAGAGGGTCAAGGTGACTAACTCCTCTCCCTCCCTCAGATCCACTTATCACTTATTTTGAAGTTTGTTTTTTGTTTTAAGAACAACTGATGGCACATTGGTTTTACTGGAACCCTGCCATCATTTCAAGGAGGGATACATATTCAGGGTATGAAATTACCTTTTCTGTCCATAAGGTTTCTTCCAGTATAAGTATTTATGAACTTTTAGAGTACCCTGTCCTTCACCTTGGATCCCAAACAAGAAATCTCACAGGGATAAAGTAGGTGATGGGACTTTGTATTATCCCTGTGTTGGGGACACACATTTTCACTGATTGAAGGGCAAAAGTAGACGCAAAAGGGCAAAAAAGATGAAACGTGTGGAATAACTTTCATTGACTCCCCAGTTCCCCTTCCACCTTTCTCCGTCCTGCTCTCCACTCTGGGAGGCAGAGCCACATGGAGGAGGAAGAACATGCTGCTAGGGGTTTCTGGCCCAGCTTCCTTTCTGTTTAGGTGCTATCACCTAGCTGTCCTCCTCCACAGAAGGTCGAAGCTACTGTGATCCAATCATTTGCACACAGATGTCTTTGTTTCTGGGATTTGGAAACCGGCCCCTCATATCCAGAAGAGATATTTGTACCCTGCTTTTTACTGGTCCTGCATTACTCTACTTTCCTTTGTGTTTTCTTATACCCTGGCACAC
Source organism: Diceros bicornis minor (assembly GCF_020826845.1). Taxonomy (NCBI): domain Eukaryota; kingdom Metazoa; phylum Chordata; class Mammalia; order Perissodactyla; family Rhinocerotidae; genus Diceros; species Diceros bicornis. The sequence continues at coordinate 54,393,662 of NC_080754.1, forward strand.
TTTGATAAGTAGTTCCTTTATCAAATTATCTCCGATTACTCAGTTTGAGAGTGTCATCTGTTTCCTGTTAGGACTCTGAAGATACATCCACTGTGCTCTATTGCCTCCCTCCGCCTTTGGTTCTCTCAGCAACCCTTTGAAATAGGTTACTATAACATTTTAGAGGCAGGGATACCTAGGTTATAAGAGGTAATACATTTCTTTCCAGCTTTTTATGAATTGTGCTTTAAACAAGTTGAAACCCCGTAGTTGGCAAAAATTGCAGCCTGCTTTTCTTTCTCTTATCATTTTCTCTTTGTTCGTGTCAGGAAGTTTCTTCATAAATACAATTTTAAGGAATACATGACAACCCATTTTGTGGGTTTGACATAATTTACAAAGCTGATTCTCTTATGTCGATCATTTGGATCATTTTATGTTTTTCACTACTCTGAATAAAACTGTGATAAACATTTTTGAGAATAGCACTATCTAATCTGATTTGCTCACTCATATACATATACATGATATATACATATATTCAATTTGAAATGCTCAAAATAATTATATATAATAATAACTATAGTTATACACACATATACACAGATAAATGTATGTGTATACATATATAAATATATATATATAAAACATGTATATATGTTTTGTTGTACAGAGAGTTTCTCATTTTAGCTTTTTTGGTCCATTTTTTTTTCCTCTGTAAACCCTGCTAAAGATACAGGGGAAATAGTTCCATTTCCAGGAAATGAGTTCCCTCCTTGAATAAATTATTATTGCAGCTGACTTTTATTTATTTATTTTGACCAGGTTAGAAACAGTGGTAAGATAATGCTTATATTTGAACAGTACTGTAGAGATTATAAAGAAAATCTTACATGGAAAGCCACACTTCCCTAGATGCTAGACTGGACATGTAGAGGAGAAACAAAAGCACAAAGTCTAAGATTTGCCACGATGTCAATTTGGTCACCTAGATATTATATTATTATTATCACCCAGTCTGGAAAATTCCAACAACTCCAGAGAGATTCTGATGAATACTAGCATTCTGGATTGCATTTTCCATGATTGAGAACGAATCAAATAGTCTAAGCTTGGAATCTGCACACACAGACACTGCTCTGCTATTTACCAGCTGTGCAAAAGATTTGATTTCTCCCAACTTCTGATTTTTCATTGGTAAATGGGGCTAAAAATATCTTCTTGACAGGACTGTTGTCAAAATGAAATGAGCATTCATATTTGAAAGTTATTTGTAAAGATGTTGGTGAGTGTTAATGGGTTAGAGACCCACTTACTGGATATAGCAAGAGGGTCTATCGTTGGACTATATTATTAGGTTGTTTGTCCTTTTTCACTGGTCATTATATAATCTAGATGAAAGTGAAAAACATGTCCCAGCGGCACTGCATAATTGGTCCTGAAGCAATTGTCATATAAAATATTCCTTGTGCTTGTTCTTTATGGTCCTAGATGCTGCTGCTCAACCTCAACTCTGCTCTTAGCTGGAGTAGGGGGTTGCCTCTTGCTGAGTCTTGGAAATCCACAGTTACAGTCACTTCTTTATACTAAAATTGCTCTTACTTGCAAGAAAGATATTACATGAGATTTTATAACTCAGAATATTGGCCCTGGAAAGAATTAGAAAACATCCAGTTACGCAATCATAAACTCAAATTCCTAGGGAGGCAGGAGTGAAGAGTGATGAATATAGAATCCCATGACCTCTTGTCTTTAATTTTCCCATATGTGATAGAGGCTTAAGTACAGATAAATTTTTCTTTACTATGAGGAAAACAACAGTGAGAGAGTGTTCATAAGTAGAAATGGAACTTTAGCTTCTATAACTAGGAAAAATTAGTAAGTGGTGGCGACTTGGGCAAATTGGAGATGTGAGCCTTACATTGGGTCCCTGGAAACAGACTGTGAGGAAGAGAATGACATGTAGGCTTTAGGAAGGCAGAGTTGAGCAAAGATCTCATCTGATCCCATGGAGAGCTCCAGAGCTGGGATGCCCCCTCAGAGTTGTCCTCAATTGATGGAAAGGAGCCAGGCCTCAGTCAATGGCTAAGGGTCCTTACTGGGCTGGATAGAGTCTTGAGTTAGATAGTTCCTTGCAGCTGGATAAGGGCAATTCTCAATGCAGGACACAGCTATGAGCTGTCAGCAGTTGATATTGCCAGCAGAGTTTGGGTGCAGAGTGAACAGGTGTGATGGTTATGGCAGCTTGGATGAGGGAATCTGAGCAGTGCATCATCATATCCCCTCTCTGGTGGTAATCAATTTCAGCTGATTGTTGTCATGTGGAAAAATGAAGCCAAGAATACCATATCTTCTAATATTTCAAGGAAATCCTGTAATTCAGATTATTGAGTTAAATCTACCTATTTTAAATCTTTGCTCAAATGTCAAATACTACAGGTTAAAACACCCATGTGAGACATTTCTGATCTCAGGGCTCCCAGTTTGCTAATTCATATTTAGTTCAATCCCCCCTTTGTACAAAAAAGAACACTGAATCTTTGAGAAGAAAATAAAAAGACCACAGTCATAGAACTAAGCTGATAACTTTGGTTTCCTAGTTCCCAACGCAGAGATTCTTGCTCCTTTTCTAATTCAAGCCAATGGATATCAATGAAAATGTGCTTTTTCTTAAACAATCTTAGTGCTCCTCCGGCCTCCACAGGAACATTACAGATAATATCCTGTTCATTAAAATGTATTTACACACCATCCCAAGGGAAACACTTGGTACTAAACACTTCCTTGGGGAAGGCACTCCAAAAAACCTAGCAGCACATTGCTGGCCTCCTAATCAGCAGATTAGAACAGGTCTATGAGGCTCTCTGGGGATCCATAAAATGTTACAATTAGTTGGGAAAGTTAGATTGTACAGTACTTTCTATAAGGAGAGTTCAAATGGAATGGTTGCCTTTTTTATGTTCCTCTGCTTAATGCTAACTAGGTGCCATCAAAGTTAGAAAACATTTTTTATCAAACTTTTAATTCCTTATGTAGGCACTGGTTCAGTGTCCTCATTTTCAGGAGAGTGAAAGAGAAGTCAAAGTTTCAGGGAATTTACAGAAGACCTTGGATGACCAGGGCCAAGAGATTAGGTGAATGTCCCTTTCCCTCAGAATCCCCACTTCTACTTACCGTACATAACAAAGCCCCAGGGGGAAAGTAATGCTTATGAGAGGATGAATAAAGATGGGAAAACAGTTTTGATGAGTAATATTATGGGCAGTATTTTATGCTCTGTGTTCATTTCTTTAACATCTTTGCCTCACCACTTGTTTCTTCCTCTCACCTACAAATATACTCATGTGTTCTCTCTTCTAATAATGATAAAAGAAAATCCTAAAATCCATTTCTCACTAAAACTCTGACTTTTTCCTCCATCTTGATGTTGCTAAACTTCTTGAAGTAATAGTACAATCCAGTGTTTCTCAAACTTTAAAGTACAGTGGGATTGCCAGGACATCTTGCTAAAATGCACATCCTGATTAAATATGTCTAAGATGAGCCTGAATTCTCACATTTCTAACAGGTTCCCAGGTGATTGATGCAGCTGGTCCGCGGTACACTTTGAGTAGGAAAAATTCAAGTTAACATTTACCAGACTCTTACCACTTGCTGTGGACTGAATGCTTTTGCTCCCTCCAAATTCATTTGTTGAAGCCCTGATTCCCAAGGTAATGGTACATGGGCACAGGGCCTTTGGGAGAGAGTTAGGGTTAGATTAGATCAGGAGGGTCTTCATGATGCAATTACACCCTTATAGAAAGAGGAAGAGACACAAGATCTCTCCTCCACGTGAGAATACAGCAAGAAGGTGGCCGTCTGCAAACCAGGAAGAGAGTTCTCACCAAACGCTGGGTCTGCTGGCACCTTAATCTTGGACCTCTCAGCCTCCAGAACTGTGGGAAATAAATGCCTGTTGTTTAAGCCACCTAATCTAAGGTATTTTATTATAGCAGCCTGAACTGACTATAAGACACACCACATTACTAAATTACTGTCTAATCTTTCTCATTTTCTATTCCATCCTCAATTCCTTACATCAAGCTTCCACTCCACTAGTCTACTGAATATACCAATGACCTGTGTATGACCAGTTTTTCATAATCCTTATCATAATTACTTGCTTACTCAGGTCATGGCAGTGATTAGCATCCTCTTGTTCTCAAACTCTTCTCTTGTGCCTTCTGTGCCTCTGCATCATTCTAGTTATACCTTTCCTTCCTTCTTTTTTGCAATCCTTCCAAGTGTCTCTTCTTCCTTCTACTGGTCCAATGAAAGCTGTCTCCAAGTTTTGTTATTCACCTTCTTTTCTTTGTTCACTGAACTCCTTTGTTTTCTCATTTATCCCTAATTCTTTCCTATTCTGTATATCCCAAATTCTGTATCTCTAATAAAGACCCCCCCCTCATATATATATATATATATACATGTATTTTACATATTATTGCTAATTTATTAATGTTGTCCTGGAACTCTCACTTAGATATACTAATTCCTTAAACATACCATATCCCCAAATAATCTCGTCTGCAGATAGTCAATGAACATAACTCTCAATTGCCAGTCTCTAGACCCTATGTCATAATTCATCTGGGCTTGGGATAAACTATACTTATTTTCCAAACAAACTTTTAATTTTCCAACAATTTTAGGCTTACAGGATTATTGTAAAGATAGTACAAAGAGATCTTGAATACCCCATACCCAGTTTCCCCTGTTATTAACATCTTATATTAATATAGTACATCTGTCACAATTAATGGACAAATATTAATGCATTTTTATTGACTAAACTCTATACTTTATTCAGATTTTCTGTTTTTCCCTAATGTCCTTTTCCTATTTGAGGAGCCTATCCAGGACATCACATTACGTTTATTAATCATGTCGCCTTGGGCTCATCTTGGTTGTGACAGTGTCTCACATGTTCTTTGTTTTTGATATCTTGACAGTTTTGATGATTACTAGTTAGGAATTTTGTAAAATCTCTCTCAGTTGGGGATTTTTTCATAATTAGACTAGAGTATATGTTTTTGGGAGGAAGATCACAGAGGTGAAGTGCCTTTCTCATCATATCATATCCAGGTTGCATACTGTCAGTATGACTATTGATATTAACCTAAATCACCTAGCTAGAGAAGCATTTGCCAGTTTCTCTACTGTAAGGTTACTCTTTTTTTCCCTCCTTTCCCATACTGTACTTTTTGGGAGAAAGTCACTATGCATTTAGAATAGGAGTTATGTTCTCTCTCTTTAAGGATAGAGTATCTATCCTTTTTTTTTTACTTTATTTGTAATTTTTCTGCATGGAAGATTTAAAGTGCTTTCGTTGTGGATGAGAAGAGAATAAGTTTCATCTATACCTGACTTACATTAGCAGCATATCAACATTTACAAATTATTATGTATCTCGTGTTACTAAAGTTCTGCTACGACAAAATAAGTGAAAATTAAGAACTTCAATATCCAGCTGTGATTGTGAAATGGGCTACCAGAAAGCAATATTATTTTTCACAACTGTGGAAGGAAATTGAGATACAGATAATCACTGAGTTTTTACGGGCACTATGTTTTACTCTCTGATTACCAACTTTACACATAAAATTTCTTGTTTTTAAGCAGGAATACTTTGGCTATTTAGATCAAGGAAAGGATCTATTAAATAATATCTGCATAATTTTTTAAATTTTTTATCTTCTAGCTATTGCTGAAGTTGTGGTCTCTGGAGGAGTAAATATCATATGGGTCATAGCCTAATATCATACAGGTCATAGCCCCTTGTGTCAATCACACTTCCTGCTTTGGAAAGGAATGTCTAACAAGTCAGGTGACTTTCCTGTTTGGCTCTGACTGACTTTTCTACGGATTACACCAAAATGTCGTGCAGATCATTTCAGGGAAGACTCTGGAAAACTATTCTGTGCTTAAAATATAGCCACAGCGTTTATAAAAAACAGTTTGTGGGGTAGGTGTGGGTCAGTGTAGAGGGTGAAGGCACAGAAAACTTGGACTCAACTGTGTTAGTTTCTCCACAAGGTGGCACAGCTCAGGCCCCCACCAAGTTTTTCTTTAAAATATTCTATTTTTAAGGGAGAATAGCGATTTCATCTCTATAACAAAACACAGAATTTTAACATCTGTTTCACAACGTAGCTCATATCTTTTTTGACAGTTCTAACACATTTCTGAACATAACATTTTTTCCCCATTCTGATGCCACACTTGTGACTAAGATCACTAGACACAAGATTTTATGTACTTTAAGAATGCTTCCTTCCTTCCTTCCTTCCTTCCTTCCTTCCTTCCTTCCTTCCTCCCTCCCTCCCTCCCTTCCTTCTTTCCTTCCTTTCTCTGTTCCGTCGCAAAAAGAATAGAGTAAAATACAAAAAAAAACAAGGATCATACTCTCATGACGACCTGGGCATTGTTAACAGTCTTTTAAATAGGTTGCTATTCTTGGTCTCTCCAATATAGTATTGGCTTACACAAAATATTCCAATGGCTTCTCACTTTCTTCTTCGTAAATAATTACTTGAGCTGGGCTATAAAATGCGTATAAAAGAATTCACAAAACAAAAATGTTATTACAAGGCAAACACCCTTGTAACCACTATCACCTCAAAAACTAAAAATCTATCTGCATGTCAGAAGTCTCCCTCACGCAACCTGGCAATCTCTGCCTCCAATTCCCACACATATAAGTAGTATTTTGACTTCAATAGTTATTATTTCTTCGATGGCATTCCTAAACACTCTGATTTAGTTTTGCTAACTGTTTGAAAGTTCAATAAATAGGATAATATAGAATATATCCTTCTGTGATTATTTTTTTCACTCAACATTGTGAGCTTCATCCTTGTTGTTGCATGTTTCTGCAGTTCATTTATTTTCATTGATGCATAGAATTTTATGCAGGCCATTTTATCACTCTATCAGAATTTGTTTCTCCATTATGCCCTGAATGTATATTAGGGTTGTTTCTAGTTTGAGGCTAGTATAAATAATACTGCTATGAACATTCTTTTATACGTCTCTTTGTGTACATGTATTATGTTGGGTATATACCAATAGTAGATTCGGGGTCATTGGGTTATGTATACACAACTGGAGTGGATAATCCCAAACTTTTCCCAAGTAGTTACAGAAATTTATATTCTCAAGCAGTAGTGTTTGAAAGTTCTTATTGCTGCACAATCTTGTCAATACTTTTACTTCTGGCTTTTCAATTTTTGCCAAAGTAGGTGTCATGTGGTGGCAACTCATACCGCTTTTAGTTTTCCCATTGGCAACTTGAATAACTTCTTTTGTTATATGGCTATTCTAGTCTCTTGCCCGCAGTATCTCTACCCATCTTGGCAGGGCTTATACACCTTTTTCAGTTGGCTTAATCCTATGACTAGGTAAGAAGATACCCAGCTTTTTGACCTGTCAGCTTCATCCTCCTGAATTACCATCTGTCCCCAGGGAAAAACGAGGCTCTAACTCTCTGACTCAATTCCCTGGTACTCAGTTAGTACTCTCATGCCTTTAATCTGATTTTGTTTTCTTTTCCTGCTTTCTTTTCTGGACATCTTTTCTAATTATTCTTAGCGAGAATGTTGGTTTCAATTAGATAGTCAGCCATTACAAGTAACAGAAACTCCATATTTCTTAATTACTACAAGATAATTTAACAAGTATTTTTGAGGTGCTTATTATGTATTTGGTATGGTGCCAAGCACTAGATATTAATATGCATAATCATTAATAGTACCAACATAAAGTTATTGAATAATACAGGTAAAATGCAAGAATGGTGTCAGTTAGGTATTAAGCATTGTTTTTTGCAATGGAATTGAACCATAAAGGATCAAGTACATTATAAGTAAAAAAAAATCACCTGTAATGCTAATGAAATGTAGTAGTGTCCAGTGTTTTAGAAAAGGGGAGTAGTACCCCTGAGGCAAGAGTTCTATCCAGATGATAAGGAAGTATGTACATGGAAATATGAATTCAAATTAAAGATAGAGAAATTGGCGCCACAGTATCACACAATTATAAGAGCTGTCTGAAGTGGTAAATAAAATTTGTGGTAAAGTGTTCATAGTTGGCACTGAAAGAAAGCAAATCCTCCTCAGCAAAACCATTATAAAAGACTGTGTTTTATGGTAAAGATTGAGATTATTCTGTAAAAAAATATATAAGAATACTGATGCAGAGAAGAAGCCTCTAGATAGAGTACAATGGGTCCAGAAGAGAGTGGGGTACACAGAATAATGGCCAAAAGAAAAAAAAAAGAATAAAAAGAAGGAAAAGAAGAAAACCTAGCCACATTGAGCTATATGTTTCCATCAATTTCTGATAATTAACATCAGAATGCACTGTATAGTACAAATAGATGTTTACAATTATTCAGTTAGCTATATAGAGTTACATAGAACTTTCATTCCATGGTATCAATCTCAACTAAAATTTTATTGCGTGTGAAAATAAAAAATTGAGTTAAAGAACAGATTAGGGTAACATTATATACAGTTCACTAGACCAGGTAGAGTTTCCTAACTAATACAATAAATATTCCAGTATATGCTGGTGGCAAACTTGGTAAAAATATCTTTACAGGATGTTGTCTTAGACAGTCTTATTTCTGTCCTGAATTACCAAAAGTAATTTGGATTTAATCCACTGGGAAATAGGAAGCCAATAAAAGACTTTAAGAATGTGAGTGACACAGACACATCTTTCTTTTAGACATAAAATGACTTTGGTAGTTTTGTAGTAGTTGAATAAAAGAAGCCTGGAGACAATTTTAGGAGTGGGAAATGATGAAAGCACTAGAGATGAGGGGAGTGTATAGCTTCACAAGATGTAAAATCGTAGTTCTTTAGCCTGGTGGTAAAGACTCTCTCTGACTCTGCTGTAATCCCTTTTACCTTTCATTATTCTTCCATTCACTCATCCATTTATTCAACAAAGAACATTTATTATTTGCCAGCGTCTGTACTAGGCACTGAGGATACTGTAGGAGAAATGACAGGTAAAATTCTTTCCATCATAATGCTTGCATTCTGACCAGGAAGAAAGAGATAAGAAATTTACTAAATAATATAGATATATGTCAAAGGCAATAAATTTTATGAAGAAAATAAACAACAGGGAAAGGGATTAGGGAGTGCTAGGAGAGTGGAATATCAGATAGCTGGTAAGGAAGGTCTCATCGAGAGGAAGGGCAGATATCTTCAGGAGATTTTTGTGAAGATACCTGAAGCAGGTGTGGGGGTGAGGTATGTGGATATGTGGGGAAGTAGTGTTACAAGCCCAAAAAAGAGCAAGTCCAAAGACCCTGAGGTGGAAATGGGCCTGGCATGGGTGAGGAGCAGCAGAGAGTTCACTCTGGCTGGAATGGAGTGGGCAGGAGACTATTAGTTAATTAGGTCATATAAATAATAGGGACATCAGAAAATTCAGGGCCCATAGGCTTTTGTAAGAATTTTGGCTTTTATTCTGAGTGAAATAGGAAAAAACTGGATTTTTTAAGCGGAGGAATAACATGATCTGCCTTAAATTTTGAAGGAATCATTCTGGATACTACGTAGTCTACAGAGTGACCCAGGCAGAAGCAGGGGCACCATGTGGGAACTATCTGAATAACACAGGAGAAAGATGTTGTCCTAGACCGGGACGGTGGCAATGGAGAAACACAGTGTTTGGAATATGAATAATATAGCTTGAATGTGGAGTTCAATGGCTTGAATGTGGAGGGTGACAGAAGGACAAGAATCAAGAATAACTGCACTGTTTTCAGCCTGAGCAACTGGGAGGATGTAATTGACAGTCATTGAGATAGGAAACACTGGGGGAGGAGAAGTTCTGGATAAGAAAAAAATCAGTAGTCTTGTTCTGGACATGCTGACATTGAGATATCTACTAGACTTTCATGTAAAAGTGTCAAGAATCTTAAATATTTGATTCTAGAGTTTGGAGTAGTATTAAAAACTGTGAAATTGGATGAAGTCACCAGGAGAACAAGCATATAGAGATAATATATATAAGGACCATGCTCTGAGCGTTCTGGCATCTAGAGGTCAAGGAGATGAGGATGAATCAGAAAAGACATTGAGGAAGATTAGACTGTGAGAGAGGAGAAAATGGGATGATGGAAATTGAGAATATGAAGGCATTAACTTTGTTCTTAATGACAAAGTATAGGGTATGATAATGGGAATGAGAAGCTAAGAAAAAACTGAAAAACCAGTTTATTAGAAGAGAAGAAATAAGTGAGCTAAGAACCTAGCATCCTGGAAATATATTCTATATTAATATTAGAGTCTCTAGTAATTGTAAGAACTATGTCAAATAAAGCAAGTGTGATATTGTAGCTAAAAGTCTTCACAGATGTGATCCACGATGTCTGTAGGTGATTGCAACAAGGAGAGGTTGTGGTAATATGATGTAAAGACATTAGATTGAATGCTTTTTTTGTTGTTTAAACATAGAAGAAGATCTCAAGTAGCAATGAGGAGCGAGGATGATTTTTATTCCTTTAAGCTCAGTGATATGAGTGAGGAGGGGAGAAAATCAGCAAACACCTGAGAGGGGTTCCGGGTGAGCAATATCTCCAGAAGAGGACCAGTGTGGTTAGAGCAAGAACGTGAAGAGAACATCCAGAGAAACTGATAAGGATATGAGGGATTTGGCTGTGAATTCCAGAGAGTGCACTAGAAAAGTTCATGAGATGGGAAGTATGGGCAAATGGGGTCAGAAAAGAATATTCAGAGTTTTGTTGGGCTAAGAGTCTGGGCAGTGAACACTTCATTGGCTGACATAAACAGAGCTAGAAACACTTCACCATCTCCCATCTTCTGAAATAATTTCCACTTGAAATGCCGTTTGCTGTTTTGCACCTAGACAAATACCATATATGTGTTCATCTTCTCCGTGTAGTATTTTTTTGGCTCCAACTTACATAACCATCACCCCTTTTCTTTCTTTGCAGAGCCCACACAATTAACTGCACTCTTTTGGTTAAGTCATTTGTTTATTTACTCATTCAAAATCCTTACTGAGTATTTACTGTGTGTCAGGCACAGTGTAGAGGAGGAGTGAGCAGAATGTCACAGTTCCTGCAGCCAACTGGAGTGAGTATGCCTGTTTGTACATTCTCTCCATTTATATAGTACATTCTCAAACGGCAAAGGTCATATTTTACAATTTTGCTATATCCCATTTAGCCCCTATGTAGTACAGTCCTATAAAACCACTAAGTGTTCTGTGAGTATGTTATGAAAATATTGAATGAATAGTTTTTGGATCTCTCTTGAAATGGATATGTAGCAAACAAAATATGCTTAGATAAAGAATATGCCCATATGTTTAGATAGGAATGTCTCTGATAATTTATAAATCAGCCTTTAGTCATCTGTCAGCATTCTCTAATTATTTTAGTGCTAATAAGGGAAAATGTTTTATATACTATGCATTTTTACTAATTTTTAAAATGGTTATTGCCATCTTGAATAAAAGGCCTAAGGAAAACAATAATAACAGAGGCACTGAAATGAATGTTAAAAAACCTCTTGATTCAGGAAAAGAGTTGAGTAGGAAAAACATTGAGGCAGAAAAAAATGACACATGTTAAAGGAAATTTCTTAGGGAACAATAAAATGTAACCGAAAAGATTATTTGATTCAGTGCTTATACCAACATTTACTAATTTCTTCTTAAATGATTAACTGATGAATCTATTCTTCAGAGAAAGTCTGAACAGAGATATCCTTAAAAATCTAAGATCTTAAAGTTTGAATGTGACTTCACAGTCTCATATTTTCTCAGCTACAAAGGTGAGGAAAAAGAAAATTGAGCAAAGCCAAATTCCTGATAAGTATAACATTAACCAAATGTCATTTAACACTGTTGGTCAATTCTCTTGAAATTATTTGTTTTTAAACAGATGTAGTGACACAAATGACGAATGGAATGTCTTTAGAATTTATGGATGTCTTAACTTTTCCTTCAAGATTAACTCAAACACAGACCTATATCAAAGAATGATGGCAATAAAAGAGGAGCTTCTATGAGCAATAGAAGAGGAGGGTAGAAAAAGACAGATGGAGGTGGTGAGTCACAGCTGGGTTGTAAATTCCATCTCAGTTTTTAAGTATATTTGTTATTTCCCTGATAGGAAGCTAGAGAATATATTTCAGAGAACAGCTCAGGGAGCACCACCCAAATTGTCGGAACTGAAGTTTTGGGGTAAAATCACTTTTTGGAGCCATCAAAGTCAACTAACTTATCGTCTCCCTGACAAGTCCTGTAAAGACAGACCAGGAATGCATGGACAGAAGATAAATAGGATCAGATGTCATGGATGAGGAAATTCAGTTCATGGGGCAATGAGTAGAGATGAGTTTGACTGTCCTTCCTGGAACGTATGGCATATGATTACTCTCCAGTGACCCACAAAATTGTAGTGACAACACAGCACTAGTATTAATAACTTGCATTTTTTTCATGTGCTTGAAATGTAAAGTGCTTTGGTATAAATTATCATATCTGAGACCCATATTTTCCCTGTGATGTAGGCAGGAATATATTTTCAAAGAAGGAAACTAATGCTCCTAACTATGGAAAGATTGTTCAAGGTCATTCAACTACTAAATGGCAAAAGCCCTTCATCTCCTGCCTTACCTGTTAACTGCCATCATGACCTCAGCCGGACTTAGGCTGCTGATCTGTTTCCAGAATTCATAAAGTACAGAATCTATTCTATCATAATCATGCCCTCTCAAATTCAATAAATTATTAAAAAGCAAATCAATCGGAAACAAATATATACATAAATTAATGATTTGTAACATCTGATCCTGCTTCCTGTAGTTTTTAAAAAAATTAATATTACATATGCATATTTTATACACTTGTTTTACAGCCCTTAACTGCTGAATAGACATATCAGGAAGGCATAACTGAATATTATAACATGAATAATGTATCCAAGAAAACATATTTTAAGTACAAAATAACAGATGCCACACACTTATTTCCATAAGTAATATAAAATATCATACGATGAATAAAATTCTTACATTTTTTTTAAAGGTGAAGTTCTCAATTATATCCATGACTTGGTTCTCTTTAAATGTTACCTTATAGAATGTGGTTGGGTTGGAAATGAGGAAACAGTTTGAAAAGCGTAAGTTTGTCCTATAAATGGAGGGTATTGCCATTATAATTAATATTCTCCTCAAGCTCACTGGATGTCCTTCAAAAAATAATGAGACTGCGACCAATCTGAAACAGTGAATATGGGCTACTGATCTTAATGTTTAAACTAATGCTTCCCTCCTAATTATTTAAACCCATGGCAGGCAACTCAGTAGTGCACTGGCAGTGTCACATCAATACGAGTGATTTTGTGACCTACGGTTTGTGTGTGAAATAAGCAACTTAGGTAGTTAGAAAAAAGTTTACTGAAAACCTTCCAAAGCAACTGGTATGTAAACCTTTAAAATGTTAGAAGAGTTCAGGGAACCAAAGTTGGTGTTTTTATGGAATGTTTAAAGCCAGACATAAATAATTTAGTGAACTGAGCTGCTCAGTCATCTGAAGTTTATGACTTGGTTCAAATCCATTTATCTAGTCATAAGCTAGTCCTAAACTATAGTTTAATATTTCTGTTATACAATTGCAGCAATGAAGTATTACTGATTCTCAGTTTGGAGAGTTCTGTATAGCTAAAATAGTTAAAGAATGTGAAAATTGTTGGAGGTGATTAATAAAACCAATATAAACCGATAAAACCAACATAAATGGGTGCGTTTTACTGAAAAAGATTTACTTTTCAGCAATTTCAGAATTATATACTTTTAAGTATTTTTTTCCCATGATCAAAATAAGGACCTTTGCTGAAACCTCGTGAAACAAAGAAAGAAGGTAATAAATATTAATAGAGCTGTTTACATGGTTCTGTAGCTGAATTTATGCTTCCAATAATACAGGTACGCTCTCCAAATTGCTAGCAAGGGGAAGAAATGGGCTTTATTAATGTCTACAATTTCAAAGTGCTGCTCCAGATTTTACTCAGGAAATTATTGCTTAAAATCAGTGGAATGTGTAAGGCTGTTTTCCTTTATTTCTGCCTTGCATCTTATTTCTATTACTCTTGCATTTTGAAAATTTCAAGGTTAAGCAACTAGCTCCTTCATGGTATAACACAATAAAAATGAAATTACATTAGAAAGTAAAGTTTGGCTAAGATACTGGATAATGTAGGGTATCAATGCAATTACTGTGCTACAATGAAGAACTCTGTAAAATGAAGTTTTCTGCTTCATGTCCCAGAAGAGAGTTAAATATGCTTCTTCTTAGAATGAGCCTTCTTGAAGACAAGGACACTTCTGTATCCCAGGGGCCCAAATGGTGTCTGGTAAAAAGTAGGTGCTTAGAAAAACGTTAAATGAATTAATGAATAATGATAATAAATTGACTAGAATCTAAGTTTACACCATGCAGAAGTATGACTATGATAATTACTTCACATTTTCACCAAGATACTGTGCCAACATGCCAAACTCAACTGTCTAAAATCAAACTTTCTATTTTCTTCCACAACAGCTTCATTACTGTTAATTCCCTATTCTGAAAAATGCCATGTATTCCCTGCCACTTGGGGTAAAATCCCAGTTGCAGATTACTCCATATCATCATTTTAGCCTCTTTAAAGGCTAGTGCCCTGCCTGTCTATTCTACCTCTGCAATATTGTTTCATTTAGCTGTCGTAATCTCCAGTGCCATTTGCCACTGTTCTGATTTGTCTATTTAGAATATTTTGTCCATGGGCCGGCCCCATGGCTTGGCGGTTAAGTCCGCACGCTCTGCTACTGGCGGCCCGGGTTCGGATCCCAGGCGTGCACAGACACAGCGCTTGTCCGGCCACGCTGAAGCTGCGTCCCACATACAGCAACTAGAAGGATGTGCAACTATGACGTACAACTATCTACTGGGGCTTTGGGGGAAAAAAAGGACGAGGATTGGCAATAGATGTTAGCTCAGAGCCGGTCTTCCTCAGCAAAAAGAGGAGGATTAGCACGGATGTTAGCTCAGGGCTGATCTTCCTCACAAAAAAAAAAAAAAAAGAAGAATATTTTGTCCTAGTAAGTGTAAGAGTCTTTTAGCTGATCTCCTTGTCTTCAATTTCTGCTCTTTTAAAATCACCCTGAGATTATAGAAATTGTAATTTGTATCAGTTTGTACTAGGCTATGCTGAATGTACAGGGACAAAGAAACGAATAAGAGCATGCAAAATAAAGATATACATTTTTATTTCTTGTACATATAAGGAGTCCAGAGTAGGGTGTAGAACATCGTGATTACAGAGAACTGAATTCTTTCTGTTTTTCTGCTCTACTACCCTTCATGAGCCCCTCATGATCCAAGATGGCAGCCTGAGCTATACCCAACATGATTACATTCAAGCCAGCAGGAAGTGAGAAGGAAAAGATGAATATACTCCTTGGAAGGATATTGCCTTAAGCCACACGTAACATTTCTGATTAACATCATTGGCCAGAACATAGGCATGTGGCCATAACATACTGCACAGAAGGCTGGGAAGCGTAGCATGCCCAGGAGAAAACGGCTGCTATGACATGTTGCAATCTCTGCCAAACCAAATGTTTTACAAAAAATTATCATCTTTAAGCCTCACAATGCACTGTGTAAAGTAGATATTAATATTCTCATTTTCAGATGATGAGACAAACATCCTTGGATAGGTTAAATAATTCTACAATTTCATTATCCTCAGCCCACATTTGTTGCTTTCTGCTACGTTATGCCTCCTCTTACACTAGCCCGCTACCCCTTTCTGGCAGGGACTGGCTCTTAAGCCTTTTAGATGCACAACAAAAGCTTGATGAATCGGTGAATCATTGGTCAAGTGTGAGGGGTGATAGTTTAATTGTATCTGAGAACCTGATAGTTCTAGCCTAGCATCAGGAAATAACTAGTTTTCAGAAAGAATGTTTCTCTCTTCGCTCATACATCATTACCATGAAAGGAACACATTTAATATCCCAAATCTTTCAACTGCCAAGTCAGAAACCAAAAGATTTAAGATAAATGGGGATAATGAAAAAGAAAGAGTTGATAGTATAAAACTTATTTTCAGTTACAGTTTCCAACAAAAAGGCTATTTATCAAACCTCTTTTCTTTATGTTTGATCAACTGCACATTTTGGGATTTTAAGAAAGGGAGAGACACTGCTAGACAGGTGAAGAGGACCAAAGTATTCGCAATTGAAGAACGATTAACTAAGCAAGCATCACTGAACAAATCTCATGGTTCAGACACTTTGGTTATCTGGAGTAATCAGAACACCAGTATTCCTATTTGATGACTAATTATAGTACCATCAAAAACTTGGAAGGATATTCAGTTACAGCAAAAGTCATACAAATAAACTACATTTAGTTGAGTATTTTTCAGTTTCCTGTGCTGTCCACTCCGTACCAAAGTATATGTTAGCCTGCATTTTTTGGTGTTAATATATAGAAGTCACTAGTTCAAGAATCTTTTTACACAAAATTGCTTATTTCTCAGTCTATGCGCTAGGTGCTGTTGAATGCCATTTTGCTCACCCAAAAGGAAGCAGTTTTATCTTCGTCACTAATTAGCTGCTCACTTTCCTTGTGCAGAAGGAGTGATACTGTATTGACTTATAGCCATATTTTTTCATATAAAAGGAGATAGATAATTGGTAACACTTAAGGACACAGGTAATTAAACAGCATGGTTGAATACCCAAGTTGCTTAATTTACTAGAAATTATTAATGTATAGCACTGCTTTAATTGGTTATATTTTAAAATTATAAAATTGTGGCATTTAGAGTAATTGTTTCTAGGTTTTTGTGATTATTCATTCCCCTGTGTATTTGACTTTATATTTAATTGGCAATAGAATAGTTTGTTTTTTGTAATCAGATAACCAAATTACATTTGTGTACTTAATTAATTTATTAACTCATTTTATTAATTTGTCAATACTTGTTGGTGAGGGAAGAGTTCTATCTTATTTTGCAACTATCTTTTGCAAGACATCCTTTTAGATGGGTTTAGAAAATGAAGAAGACAAGTTTCTTGTCCATAGCTGGAGTGGTGGGGGCAAGAAATAGGAATAATTATATATGTACAACTTGGTAAGTAGAATAAAAAGGATTTTGATAAACTGCTAGGGGAACACAGAAAAGTAAAAAATTTTTCCTGATAGTTCCTAGAAAAGTTTCATGAAACAGAAAAGATTGATTTGGCATTGCAGATGAGTAAATGTTAATCAGATGGAGGATTTGGTTATAGCATTCTATTCAGAGAGTGCTTCAGGGTGAGTCCACGATGCATCGGTTGCATATGGCCAGAATGCAAGGTATGTGACAGTAGAATAGACTTCATCTAGACTCTAGTGTAACTCACCTTATATCATATCTTTTCACCCACACTAGCTGTTGGAATAACCAAGTACTTGAATTTCACAAATGCTGCCACCCAACACTGTTACTGTTGTGGAAAATGCTCTGATCCATGTTCTTAACCAATGTCCCGGCTGAGCTGGCCCTCCAGTTATTGTCACCACAATGAATGCCCAAATTCTGCCCCTGAGTTCCAAGTCCCTGATCCCAGATTTGGAATTACATCCCTTGCTTAATTAATTGAGCTCTTTTGACCAAATACAGAGAGTCTGGTCTCTAAGTAATTGGGAAAATTCCCTAAAATTAGATTAATTCTTTCCACTTCACAATCTTTTGTAGAAGAACATGAATATATGACTTGAAATGAATTTGCCTGAGGTATTCAGTATTACAATCAAAATTACTTATTAAAATTGACTCAAATAAGTTTCCCCAAATAAAACAAGCCCCTTTGATCTCAAGTGTGTTCCTTGCGTTCTCAGACTTCTATTCTTACAGTCTCTGATCGGTACATTTCTTGCTTTCTCCAAACTTATATACACTTATTGTCAAAGAAGGAAATCTTTTAATCAACATTTCTCTTTATTCTTTCATCCCTATTTAGCTGTGTGGCATCATTTAGTAGGCAAATTCATAGACCTTCTGTCTCTCCTTCTAATGGTGCCTTGCTTGGAAGGTAGAGTGGCATCATTTGGAATCAGATAGAACTGGGCTTCCATGTTAACTCTGCCACTTACTTGCTTTCTGATTTTGTGCAAGTCACTTAACTCTCTGATCCTCAGTTTCCTCACCTGTGAAGTGGAGATAGTGATCCTACCTTGCAGTGCTTTTGTGAGGATTTAATAAACATACAGCTCTTAGCACAATGTTGGCCATCAGTAGACACTCACCAGTGTAGCATCTGTTTTTGAAATTATGATTATTACTCTATGACTCCTGCTCTACTTTCAAAAAATTTACTACTGCCTTGATATTTTCCTTAATAATATTTTTACAACCTCAATTTAACTAAAATCTAGCCTCTCCTTTATATCAGCCAAGGTTCTGACAGGAAAATAAAAACCACACTGCACATTTCAACAAAGGACTTTGATACAAGGAACTATAGGAACATGGGTATGGAGGGCTGAAAGAGTAAAAAGGAAACATTAGGGAAGTAATAGCAGGGAGCAGCTGTCACCCCCAGGGAACAGACGGGTTTGCTCAGAACCTGGAATATTGGGGAGAGGACTAATGAAGCTGGAACTCAGACCTTTCAGGAAGGATGCTGCCAACTGCCGCTGCTGCTGTGACAGAGGGTAGGCAATGAAGCTGGTTTTGAGAGTCCAAAGGAAGCTGGAGGATGCAGTCAAGTGCTGCTACTGCCTTCACATTTCCCTCTAGTGCCCTCCACTGTTGGAACCTGACCAAAAGCTAGCAGCCCAAAGGAAAATATATTTGGTAGAGTCCCAGCCCTAGCCTAAAAAAGCACAGTCTAGATGGGTGGATTTAGAGCTGAGAGACAATAGTTTAATAGCCAGTTTGGTCAAATGTTTGGCTACTGAGCATCGATAAACACCTTCTATAGATATTTGAGCTTCAATATAACTGCAACGATAACACTAATCTCCTGCCTAACAAGATGTAACAATCTTATGGCAAATGAGGATACTCTTACCATCGCCCTTTAAAAGGAAGACACAAAGTTTCAAAGGTCATAGATCCTCATGGGATTTAGTGAAAGATAATTTAGTAAAAGATAATAAGGTGGATCCTGAATCACCATAACTCTACATGAAGCCTGTATTAGAGGAGATGAAAAGTTCATAGACCAGAAGAGACTTCTTTGAAGGGAGTTTTCAGGGAATTTGCTGTGGGGAATGGGATGGAGTACTTTTTCTGTACCCAGACCCAACTGAAGGAAAATTCAGACAGAAAATGATTTTCTTCTGAATCTCTAATTCAGACCCACTCCTTATTACTGTCAGTTCAGGACTAGAGATTCTTTGGAAGACTTTCATGTGTGTACTTGTAGTTTGAGTTCCTGTGTCTGAGTCTTGCAGGCCGGTTGAAACAGTCCTGTAACGGCAGCCTGAAAAGAGAGGGCAGCAGTGAGAGAAGCCCACACTTCACTTCAACAGGTTGCAGTGGCAAGGATTGTGAATTTTGCTAAAGACTGAGAGAATGCTATGGAAAGTGCCCGGGATTGAGCCTCCTTGAAAGACTCTACCAAATAATTAAATAAATGAGTAAATAAATAAATAGTTAAGGAAATAAAAGGGATCTATGTCAACAGTTCATGTGCAACAAATGAAATATATTTTTCAGTGATTAGGAAATAAATGTTGAGATTCTGTTTCAAGCAATTTGGTGTATGAAATAATCTGGAAAAAAACAAAAAAACAGAAGTGTTTCCTCTGCAAAATACATGGTAAGCCTGGAGAAAATATCATCAACATCCTTTAATCACAGAGTTGAATTTATAGATAAGTAAAAGGAGTCCAGAAACACACAAGGTATAAGTTAACATCCAAGCTGCAGCTCCCAGGAGAGTGTGTCCTGATTCCAGGAAACTTGAGATGGATGGAGTAATGTTTAGGAAGTAGAATCCCCAGATACGGTGATCAACTGGATATCAGGAGTGAAGGAGTTTAAGGGTTAAGGGATGTTGGATAAGTAAAGTTTCCAATTTAAGAAACCAGAGGGAGACAATTTGGGAAATAGAGAGATAAAAATTTCAGTGATAGATAGAACTTGATGTTTTTGTGGGACATTTTGTTCTGGTGCTTGGGAAGATCAGGACTGAAGATCAGAACTTGCGAGTCACCAATAGACATAAAGATGATGATTGAAGCTATGTAGAGTAGATGAAATCTCTAAAGAAGAATGAAATACAGAGTCTGGGATGGAATAACATGGAGAAACACCACTGCTTAAGGGCTGGATAGTGGAAGAGGGGCTTACTGTGGACTTTACCAATGGGCTTCTAAGGAGGGAGGAAGAAAACAATAAGAAGAAGATAATGCCTTAGATACCAAGACAAAAGTGCTTTTCAAGGATGAAAGGCTCATCAGAGTCAAAGGTTGCATAGAGATCAGACAAGGACTGGAAACAAACACTGGATTTAGCAACAAGGAAGATTTGGGGATCTTTATTGAGAGCGGCATTGCAAGTAACCAGTATAAGATTATAGATTAGAAAACTGGGGCTCAAAGAGATTTAATCAATTGCCTAAATCAGGGACTAGCAATCTATGACGAGACCAAATCCAGCTCTCTGTGGGCTTTGGTGCCTGAAAGCTAAGAATTGTGTTTGCATTTGTAAATGGTTACATTTAAATGATTATATAAGTACTGTGGGAGATCAAAATTGGCCACACTGAGTTATGTTTCTTTACCTTGATTATTTTCTGACGGACATTTGGCCTCCCCCAAACTCCTTAAAGAATTTAACATAGAAGACCTGTTCCAGGAAGGAGTTACTATCATATGATGGCTATAATGTAATGTGAAATAGATGTTACAATGGGAAAGGCACCAACAAGCCTCCAAATTCTACCTCTCCCAGGCCACATTCTCTAGGTGGCCCTGCAAAGAGTTGCCGGACAAACATTTACATTTATAAGGGAAATCTCCATTTGTAAATGTATCTTCCTCTCTGTGCTGGGGTGGAGGGGAGATGCCCTCTCTAGAAACTTATCAGTGTGGAGGATGAGGCCGTAAATCTGCATACCCTTGATTACTGTAATTTCTGTCTCCCGGTGGTCTCCATACCCCCCCAACATCCTCCTTTGTCTTTGGCTGAAGATGGTATTTAAGATGAGAATTGCCACTATTGCCTTGAGAAACTCAGTTTCCCTGGTTTCTCCCATGTATACATGTTATTAAACTTGGTATTATTTTCTCCTGCTAACCTGTCTTTTAATTATTTGGCCAGCCATGAGAACCTTAAGGGAAAGGGCGGAGGAGGATTCTCCTATGTGATGTCTACCTACATGATATCTTTCATTTTCGTTTTCTAGTCTCAAAACTTAAAATATTCACTACTGACCCTTTACAACAAAAGTTTGCTGACCTCTCACTGGCCTTTCTGAGAGTGAGTAGCAAGACAGGATAAAAGTCTTCTGACTGTCAATGCCACCTCCAAAAATAAGCAAACCAATAGAACAAAGCAACAATTCTCTAAAAATTACACAAATAAAATAACCTTCATGAATGAACTGTATATTGATACAAAGTATTATTAAATATCATAAAAAGCAAAATGTCAATACAGCCTGACAACAGAAATTTAGAAATCTTTTTAGAATGATTTTCTGTGTTGGTCTTTAATGATTTTTTATAGTTTAAGAATCAATAACATGCTTCAAATCAAATAAACTATCTAGATGATGACTTGTTTCTGGCTGAAACATTATCTCAACTGACTCACATATGTAAGCTGGGGAAATAAAGATTTTGATCTGATTTTGATAATTTAAATGTAAAGTAGTTTTTATCTTCAGGGATAGTAAAAGAAAAGTAAGTGGTTTTGATATAATTTGATGTATGAAATACTTTAGAATTTATGTAAAATTGTAAAATGTATTTGATGACAATTCTAGTTCATTCTTTTGTAATATTCATAGATTTTAAGTAGATATCAAAAGTAATTAAATTATTCACTATGGGGAGATATTTACTATGCTGGGACAATTAACACATAATGAAGCACATTTCTTCTCTTCTCTCACACAATAAAAAAGGGATGTGGGGAAGGGAATATTCAGTCCCAGAGGGATAAACATTAGTCTTAACTCCTCTTTTAGTAGCTGCACATGTATAAACAAGCTCTTTATTCTCATTAATTCTGTGTTATCAATTGTAAAATTGGGAAATTGTGCAAGTCAGCTAGAAAAGTTACCTGAAGGGTCGTCCATTCCATTGTAGGTTTATTGTCAATATCAAATGTCATAATGGAAGTGAAATTATTTTTAAAAGTATATACCATGACAGCAAGTCAACTTTATCTAAGAGGAATAAGATAATTAGTCCAATTAAAATGACATATTTTTAAAACAGTGACAAATCTGTCATGGTAAATGTAAAATTAAAAGATTTGATAGAAAGTTTTCATAAAATAAAAAATATTTCCCTTCATATAGCTAAGGTATAAAAACAATCTTTACAAAGGATTAATTTTTTCTCTCTCATTTTTCAAGCAAAATACAATTGCAATTTCTTGAATAAAATGAAATTCAAACTGTGAAAATAAGCCAAAACCTAAAATTTAATTCTGTTTAAAAGTAAATGACAATAATAAAGATGCTTTGATTCAGCATGAAATGTATTTGAAATTTTGGGTGAGTAAAATGATGAGGATTATAGTCGAACAACATAATGTATGAGCATGTCAATATTCCTAAAATATGTCTGAAAAAGTAAACTTGTTTGCACAAAATAACAGAATAAAAAGTATAAGACAGTAAAGAAAATGGTAGCTCAGTTTAACACTGATGTCTTTTAGATAAAAATAAATGTCTTTCTCAAAGCATACTTTTTATTTATTTATCTTTAATTTAAGTATCTTTAAATTTATTTATTTATCTTTTAATTTGAATATTATATTTTAAAGAAATACAATATGCTGTTGATACACTTGGAAGAAAATCAAACATTAGGGTTATCATTATTAGGGACTATTCAGGTGTCAAACAGAAGACAAAGATAGCAAACTATTCTTCGTGTCTTTATTCATGTGGAAACAAAGATATAGAGCCACAAATATTGTTTGGATATGGACTTTTAGAGTACAGTGAAACAATGTGGAGGGGTGGGTGGTAGGGGAGACACAACACCCTAAGGAAGTAGCAAGTGAACAGAAAAAGAAAAGATTGAAATATGGTTTTACTGATGTGGCTTATTTAAATCAGAAGAGTAAGGCCAGCCCCAGTGGCCTAGTGGTTAAGGTCAGTGCTCTCCATTTTGGGAGCCCAGGTTCAGTTCCCAAGTGTGGACCTACACCACTCATCTGTCAGTGGCCATGCTGTGGCAGCAGCTCACATACAAAAAGAGGAAGATTGGCAACAAATGTTAGCTCAGGGAGAATCTTCCTCAGCAAAAAAAAACAGTAAAAAAGATTTTTTTAAAAAAGTTGTACACGTATGCAAATTCAAGTTTGTGTTTTTGGGAACTTCTGGGTTACTATAGGCCTATTGTTTCTCCCACTGACGATTTTGCCATTCCAGTGTAAACAAATCAGGATTTGCAACACTTTGCCTGTGGTATCACTGTAAATTATTCCTAGACAGGATTAAGAAACTCAGAGGCACCAGGGAAGGTTGAGTACCTGGGATGGGGAAAAAATGAAAGAGAGAGTTGAAAATTATTGACCAATCTCTTATGTAACATCTTTGAAATCGCATAAATTTTAACTTTGCATTTCTATTAAAACAAGTGCTAGTGTAAAATCTTACACACAGAGGAAAACAAGCAAATAGCTCCTGCATTTCACATGGTGAACTTCACTAGATGAAGAAAGGCTTATGTTAAGGAACAATGGACTTGAATTCTTAGCCATGGATTTAGATTGAACAATTTTCTTTGTCTGTAAGCCAGTGACATCACGTTTGGAAAGGCTTGTCTCACTAGTGTGGGTTATCTAAATCCATAAGGAAATGATCTTTAATCCATATTTCAATTGTAATTTTGTCTGAACAGAGGTAAAATTTCTTCATCGTTTATAAGTTCTATAGATTTCCACTGGGAGGGGGGTGGAATAGACATAGCTTTGTCACCCTATATATCAGCTAGCCAGAAACTCTCTTTTTTTTTTTTTTGTGAGGAAGATCGGCCCTGAGCTAACATCTGCCAATCCTCCTCTTTTTGCTGAGGAAGACCGGCCCTGGGCTAACATCCATGCCCATCTTCCTCTACTTTATATGGGATGCCACCACAGCATGGCGTGACAAGCGGTGCGTGCGTGCGTGCCCAGGATCCGAACCCGTGAACCCTGGGCCGCCGCAGTGGAGCGCACGCACTTAACCACTTGCACCACCGGGCCAGCCCCAAGAAACTCTTTTTTTTTAAGCATTGGGAAGTTCACATAATCGTCTGACTTCCACATCTAACACAACGGAACAATGTGGTCACAAACCTCATGATTTTTCAATGTCTCTAATGGTTTTAGAAGAGACTTAATTCAGTGATTCACCTTGGAATTCAGATCTTATAACAACATATTTGCTAAGAAAATGAGGCTATGAATCAATTCCTCTCTGTCAAATTGTTTTGAGATTAGACTCTTATTTTCTCTCTTTACAATAACATTTCTGATCAAAATTTAGTGACAGTTTTGTGCGACAATGAAGAACATCATATTAGAGGGTGGAGTCAAGATGGCGGCGTAAGCAGACTCGGAACTCACCTCCTCCCGTGGACACAGCCAATTTACAACTACTCATGGAAAAATTACCCCTGAGACAGAACTGAAAACTGCATAAGAGGAACTCCTGCAACAACAGACAATCCTAACTGAGGTGGAAGAGGCAGAGACTCCTTTCTGGAGAGGAAAAACGCCGCCTTCACAAGCGGCCAGCTTCACGGCCGCAGGGAGCAGCTCACAGGTACGCGGCCTCCCTGGAGGCGCAGGGCCCTGAGTCGGGACCGCCCCTGCTGTGGGCATTTTGTGGACCCAGCACAATCGAGACCAGCGGCATAATATCTGACTTTGCCTGCTACTAAAGCATTGGGGAGTACCCCCAGAAAACCCGGTTCACAAAGAAACTAAAACTGGCTCTTAAAGGGCCCACCCGCAAACTCACCCGTTTCAGAAAGCATCCTAAAATCACCAGAAAGAAAGGTGCACAGTGCTGTGGTGAAAAGAGACTCACCTAATAGGCCCTGAGTGCATCTCGGTGAGGGGTGAGACCTCTCCAGGGACTGGGACATTGGCGGCAGCCATTGTTGTGGCCTGGTGTGGGTGTGCTGACACAGACGCCATTGGAGATCTCCCTGAGGCCTGCTAGCCCAGGGTCTGCCCCACCCGCTAGAGCACCAATTTAGTCCAGTTCAGACAGGGCAGGCAGCCCACCCTAGAGACTGGCCCCACCCAACAACAAGCCCTCAGGCAACTTGTGGGCCTGCATAGATTGGTGACTGGATTCTCTGCAGCCTGGCAACTGAGCTGACTTGAGCAGGGCAGGGTGTGTACAAGGAGCGGGTGGAGAGTGTGGGGCAGTGGCGGAGTGTGTGGGGCTCCCGCCGTGGAGAGACTGGGTCCGCCGGGGGAGGTCGGGGCGCTCACATGGGGCAGGACTGTGTTGACTGTGTGTGTGGACCTGTGGGCGGCAGGGTTTGTCAGCTGCAGAAGACTTGTGCTTCTCAAAGACCCACATAGGAGGTTTGCCCCACCTTCCAAAGCCTGAAACGATTGGGTGCTCCTGTGCCTGAGGCCAGCCCCACCCAGCTGCAATCCTCAGAGAGCTGACAAGAGACCTAATAGGCTAGAGGCTTACAGCAATTGTAAGGCCCTGAGCCTAACAACCAGCCACGCTGGGGGCCTACTCACTTAAAAGAAATACTGCAACACAAATGTGGTATTAGAACTTGCAGCCAACTGTGCTGGGGCTCCCCACACCTGATAAAGAGACTGAAGGGCCCACAACAACTACAAGCAGCTGAGCATTACAACAGCTGGCCAGGAGCATAACTCGGCCTCCCTGAGTGCCTACAGGGAGGGCAAACAGGCCACAACAGAAGGACACATATAGCCCACATAGAGGTCACCCCTGGAACATTGAGAACTGAGGGAAGCACACTGGAAACCTCCTAAGGCATCATTTACATAAGGCCACCTATCCAAGAGCAGGAGACATAGCTGACCTACCTAATACGTAGACACAAGCACAGGGAAAGAGGCAAAATGAGGAGGCAAAAGAATACATTCCAAGTAAGGGAACAGGACAAAACCTCAGAAAAGGAACTAAGTGAAACAGAAATGAGCAACCTACCCAACAGAGAGTTCAAACTAAGAGTGTTAAGGATGCTCACTGACCTGGGGAGAAGAATAGATGAACTCAGTGAGAATGTCAACAAAGAAATGGAAGATATAAAAAAGAACCAATCAGAAATGAAGAATACAATACTGGAAATGAAAAATTCACTAGAGGGACTCAAAAGCAGAGTAGAGGATACAGAAGAACGGATCTGTGAGCTGGACAAAAGACTAGAAGAAATTACCCAAGGTGAACAGGTAAAAGAGAAAAGAATTAAAAAGAGTGAGGACAGTCTAAGGGACCTCTGGGACAACATCAAGAGCACTAACATCCGTGTTACAGGTGTCCCGGAAGGAGAAGAGCAAGACAAGGGGGCAGAGAATCTATTTCAAGAAATAATAGATGAAAACTTCCCTAACCTAAGGAAGGAAACAGACATCCAGGTACAGGAATCACAGAGAGCCCCAAACAAGATAAATCCAAAGAGGCCCACACCAAGACACATCATAATCAAAATGTCCAGAATTAAAGATAAAGAGAGAATCCTAAAAGCCGCAAGAGAATGTCAAGTTACATACAAAGGAAACCCCATAAGGCTATCAGCTGACTTCTCAGCAGAAACCTTACAGGCTAGAAGAGAATGGCACGATATATTTAAAGTGCTAAAAGGAAAAAACTTACAGCCAAGAATACTCTACCCAGCAAGGTTATCATTCAAAATGGAAGGAGAGATCAAAATTCTCCCAGACAAGCAAAAATTAAAGGAGTTTGTCACCAAGAAACCAGGGCTACAAGAAATGTTAAAAGGACTGATTTAAGGGGAAAAGAGAAGACCACAAATAGGAAAAATTGTCTACTTCCATGATTAGAATGTAATGGATACAAATACACAAAAAAGAGGTTAGATACGATATCAAAAACATAAAAGGAGGGAGGAGGGGAGTTAAGAGTACAGCTTTCAGACAGAGGTCAAACTAAAGTGACCATCAATTCTGTATAGAAGAAGAAAGGTACAGAGAAGGACTACTAAAACACTGAGGAAAAAAAACAAGTTAAAAAATGGCAGTAAGTACATACTTATCAATAGCTACTTTAAACGTCAATGGACTAAATGCTCCAATTAAAAGGCATAGGGTGGCTGACAGGATAAAAAAACAAGACCCATATATATGCTGCATACAAGAGACACATTTCAGACCTAAAGACACTCACAAACTGAAAGTGAAGGGATGGAAAAAGATACTCCACGCAAACGGCAATGAAAAGAAAGCTGGGGTAGCAGTACTCATATCAGACAAAATAGACTTTAAAACAAAAACTGTAAAATGAGACAAAGAAGGGCATTACATAATGATCAAGGGAACAATCCAACAAGAGGATATAACACTTGTAAATATCTACGCACCCAATGTAGGTGCACCTAAATATATAAAGCAATTATTAACAGACATAAAAACAGAAATAGACAGTAACACAATAATAGTAGGGAACTTTAACACTCCACCCACACCAATGGATAGATCATCCAAACAGAAGAGCAATAAGGCAACATTGGCCTTAAATGACACACTAGAACAGGTGGACCTAGTAGATATATACAGAGCATTCCATCCAAAAACCGCAGAATACACGTTCTTTTCAAATGCACATGGAACATTCTCCAGGATTGATCACATATTAGGCCACAAAACAAGTCTCCATAAATTTAAGAAGATTGAAACAATACCAAGCATCTTTTCTGACCACAATGGTATGAAACTAGAAATCAACTATAGGAAGAAAATCAGAAAAGCCACAAATACGTGGAGATTAAACAAAATGCTACTGAACAACGACAGGGTTAACGAAGAAATCAAAGAAGAAATCAAAAAATACCTGGAGACAAATGAAAATGAAAATACGACATGCCAGAATTTATGGGTTACAGCAAAAGCGGTTCTAAGAGGGAAGTTTATAGCGATACAGGCCTATCTCAACAAACAAGAAAAATCTCAAATAAACAATCTAACAATCCACCTAAAGAAACTGGAAAAAGAAGAACAAACCAAGCCCAAAATCAGTAGAAGAAGGGAAATAATAAAAATCAGAGCAGAAATAAATGGAATAGAGACCAAAAAAACAATAGAAAAAATTAATAAAACCAAGAGCTGGTTCTTTGAAAAGATCAACAAAATTGACAAATCTTTAGCTAGACTCACCAAGAAAAAAAGAGAGAAGGCACAAATAAGTAAAATCAGAAATGAAAGAGGAGAGGTTACAACAGACACCTCGGAAATACAAAAGATTATAAGAGAATACTATGAAAAGCTATATGCCAACCAATTCGACAATCTGGAAGAAATGGATAAATTCTTAGAATCATACAACCTTCCAAAACTGGATCAAGAAGAAGTAGAGAATTTGAATAGACCAATCACCAGTAAGGAGATCGAAACAGTAATCACAAACCTCCCCAAAAATAAAAGTCCAGGACCAGACGGCTTCCCTGGTGAATTCTACCAAACATTCAAAGAAGACTTAATACCTATCCTTCTCAAACTCTTCCAAAAAATTGAGGAGTGGGGGAAGCTCCCTAACTCATTCTACGAAGCTGATGTTACCCTGATACCAAAACCAGACAAGGACAACAGAAAAAAAGAAAATTACAGGCCAATATCACTGATGAACATAGAGGCAAAAATCCTCAACAAAATACTAGCAAATCGCATACAATATGTTAAAAAGATTATACACCATGATCAAGTGGGATTTATTCCAGGGATGCAGGGATGGTTTAACATTCACAAATCAATCAACGTAAAGCACCACATTAATAAAATGAAGAATAAAAGTCACATGATCATCACAATAGATGCAGAGAAAGCATTTGACAAGATACAGCATCCATTTATGATAAAAACTCTGAATAAAATGGGTATAGAAGGAAAGTACCTCAACATAATAAAGACCATATATGAGAAACCCACAGCTAATATCATCCTCAATGGTGAAAAACTGAAAGCCATCCCTCTAAGAACAGGAACCAGACAAGGATGCCCACTGTCACCACTCCTATTTAACATAGTACTGGAAGTCCTAGCCAGAGCAATCAGGCAAGAGAAAGAAATAAAAGGGATCCAAATTGGAAAGGAAGAAGTGAAACTGTCACTATTTGCAGATGACATGATTTTATATATAGAAAACCCTAAAGAATCCACCAGAAAACTTTTAGAAGTAATAAACGAATATGGTAAAGTTGCAGGATACAAAATCAACATACAAAAATCAGTTGCATTTCTGTACACTAACAACAAAGTAGCAGAAAGAGAAATTAAGAATACCATCCCATTTACAATTGCAACAAAAAGAATAAAATACCTAGGAATAAACTTAACCAAAGAGGTGAAAGATCTGTACACTGAAAACTATAAAACATTTCTGAAAGAAATTGAAGAAGACACAAAGAAATGGAAAGATATTCCGTGCTCTTGGATTCGAAGAATTAACATAGTTAAGATGTCCATACTTCCTAAAGCCATCTATAGATTCAATGCAATCCCTATCAAAGTTGCAGCAACACTTTTCACAGAAATAGAACAAAGATTCCTAAAATTTATATGGAACAACAAAAGACCCCGAATAGCTAAAGGAATCCTGAGAAAAAAGAACAAAGCTGGAGGTATCACACTCCCTGATTTCAAAATATACTACAAAGCTATAGTAACCAAAACAGCATGGTACTGGCACAAAAACAGACACACAGATCAATGGAATAGAATCGAAAGCCCAGAAATAAACCCACACATCTATGGACAGCTAATCTTTGACAAAGGAGCCAAGAACACACAATGGGGAAAAGAAAGTCTCTTCAACAAATGGTGTTGGGAAAACTGGATAGCAACATGCAAAAAAATGAAAGTAGACCCTTACCTTACACCATACACAAAAATTAACTCCAAATGGATTAAAGACTTGAATGTAAGACCTGAAACTGTGAAACTTCTAGAAGAAAACATAGGCAGTACGCTCTTCGACATCGGTCTTAGCAACATCTTTTCAAACACCGCGTCTGACCGACAAGAGAAACAATAGAAAAAATAAACAAATGGGACTACATCAAACTAAAAAGCTTCTGCACAGCAAAGGAAACCATCAACAAAACGAAAAGACAACCTAACAATTGGGAGAAGATATTTGCAAACCATACTCCTGATAAGGGCTTAACCTCCAAAATATATAAAGAACTCATGCATCTCAACAACAAAAAGACTACCAACCCAATTAAAAAATGGGCAAAAGACCTGAACAGACATTTCTCCAAAGAAGATATACAGATGGCCAACAAACACATGAAAAGATGTTCAAAATCACTAACTATCAGGGAAATGCAAATCAAAACTACAATGAGATATCACCTCACGCCCGTCAGAATGGCTATAATTAACAAGACAGGAAACAACATGTGTTGGAGAGGATGTGGAGAGAAGGGAACTCTCATACACTGCTGGTGGGAGTGCAAACTGGTGCAGCCACTATGGAAAACAGTATGGAGATTCCTCAAAAAATGAAGAATAGAACTACCATATGATCCAGCTATTCCACTGTTGGGTATTTATCCAAAGAACTTGAAAACACCAATTTGTAAAGGTACATGCACCCCTGTGTCCATTGCAGCGTTATTCACAATAGCCAAGACTTGGAAGCAACCTAAGTGCCCATCAAGGGACGAATGGATAAAGAAGCTGTGGTGTATATACACAATGGAATACTACTCAGCCATAAGAAACGATGAAATCCAGCCATTTGTGACAACATGGATGGACATTGAGGGTATAATGCAAAGTGAAATAAGTCAGAGGGAGAAGGTCAAATACCGTATGATTTCCTTCATTAAGTAGTAGATAATAACAACAATAAACAAACACATAGGGACAGAGATTGGATTGGTGGTCACCAGAGGGGAAGGGGGGAGGGAGGAGGGTGAAAGGGATAATTCGGTACATGTGTGTGGTGATGGGTTGTAATTAGTATTTTGGTGGTGAACATGATGTAATCTATGCAGAAATAGAAGTACAATGATGTACACCTGAAATTTTTACAATGTCATAGACCAATGTTACTGCAATAAACAAAAAAAAAAAAAAAAAAAGAATTTCATATTATGATTTCTTTTCTAGAAAAGTCTTTACAAGATAATTTGTGCAGGCCCTGTTTCTGATAAATTTGAATCTTTTTCTGAGCAGTTGATAAATTCCTTTCAGGAATATTGGCAGAGTCTTTGGTACCAAAGCATGAAATAGAGAGATAATGAAGTATGAATCTTCTTTCTTTACCAAAGCAGAAAAGCCAGATATTGTCACAGGGGCTTTATCTTCACAGAGTACTGTGATTTTTTTTCCAGTCAAATTTGACTGCTAAAACAAACAAAAAAATTTACAATTTTGAAGAAGTTGACCATCTCTGAAATTTGAAAAACGATCTCTTAAAATAGGGAGGATTTTGTGATGTCATCAGCAGCACATAATGCATTAACCCAAGAAGTGGCTGGATTGAGAGAAATCAGTAGTTCCAAAATATTGCTACTGCAGGAAAATGACAAATTTGCCAAGTTCATTGATAATTTTCTTCAATGTTATAGAAGAAACTTCAGAGATATTGAAGTGGATGACATTATACAGTGAGAGAGCTACATCTTTTTCCTCTGCTCAAAGCTACAAATGAGTTCAACCTTTCCCAGGGTACATAACTTGACGTTGGCTACTATTTCTCTTCTTTAATAATAGAATAAGCATTGTAACAGGACACTGCAACAAGGATGATTTTGTTTTTGGACAAATGAAGGGGTAAAGTTCCAGGCTGTTTAATGCAAGCCTTCTTATTGTTCAAAGTTTCACACTATCTGATGCGTAAATGTAAAGTAGTTCTTCATTTTTTTTTTTTGTATTCATGCTTCATTGGCAAGGAACTTGACATTCAAAAAGCAGTTATAAAAATAAGGAAAATGGAAAAAGAAGGAACAAAGGAGAAAGTGTAAAGTGTTTCATTACTTGAAGGAAATATATTAATTTTTATTATTAAATGTAAATAGTCTGAAATCTTCCATCAAGAGGCAGAGACTGTGGCAGATTAAGTTGAAAAATAAAACCCAGCTATATATTGCATACAAGCAAGGCACTTAGACAAAACAAAAAACAAACAAACAAAAAAATACTTAAAAGAAGCAATCAAGTTTCTGTGCCCTTTTAAGTTTATTGATTAAAGAAAAGCTAATAATACATAAGCTTTGTCCTACTTTTTTTTTCTTCTGCAGTTGTAGTTATTTTTGTCATCATTGGTTTGATGTTTTCTAACTAAAGCTAGGTATAATGTAAGGGTATTTCTAAAACTTAATTCCTAGCAAGTGAAAACTCTTTCAAGTGGTATAAACTGGTGAGAATAATGATTGCATATTATTTCACCATGTATATAACCAGGCATTTGTTTGTAGTAAAACAATAATTTTTGATAACACCATTTTACATGAATTTTAAAGCCAGTTTTCTTAAAGCAACAGAAAAAAAATTTTAAGAAAAAAATATTTTTTATGGCCACTTTTGAATGAGTTCCATGGGTGCCATCAAGTCCTATTGTCCTTGCTAATATTTTGAATTAGTTTTTCTATGAATATTTTCACATAGGATATTTTTTTATAGTAGATGTTAAGTAACTTTTGGATGAATGAACTATAGTAGCATCTTCTGTTAAGTCAGGATGTTTTATACCCTTTCCATGGGAAACTAGCTCTGTGCATAGCACAAAGAATTCAGTATATAATTTTAATTTATTAATTTGATTCAAAGATGAAAAGCCAGTCCACTGAATATTTGCCAAGGTTCTAGTGTTCTATATATTTTTGGAAACATGAAATATCACCAGTAATATTTGAAGTTTTTTTTAACAGTAAATATTTTGAGATAATTTTATTCTTTCAGAGGAGTTGCAAAAATAATGCAGAAAATTCTCATGTATTTTTACCAGTTTGCTCTTATGTTAACATCTTATCATAACCATAGAAAATTTATCAAAACTAGGAAATTAACCTTGGCACAACACTATTAACTGAAGTACAGAACTTATTCTGATTTCATCAGTCTTTCCACTAATGTGACTTTTCTGTGCCAGGTTCCAATTCAGGATCCCACATTGCAGTTAGTTGCCATGTCTCATTAGTCTTTTCCAAAGACTAATTAGATGTAGTTAAATTAGATGTAGTTTCAAGATCTAATTTAAACTTTTTAAGTTAACTTTATTGAGGTATAGTTTATGTACACTAAGATCGTCCCATTTTAAATATGCAGTTCAACGAGTTTTAACAACTATACATACTTTTGTAATCACCACCCAAATCAATGTTTAGAACATTTCCATTATTCCCCCCAAAATACTTCTGCCCCTTTAAAGCCAATCTCCCCACTTCAAGTCCCTAGACAACTACTTATCTGCTTTCTGTCACTACAGATTAGTTTGAGTTTTCCGTAAGTAGAATCACATGCAGATATTCTTTTGCATCTGGATTCTTTCACTTAGCTCAATGGTTTTAGAATTCATCATTTTAGAAGCATGTGTCAGTAATTTGTTCTTTTTATTGTTAGGTAGTATTCTATTGTATAAACAGTCCACGGTTTGCTTATTCAGTCACCTATCAATGGACTTTTGGATTGTTCTTCATTACAAATAAAGATTCTATGAATATTAGGTCACAAGTCTTAGTGTGGACATATAATTTTATTTTTCTTGGATAAACTTTAGGGCTGAAATTGCTGGGTCATATGATAGGTATTTGATTAACTCTTTTCAAAAACTGTCAAAATATTTTCCAACATGGTTGTGTCATTTTACACTCCAAGAGAAAATATATCAGAGTTCTGAAATGTTTTTTGTTTTTATATAAAATTTAACTAATCATATTTTATTCTGAAGGTGAGCTAACTTAACATTTTATACAAGAACAATAGTCAAGTATTAGGTTTTTATTTATTATAAAATCATTATTTGCTGCACTATATTCGAGAGATTTAATATAGGTGCATAAAGAGAATGATTAGAGAAGGGTTTTTTTAACTGTAGTTTTGTTTTTTCATCTGATTAACATTGATATTGAGGCCTTTCCATCTTCACTGAAAATTAAGGTGTTGTATCCTGAGGCCATGGGTAAAAATATGGACAAAGCACAACAAATAGAATGATCATTTGACACACTTGTGGTAGTATCTAACTAAAAACATCAGATTTTCTACTTTTAGGAAACCTCTCATTAGTATTTTTATTTTTTCATTTATACAGTAAAACTTACAATTTGTGAGGTACAGTCCTGTGGGTTTTGACAAGTATGTAACAGCCGTGTATCCTCCTTCACAGTCACGATGCAGAGCCATTTTCCCCCAAATTGCCCAAGTTGTCCTTTTGCAGTCAATTCCTCATTCCACCCTCAGTGCCTGGCAGTCACTGTTCTGCTTTCCATCCCTGTAGCCTTGTCTGGTCTACAGTTCTTACTCAAGAAATTCATTCTATATCCAGATATAATTATTTACACAAGCATCGATAAATGTTATGTTTTCTATGCTTTTGTTATGAAACTTTTAAAAGTCATTATTTCTTAAAATTCAACTTAAATTTCACTGGAATCATTTAAAATAACGATAAATGTTATGTTTTCTATGCTTTTGTTATGAAACTTTTGAAAGTCATTATTTCTTAAAATTCAACTTAAATTTCACTGGAATCATTTAAAATAAAGGCTTGGAGAGCTCTTTTTATTTTTCTTTTTTGATGTATTGACCTTTGCCACACTGCCTGTGGGCACAAATGCACTTTAAAGTATTTCTTGAGTACCATGAAACACAGCCACAGAAGCTTAAGCCATTATATTTGTGTGAAGAACTGAAACGTGTGCTTCCTAGACCGCTTAGGTCCAGATGCTTTGATTGTTTTCAGATAGGTCCAAGTAGATTTAAACTTCACTTCCCATGTGAAAAAATAAAATAAATTAGGTAATAAGTCAAGATAAATGTGCTTAGTTATTCTGAATTTTTAAAAAAAAGTCTCTGTAGCATTTTAAAATCTGTAATTTTTGGTGGTAGAGGAGAATCAGGGCTATAAGAAATGGTGATTTTCTTCAGTGAGATCTTTTTAGGTAAAGATACCACATGGATACAAAACAGCAGGCAGAACTGGCTGGAAATTTTCTTGTGGAAGCTACTTTGAAAATTGTTTATAAAAACAAAACGAAAGAAAAACTACTATCCAAATGTTAGTTACTAGTATTGAGACATCCGCTATGATCAATCAATCTGATTGTGTATTTTGAATTTAATTTAATAGGTAGTATTTTAAAATATAGACTGATTTAAAGTTTATCAGTTCAGCATAACTGAACTGATTTTTGAATGTAATATGAGGTATAGCCCATTGTGATGACTTACATATATTCGAGATTCTGTTCTAGGTAATTCTACATATTAATTTGAGCTGATAATTTAGTTCTTTAAATTAATAGAAAGCAATGCATATTCAAGAGTCAATTTCTTTTTTTTCTTTCTCTTAAGCATGTTAAGAAATTCTTAAATATACACCTATGTGCTGAGATGTTATCTTAGTAAAGTAAAATGCATAATTTCTTTGGAAAAATAATGAAATAAATGGAGAAAAGAGAAAATTATGCCCAGATTCTCAATGTATTGTCCTTAAGAGATAATTTCAACAAATTTTCTGCACTATGGGTTTACAACAGAAGTAAATACCAGTATATAGATTTGAAGTTCCAATATTTAGTTTGAGAATTCTGGCATCCTCTGATTCAAAATACCAATTACCGGAAACTTGAGAAAACCAGTTCTGTTCTGGAAAAGGATGCTATTCAAAGTGTCCAAGAGGAATATTCAAGGGACAATCTAGCTTTGAAACATCTAGATGTATGAAACTATAAAATCTATTTGCTGCTCTAGTATTTTATTTCTAATGAAGTATGAACAAGAATCAGATTGTTGATTTCTTGCTGAACTGATAGACAGAATTACTATTGCAATTGTACAGAAATAAGTTCCTGACACAGTAGGGAGGAAAAATATTGGCTGAGGAGCAATTGATTCAATTATTGTTTAGAGAGGTGGCCTACATTTTTTTTCCCATCTGTAGCCTCTGCTTCTCATGGGCAACACAATCCCACTGCATCTGTGAGTGTTGCCTGGAAAAGACATGAATAGGAGATCTGGCTGCGAATTGTTAAAATTATTAATAACAATCAAGTCTTTTTATCTTTTAAATTTTTCTTTTGTAAATTTATGCTTTAAACTTCCTAATACTCCATTCACCTGGAAGAGTGACTTTGGTTGTTTAAAACTGTATAACCAGATATTTTCATGCCTAAATATTTTTTTATCATTTCACTCCATTTCTACATCTGTCGTATTACATTGTTGTTTATTGCTAAATACTTGTATATAGCAATAATTTTTCTTAAGTTTTTATTTCCTTGTTTTCTTTGGGTCTTGTATAATTCCAATGTCCACAAGACTTAGCTCAAATTCAAATTCTTGTTGCTCTTCTTGATGACCCTAGTCTGAAGTGATAATTCCCTTTACGATTTCTTACAGCAATATTTATCTGTACATTTAAAATGACATCCTTACTACAGTTGTTCTGAATGGTTGTTTAAGTATTTTGCTGTTCGACACTTATCATGTTCCATGTTGTCTTAATGATGGATCATGTTTATATCTCAATAATACCAGGCACATTGCCTTTAATGGTAAATGCTCTATATATATTGCCCAGTTTCATATATCTTTCTCTTCAGCGTACTTCTTTGTGATCTTAATAATGATATGTTTAGCTGTCCATTTCATTGGATATTGACTTTGAAAATACTATAGGTGTCAACTATTTAAAAATAACATTATCCCATTTATAGTTCTCTAAGCAGCAACCTTAGTGAAGAAAAAAATATTTTGATACGGTAGCATTTCTCTTTCTGTTAAGAATAAAATTGGATGGACTAATTACTTGTCTACTTTTCAGGTAGCATGAAAATGGCTGCTTCCCCATTTTTTTATGTGAAGAAAATTTTAGCTGCTTGAGACGGTAAGAGGAGGGTTAACGTTAATTAAATTGTGGGTAAGTTGTTTTGCCAAAAATGATTATGGATACTAGGGTTATCCTGAAAGTATTCTTGGTATCCAGCAGAATTAAACTTCCTGTAGAGATTGTAAAAGTATCTCTAAAATAAGAAAGCGATTGAAATGAGGAAATTGAAGATGGTATGTTATTTTCAATATATTTCAGTAAAATTTAAAAAAGCAAACACCATAGACTTAGAACATGAAAGAAACCATTTCTTTTATTTATATTAGAGGGAAAATAATGATTAAAACTCCATGTATGATCTTTAAAACAAATGTTTACTGGCAAAATAGGCCACACTTGGGGCTGTATCTACACAGACAAAACTTTAAGAATGAAAAGTTTGGGGAAGCAGGGAAGACTAATCAAACCTGTTGATATAGTAAAGAAAATAAAAAACAGTCAAGTATCTAAAAATCTTTATCAAAGTTGTACATATTCGCAACTTTCATGAGCATGTAACTAAAACTATATTTCTTGAAATATCCATATACAAAAGAACTATTTCTTCCTACATATCATGTGTAGGATCCTTTGACTTGACCCAACCTCCATAGCTACTGATCTGGAGAATTGATCAAGAGACATTTCAGAATGATCTGGAACAACTCTATTACTTACATGGATAATTGGCTAAACCAATTTGATCCTCTTAGTTAAGATAGGGATTACAAGAGAAGAGAATGTTGTAAGAAAGATAGTGAATTCTATTTTGAACATGTAAAATTTGATACTCATACTATGTTCAACCTGCAGGTGGTTAAAAGTATAGATTTGAAATTTAGTAGACGATTCAAGCTTGCATGTGTTCTACTTTTCCTGTTGGCTGGCAAATAGCATCTTTGTTTATTCAATTTTGATGGAACTGGAGAAAAATAACATTTAAATCAAAGCAATGGTTTCCCTCTTCCACATAAGAACTCATTCCAATATTCATAGATGGTCTAGCTTTGTTTCAAGATGGTCTTATGTCAGTCTGAATATTGATTTAACCATTTTCCAGCATGAAGTGTGAGAAATTTTGATGGTAACCAAAGATCATTGAGATATTTATGAATTATATAATTTCTAGCTATTTTGCTTTTTACATTATAAATCATCAGAATAAAAATAATCTGATTTAAATATAAGAGAGTAGTCTTCTACAAAAGCAATGCATAAATTATTTTCAAGGATTATTTGTGAAACCACTCTAGGTTGCCTAAGAGTTGTATGTGTACAAATGTGTGTTACATAAATTAATTGTCTCTAATGTAATTAGAACTCAGTTTTGGGTCTTCCTTAATTTCCTTGTTAACATAAGGAATACAGTTAGATTTTAGTGAAGATATTCCTAATGAGGAGTATGTCAAGATACTATATAAAGAAGTATGTAGATTTTTGTTAATAAAACTTGATCCAAAAATAAAACCCATAATACCCAAATCTGTGGATATACTACCCATTTTTTTTTATTCTATTGAGTATATCCCTTATGTAGAATTGCTGGGACATATGACAACTGGCGTTTCTACATTTAACACTTTGAGGAGTTGCTAAACTGTTTTTTAAAGTGACTGAACCATTTTACAATCACATCAGCAGTGTGTAAGGATTCCAATTTTTTCACGTCTTTGACCATGCTTGTTATTGTCTGTCTTTTTGATTTTAGACATCCAAATGGTTGTGAAGTGGTATCTTATCATGGTTTTGATTTGTTTTGTTTTTCCCTAATGACTGATGATGTATAACATCTTTTCATGTGCTTATTAACCATTTTTTATCTTCTTTGGAGATATGTCTATTCAAATCCATTACTCATTGTGCCATCTTCTCAGTGTATCCTCACATGGCGGAAACACAGAGAGTGCTTTCTTGGGTCCCTTTTATAAGGGCACTAATCTTATTCATGAGTGCCTACCCTCATGATTTAATTACTTCCCAAAGGCCCTACCTTGTGGGTTAGGATTTCAACATACATCTTTTGTGTGGGACACAAACATTTAGTCCATTGTCCTATCCTTTTAATTCAATCATTGAATGCCTTATTGGAATTATTCTACTTGGGAGATTTGTCTATTCTCATCCATTTATTTATTCAATCATTTATGTTCGTATGGACTTATGGACATTTATTTTATATTTGAGTTGTCATCCAATACTACTTTCTTTATTTTGTAGCTTAAATTCTTCCAGATTTGGCCATTGGAAACTCTTAATTGAATCCTATATCCCTTTGACATACCTCCATCATTGTGGGACTCTTTTAAGCACTTCTTTACATTTTGGCACTACCAAGTGCTTCAGGCTCATCTTTTGTATTTTGTGCCAAGTCTTAGAATCAGCCATTTCTCTAAGGAAACTTAGTTCCTCTTATTGGAAAATAATATTAGAAAGAAAGGTCTGGGTGCTAGGAGTGCTCATTTTTTCTGGGTTGTAATTGCGTCTAGGCTCTCTCAGCTGACACAGCGAAAGAAATACATATGTCTATACTAACCCAATATCTATAAATATTTCCATATTTATCTATATTAGGGCAAACATGATTTCATATTGATATTTTTAACTCTAATCCATTACCACTTAGATCATTATAGCCTCCACCTCTTGCTTATCTGTAAATTCCCCCTCCAACAATGAGACACCTGGTTCCCACTATCCACTATCCGTTTACTTCATTTAATTTCAATACAAATGTGTAGCATCATCTGAACTGTTAATCTGTACCCCATGGGAGACAAGGTCATCAGCTAGAGTACAATGCTTATGTGCATTTCTTTTGTCTTTAGTCATTCAGACTATTCACTTCCTATGTTCATTGTGTCAGCACTTTTTTCCCTATGCTGTTCAGTGAGGTTGTGTTATACGCTTTTAATACGCTTAGATTGTTTTTACAATTTTTGTATTCCATCCTGAGATTCCTCTAATCTCTGAAATGATTTTAAAAATTCGTATACATTAAGATTCAGTTTTCATACTGTAAAGTTCTATGGAATTTGACAAGTGCATAGTGGTATGTATTCACCATTACAGTATCATGTTTATCCAGTTATCTACTGAAGGACATCTTAGTTGCTTCCAGTTTGGGGCAATTATGAATAAAACTGCTATGAATTTTTACATTTAGATTTTGGTGTGGATGTGAGTTTTCGAATCAGTTGGGTAAATATCTAGTAGTGTGAATGCTTGACTGCACAACAAGATATTTAGATAGGATAAGATATTTAGCTTTATAAGATATCTAGAAAAGATATTTAGCTTTATAAGAAACTGCCCAAGTATCTTCCACAGTGACTGTACCATTTCTCATTCCCAACAGCAGTGAATGAGAGCTCCTGCTGCTCTGCTTCCTCAGCAGTAATTGGTATTGACAGGTGTGTGTTTGTTTTTGTATTTCAGCCATGCTAATAGGTATGTAGGGTATCTTATTTTAATTTGAAATTCCCTGATAGCAAATGATGTTGAGCACCTTTTAATATGCTTATTTGACATCTATATACCTTCTTTACAGTATACCCATTTAGATCTTTTGCTCATTTTTTAACTGGGTTGTTTGTTTTAAGAGTTCTTTATCAGATATTTGTTTTGCAAATATTTTCTTCTACTTTGTGGCGTGTGTTTTGCATCTCATAACAGTGTCTGTCACAGAGCAGAAGTATTTAATTTTAATAAAATCTAATTTATCAATATTTTCTTTCATGGGTCATGCTTTTGGTATATCATCAAAACTACAGGTCACCTAGATTTTCTCGTATATTTGTTCTTGATATTTTATAGTTTTGTGTTCTACACTTAGATGTGTAGAATTACACATTAATTAGAGAATTAATTGTTAATTAATTTTTAGGAAAGGTGTAAGATCTCTGTCCAGGTTCATTTTTTAGTAACTAGACTTCCAATTGTTTGTTTCAGCACCATTTGTTGACAAAAAAATTCTTTATGCATTGAATTGTCTTTGATCTTTTGTCAAAAATCAGTGGCTATATTTGTGTGAGTCTATTTCTGGGTTTTCCATTCTTTTTCATTGATCTATATGTTTAGTCTTTCACCAATATCGTGCTTTTCTGATTACCATAGCTTTATAGTAAGACTTGAAATCAGGTGGTATGAATCCTCCGACTCTGTTCTCATTAATATTGTGTAGGCTATTCTAAGTCTCTTCTTTTGCATATAAATTTTGGAATCAGTTTGTTGATATCTACAGGATGGCTTGATGTAATTTTAATTGGGATTGCATTGAATCTATAGATCAATTTGGTAAGAATTCACAATATCTTAACAATATTGAGTCTTCCAATTCATGAACACAGATTATCTCTATATATTTAAATATATTTTTAATTTCTTTCATCAAAATTTGGAGTTTGTCACATACAAATACTGCATTTTTTTAAAGATTTGTACCTAAGCATTTTATTTTTGGAGGCATACTATTATAAATGGTATGGTTTTTTAAATTTCAAATGTCAATTATTCATTTCTGGCATATAGGAGAACAATTGATTTTTTTAAATATTCACCTTGTATTCTGAGACCCTGCTATACTTGCTTATTAGTTGCAGGAGACTTTTTTTTTCTTTCTTTGAGATTTTTTTACATTGACAACTATGTTACCTATGAACAAAAGCAGTTTTTCTTCAATATGCATACCTTTATTTTCTTTTATTGTCTTTTGCACTAGGTAAGACTAGGCAGACTGAGTAAAGAAGATCCACCCTCACCGATGTGGGTGAGCATCATCCAATCTGTTGAGGGCCTGAAGAGGGCAAAAAGTAAAGGAAGGGTGAATTCTCGGCCTCTCTTTTCTTGAACTGGCGTGTTCATATTCTCCTGCCCTGGGGCATCAAAGCTCCTGGTTCTTGGGCTGCTGGACTCCAGGACTTACACCAGCAGCTCCCTGGTTCTCAGGCCTTCCAACTCAGACTGAATTACACCTCCAGCTCTTCTGGTTCTCCAACTTGCAGGTGGCATATCAGGCGTATCTCAGCCTCCATTGTCATAATTCCCATATTAAATCCCCTTGTATATGTCGATATATAGCCTATTGGTTTTGTTTCTCTGGAGAATCCTAATACACATAGTGTTTGTAATCAGAGGACTACGACCTTCCAGCTCTTCTATTTAATATATACATAACTAGGGAATTCACCTCTGGAAACATCTAGAAAGGATTTTTTAGAGAATGGAGATAAATACATAAAGAATATATGTATTTTAAAATATACCTATAAAAATCTTTTTAAATAGTTAACTGTAAACATTTAAAACAGTAAAATTCTGATGACAAACACCAGATCATTATTGTTCTTTCTTTCACCAATGCCTCTTTTGATGAAGGTGATGACTGTGCCTTCATGCTCATAAATGCACACAGGAGTGATCAATGGGGATATTTGGTGTAAGAAAGATTAATTTGTGCATTAGAAGCTTTGGAATTATTTCCTGGTGAGCAGTAAGTTGAGATACAATCTCAGTGAAAAGCCCAAATTTCTTTACTTGGCAATTCCTTTAACAGCTGAGGTAAATACCTCTGCTCTGAAGTCTTTCCTCCTTGGTCTTGGGAGATGTGCCCGTGCGGTTCACCTCCACAGAAAGGATATTAAGAGAGTTGATTCAGCAAAGGCGTATTTTGGTTCTGTTTCAAAAAAAAAAAAAAAAGTGCACATTTCAAACTACCTGTATCCGAAGGATTTGCTGATTCCTTTCTCATCAGGCTTCACAGCAAACCAATCACCTGGGATGTGGCACCCATGGTATCACGGATGCAATAGGTGAAGTCCATGTGATAGGAACAATTTTTATTGACTTCTCTAAGGCATTTGCTTTAGCTGGCCATAAATTACTCCTACAAAACTTCAGGGATTTGGGGCTTTGCAGTAGCTGCATAAAATGATTTGCATTAACTTGAGGAATTGTACAGGAAAGAAAGCCATGTGAGCATGGATTCAAGGGAATTACAAACGGGACGCCTGAGGGTGTATTTTATTTTCTCTGCTTGATGATTATCTTACAGTCTAATGTGTTTTCTCCCCTGTGCACATGTATG
Organism: Diceros bicornis minor; assembly: GCF_020826845.1. Classification (NCBI taxonomy): domain Eukaryota; kingdom Metazoa; phylum Chordata; class Mammalia; order Perissodactyla; family Rhinocerotidae; genus Diceros; species Diceros bicornis. The sequence continues at coordinate 54,437,240 of NC_080754.1, forward strand.
CTGATGATATAGTGTGATTTTACAGAACAACACTGATGCCCTGGGGTAGCCCCAGCAGCCTGCAGTCCAACTTACTGAACTGTTTTTTCTCCAGGAAGTTAATTCAAATGAAACTCGATGCCAAAATTTTAGTCTTCTGTTTTATTTCACGGTTTCATAAATTTAGCATCTCATTAATGATTAACAACTAGGTAACATTTCAGAACAGGTTGAGTAAGCTTCATTTCTGGATTCTGACCTAGCCTCACTTCAGGTTTTTAAAAAGCACGCTTTTCTGTCTTTTCAGTGCCTGTAAAAATGTCTGGATGGGAAAGAATCCTGTTATTTAAATGCGATCACATTAGCCTTTTTTTTTTTAAGGGTGGAGGAGTTGGCTTCATGCCAGCCTAGATATTTCTTGGACAATTGCTGTCCCAGTGCACCTGGTCTGACAGATGTCTAAGTGTCTCTTAGAGTCTCTTAGGAGCTTGCATTATCCAGCAGCTGTGGAAGCTGATAAAGCCATTGTGAAGTGAAAATCTAGGATTCTCACTGGCAGAACACATTCTAACCTCAGTGGCTAGCATGAGCATGCTGGTGTGTCCTCCCAAGCCAGAAGCGGGGGATTGAGAAATGTATTCACACCACAATGTGTGCTTGCAAATCTAGTCTTGGTCATTGCTTTAATCATCATGATGGATAAATGGTACAGTCTGCCACTCAAAGGGGCAACTGAGATTGTCATTTTTCACAGAAGGAAGGTAAAATGTAGAAATTCAGAATCATGGAACGATACATGGAATGCTCATTTAAATAGTGTTGCTTTTCTTTCAAATAGGAAAACTGAGGCTCGAAGACTTATATAACTTCCCAAGGTCATAGAGCTATTTTTAAGTAACTAATTTGGTACCAGAGAGATGGTATTATAGTATTAGAAATAGAGGATATCTAGTAGAAAGGATATCTAGTAAGAATACAAGATAAGGTATGAAATGAGACAGAATTTAGACACTTTGGGGAAAAAAAAACAATGCTTAATCAGTCACCAATTATTTTTTCTGTTCTCTTTTGAAAATACTGAGCTAACTGTTAGCATAAAGACAGACTATTTTGTCATACTGATTTAAATGTAGTATAGTAAATAAGCATAAAAACTTTTGGTCCTTCCTTGAAACTCAGGACTGTTTGCTGATTTGTGTTGAATATATCAAGCCCTGCTCAATTTTAAGGCTAAAGCTAATGGTAATGGAGATATTGTGTGTGCATGTGTGTGTGTGAAAGCATAATTGATTAATCTGCTGAAAATCTGAATTTTCAGTCCAGAAGATTAGACATAAGAGTTTGTCTCTAAAACCCGAACTAATAAAAGGGAGCAGTTGTTATAATTTGCGTGATTTCAGTCATTATCTCTTATTTCTAATCCAGATCAAACTCTCATTTCCAAAAAAATGACCAGTAAACTTGCTTTTACCAAGATGATCAGTAATGCATAAAATATTCTTTTGTTATGAAGTATTTTCATCAGGGAGAAAAGGAATTATAACTTCTGAAATTTCGGAAATCTGCATGCTGCTGAGGAACATACCTTGTGGAGAAGTTTTGTAGGTGTGCATGTGCATTCTCTATCTTTCAAAAACATATGGTATAACTGCCCACAGTACTCCTTGCGAGCAAGCCCAGCCCCACTTGAAAGCCAAGAGGCATAACGCCCAATAACAGAATGCAGGCTGCTGTGGGAGATGCATTTTTGCCTTCCTTTGCTTTAGCCATCCTTCGATCTTTTGCTTTCTCTCTCCTTTTCCTATTGTGTGATTTTGGCCCTTCTAATTTTCAGCCTCCTTCCCTTCCAGTCCAACTGTAGTTCTGGTTGTTTCTCAAATACTTCTTGTATCTTGCTTCCGCTATGAACTGGCTGAAAATATTCCATTTGTCAGGAGTTCTTTCTTATTCACGGGCTTCTATGTAAATCCTTCCTATTCTTTAAGACCTTCTGTGTGAAGGTTTTCACAATCACTCTGCACAGAAAAGTGTTCTCCATCATTTAAATCTTATAGTTATTTATTTGCATCAATTACAAAGCAATGATATTGTTTGGTAACAGAATTTTCCTATACTTTATTGCCTGTATTAGATTGTGATTGTGTTGCAGAATGGAGAGGGCTGTATATTTTTAACTTGTGCAGAATGTTTAACAGTGCTTTACACAGAGTAGCCACCCAAACCTCCACTGAAAAGTAAATGACATTGATGCAATATGAAGATGTCATCCAACTGCAGACTCTGAAGACAGTAGCATTTCCTGACTTTATAAATATTGAAACCCTGTATAGAAAGTACATCAGCTTCTATATTGTCACATTGTGATGGAGAATATATATTTGGTCTTCTATTATGATATTTGTAAAAAATAAATGTAACAAGCAAATGTGATCTTCCATAATGGCAAACAAACTTGACGTTGTGAAGGTATGATTTAATAGATGATATCTCCAACTATAATTGCTGCTTTATAGTATGAGTGTCAATTTGAAGTAAACTGTCGTTAATGTCAGCTAAAATATATGACAGTATCTAGAAAATCATAATGTTGAGCAATTAAGACCTTAGAAGAGTCTAACTTTATATTTATAGTTTCCCTCTATATTTTTGTTGTTGTTAAGCTAAAACGCAGTGTAAAGACTATATTCATCCTGGAAGTGGATGATATTTCTAGAAGATTTTGGCAGCTGCAATTTGCCTTGTGAAATTTCAGTGACAGCTAAGTGGTTTGATTTTGATGGGTGACATGTTCTTGTAACTTCTTTTGAAATGTATCCAAAATGTTTTTTAGTGATCTTGGCATTTGTTGAAACTTTATATGTTTGGTATCTGTGTGTGTGTGCTTTTAATTCTTCCTAGGGATTACACTGTTTGGCTGATCGAGTAGCTTATGTTCTTGGACCGTGTTGTTTGTTTCCTTTAAGATACCACATAGTCAAATGGAGACTTAAGGATTTGAGTCTATGCAAATGGAATAGAGCAAAGCTTAATTAGTTTCCTAACAGTTGAGCCCCCACCTTGAACATATTCACAGGTTGCTCCACTCAACAGCTCATGAACAAATATATCCTATATTGTGTTGTGTACACTGTAAGTTCTGAATAAAAAATATTTGATAGAGTAAATAGAAAAATGAAAGTAATGATTAACTGAGTCTTTCTTACAATGACCCTACAAAGTAGTTATTACAGATCCACAGCTTCAAAGTGATTAAGTTCTATGAGAATGTAGGTTTGTTGGACTCTTAAAACATACTAAAGAGTAAAATATATTTCTGAATGGATACTTGTCCTCCCAGTTTCAATCTAATTACAGTTTGAGGATGTTCCTTAGAATGTGCTGGATGTACTTGGCTTGGGATTCTGGAAGTTGGAATGGGTAGGTGTGAGGTGTAATTTTATATCTAGAGCTGGAATCTTGGATCAACATAGTGGGGAGAGAAGTTGTGTGGAAGAGGGTAAAGTTTGAGAATTTGGATCATTATTAAGGCTGTAAAATTCTTTTAGTAGAATTCTTTTACTCCAACGAATTACCTGTATAGGTGCTACAAAATGCTTCTTCCTACATGATAATCTTTTCTTATGCATCATATGTTATTTCCTCATATTCCTTACCAAGACTCTTCTATTACAATTAGTCAATATCCTATTATTTGTATTTTCTTTAGCCCATTATTTAGAATATTGTTAAACTCCATGTTTTCATAACGTTTATTTTCTCATTATAAAGCTGATTAAGCAATCTTTGCAAAGTATGAAAATATATAAAGAAAAAAGGATATTCTATTATATGGTTAAACTATCATATGAGTTAAATTGTGTCCCCTCAAAAAATTCATATGTCGAAGTTCTAACCCCTAGTACCTCAGAATGTGACCTTATTTGGAGATAAGGTCTTTACAGAAGTAGTCAAGGTAAAATGAGGTCATTAGAGTGGGCCCTAATCCAATATGACTGGTGTCCTTATGAAAGGGTAAATTTGGAGGCAGATATGCATACAGAGAGAGTGCCATGTGAACATGAAGGCAGCCATCTATAAGCCAAGGAGAGAGGCCCTGAGCAGAAGAAGCCCTTCCCTCACAGCTCTCAGAAGAAGCCAACTTTGCCAACATCTTGATTTCAGACTTCTAGCCTCCAGAACTGTGAAAAAATAAATTTATGTTTTTTAAGCCATTCAGTTTGTGCTACTTTCCTATTGTACTTTAATAACCTAATACACATACTATTAATATATTTTGGTGTGCTTCATTTAAGTCTATATACACACTCAACAAATACAGATACACACACATAATTTTATATCAAGCTACCTATATTAACCTTTTACATCAAATATCTCCCTGTTTTTTAAATTACCTTTTATATTATGATTTTTCATCTAAAATATGAAAGGGTCTATGGTAGGGTTAATTCTGGAACTCTTTATGCACCACTGTCCCTCTAGATTCCTTGCTCTGGAGTGGAAATAAACTCTGGCTAGGAAAATTTTTCTGGGGCTCACTCCCATTTTGTATCAAAAACCTCATTACCATGTTCTCCCCATCTCAGTCTCTTTATATGGACTGGAAAGAGTCTTACCTCTGAGGCATATCCAGCTTACACACTGGCTCCATGGATGTGTAACCCATGAAGTTGCTGAGGGTCCCACTCTTTCTAAGGATCTTTCTAAGACATCATGCTTGGTTTAGTGTTCTGCTATCTCTGTCCGGAAATTCTTAGGAATTTCTGAACAAAAGGGCCCTGTGTTTTTACTTTGCAAGGGGAACCACAAATAATGTAGTCAGCCCTATCCAGTTCCCTGTCTCAGTAGTAGAGCACCCACTCTGTTCCACCTACTGTGGAATTCTTAGATTCCACCTTGCCATTGCTTGTTGTTACTGGCTTCTCTGAGCCTTCCAGGGTTTCTTTAGCAAATGCTTCAGACATTCCTGTACCGGGTGACTTGCTTTGGATACTTTTTTCTGCCCCAGTATTGACATCTTCCTTAGTGACTTATTCTAGTTTTCATACTCTGATTTTAGAAAACGTTACACAGGTAAGATTTTTTTAATTTAGCTATCATAATAGGAAAGGAGACATAGATATAAGGTTTGATTAATAAAATTTAGAGAAGTGTGTGATGGCTCATCCTTATTCCCATCACATTGAGAATGGTTGAACTTTGAAATTTTGATAATAAGAGAAGAAGGAATATTGTATGCTGGATATGTAGGCTGCACTTGCTAGAATGTTTTCAGGTATAAGTACTAGAAAATCCAATTAAAAGTGTCATATTTACCCACTTTTTATTACTCACAAAAAGTAGGACATTTATATGCTTACATGATAAGAATGCCAGAGGTAAGCAGCATCCATGGTGGGTTGTTCAGCAACTCAAGGACCTCATCAGGGCCCCTGATGCCAGCACCATCCAAATTCATACTCTGACTTGTTTAGCATGTCAGTGAGCTTCCTCTCATGGTTACATGATATCTGTAGCCTTTCCAGCTACCACATGCAGACTTGACGACTTATACTTAAGAAGAGAAGATTTTCCTCCTATGCGTCTCATTTTCTTAACTAGTTGCCCTTTCTGTAAAGTCCCACAGAATTTCGCTCAGTGTCCATTGACCAGAATTGGATGCCCACGACTCAACTGCTCACAACTGAGGTAAATGAAATCACCATGATTGGCATGGGCCAGTCAAATTCTCGTCCTGAATCTTGAGAGTCCTTGAACTCTACTAAGGTCATGGAGACTTGATAACAGAAGAGAGTTTGGGTCTGTTAGGGAGAGAATTG